>NC_090938.1:370927250-371227250 GCF_040938575.1 Ambystoma mexicanum
GGTCGCCACCACTGGTGTAGCCTCCACAGGCTGAGCCAGGGCCGCCGCGACAGTATTGATAGAGGGCTTGGCCGGATGGATTAAGGCCTTCACCACCTTAGGTGCGCTCACCGCCTTATCCTTGAGGGGGGGGGACACTGCCTCGCTCCCCCTCCGATGGGGCCTTCGAGCTCGACCGGGGCCTCTCCAGGAGCTTCGCCGGGTGCTCGCCCTTCCTCTTACCCGACCCAGAGCGTTGGCTCGTGGCTGAAGGTGCCGGGGAGGGTGCGCCCTGCCTGGCGCCCGTAGAGCCCGACCGTTCGGCGCTCCCGGTGCCAGCGGACTCGCGGTGCTTGGCCTTGTGTTGGACCCCCGTCGCCGGGGCGTCCTCAAAGGTCTTAGAAGACCGCTCGGATTTCTTCCTCTTCTTCTCGCCCGACGGGCTCTTCCCTTCCAGCCAGTTGGCGAGACGTTGGTGGCGGTCCTTCATGGTCCGCTCTGACATATTGCCGCAAAACGCATAGTCCTTCTCCACGTGTGTCTTGTCCTCATGTAAGCAGTAGAGACAAAAGGAGTGTTCGTCCTCCTTAAAGACGTTCTGCAGCTGGCATCCAGGGCAGATCCTGAACAGCTTTCCGGGCGTCGAGCTTCCCTTCTCCTGGGCCATGTCCGGGCCTGAGAAACTTCTGGAGTCCTCCAAAAGCGTAGCTCGACGAGATCTTCACCCTTGAGGGGCGCAGACGAATCCGACACGGGTCCCAGTTGATCGGATGGAGAGTCGGTGGAGCTTGAGGCTCTTTTGACCGAAAAAAACGAAGTTTTTTGAGAAAAATGTGAAAAAATAGCACTAACGCTCGAGAGCAATAGCACGAGGATCCCAACACATGAACGTGCGGTAAAAATCTGAAGATGGCTGCCAGAGGCGGTGCTTAGGTAGAGGGCAGTCATTGGCTGTGGTCAGTATGACGCAGAGACCAGTGATTGGTTATTACTACGAAAGACAGATCAGAAACGAAACTGATACTGGTTTTTTCTTTACCGAGGATTCCCAGCCTGACGACGGGGAATATTCATGAGCATGTGAATCCATGCCAGACCCCATGCTGGAGAAGTACTTTGTCAGAGTCATAAACACATTATAAAAACACACCACCATGCTTTAAAGCACATAGACCCTGTTCAGAAAACTAACAGCATTTCTTGGGAAGTCAGACCTTATCAAACACATTTTGTATAGGACACACCTATTCATGGGGAGTAAATCCATAAGTTACTTTTAGATTACTTTACAGTAAGTCAAGGGTAGTAGACCCCATCAGTCATGCAGGGACACTCTGTTAAAGAATCACGTAGTAAACCAACCCTGTTACCAGGAAACGTTTCTGAATAGTGGTACACCAATTCATGAAACACTATAAATCTTTAACTACATTCAGGATAACAGTTATACCAGGCGAGTAAGAACATGTGGTGTTATATACTGTTACAGTTGCTTTTCAGCTCAGTGGAACACAGACTAAGGTAAGCAATAGCTTCACGTTTAGATTTCTGTACTTATGTTCATCCTTACCAGTGCAGCTCCCAAGAAAACCCCTTATGCAGCTACAAAAGCAGCTCTCCAAGTTTATAATGGAAAGAGGTGAAGGCCCGGTTCTCACTGAAGTTAATGATCGGGGCGGCTAAATGGGGCGGGATGGGGGCACCTAATCTCCACAATTACTACATAGCGGCCCAACTAACTAATGCTATGCATGGGCTGAGAACACAAGCCCACGAGGTGGACTCACACCGAACAAGCCAGGAGCCCCCTGCCAATAGGTTCCCTACTATATCTCTCAGGCAAGGCGCACTGGCACTGGACAACAACACTCTCCTCAACCAGATCCACTAAGTTCCTGGGACTGGGTGCTTCGAAAGAAAAAGACCCCCAAGGGGCTGAGTCCACTTTTCCCAGTCCTTTAGAACCAGGCCTGGAAACTGAACTTTAGAAACTGGTCCTGAGTGGGCCTTCAAACCCTCAACTTTTCAAGAACGGTGCACCTCTAACTTTCGAGAAATGCAAGAGCTGCCTCTCCCTAGCAGAAACAGACAGATTTACCTATGCCCAAATCCGGCATTGGATCTCCCACCCAGCGGTCAAATGAGGTACCACGAGGGAGCTTCGCCCCCTGGAGCTCACGCTAAAGCAAAGCCTGCGTCAGGATCTCATCAACAAACTGTACAAGCTGCTACAAGACGACATGCTATCCGCCAGGCCTGCATATATGTCCTGCTGGGAAACCGACTTAGGACGCCCCATAGACGACCAAACATGGGTCGACATCGGGACTAGAATCAACTCCGCCTCTAGATGTATCACCAACAAGGAATGCGCTCTCAAACTCCTCTATCGGTTGTACTACCCCCCCAGAGCGCCTTCACCACTTTCAAAGGTCTCTGGACCCAACCTGCTGGAGGCAGTGCAGCACCCGCGGGACCTTCTTCCACATGTGGTAGGAGTGCCCGAGTGCGCAGGCTTTCTGGGAGAAGGTGCTCCAGACTATTGAAGCAATTACCGGCTGTAAATTGCCAATGATCCCAGAGGTGGTCTTGCTGGGAGCTGCATGGCTGGAGTGGTACGCGAAATCGGGAACGACCGCCAGGCTACTCATTCAACTGCTCCTAGCAGCGAAGATCACCTTCGCTCGCAAGTGGAAGAGCCAGGAGGGCCCCCGACTATCACGAAGGTGAATTAAAGTAAGGGATATCCTTGTAGCCGAATAAGAAGTACTGGCAGCTAAAGAAGGGGTAATACACCGCTTTACAGACTGCTGGGCCCCCATCCTGGAATACAATAGAACATTCTAAGCACCATGCCTCCAGCCAAGGCTAGCAAGACATTTTTGACTCTATTAGTGTCTTCGGCCTCCAATCCAGGAAGGGTCACGGCTGACAGGTCTTCGAACTATATACTTGAGGTGGGGGAGAGGGGGAGGGACAGGTGGCACTCAGTCCGTAAATGTGATACTGCATAGCTGTCTTGATGAAAATGTATGTAACCTGTTGCTACCGGTTCTTAAAGTTTAAAAAAAAAAAAAAAGAATGGCAGATAGCTATTCAAGGCAAGTAAAACCCAAGGCAGACATTCTAGACAGGATAAACAGCAGGCCAGGGGAACCAAGACCCAGTTGGTATACTTTTTCATTTATATATTAAAAGAAATAGTAAAGAGAAACCAACATTACTTTTGGGACGAGGCACAACCAATTCAGAGGTGAGTAAAAACCTCTGAAATACTTTTCAGAATGGCAAAACATTCAAGGCAAGTAAGAAATGTAACTGCTCACTCTCAGAGGGACAATTACCTACCAACTCTTTCACAAGTAAGTAAACTTAAACATTTAAACACTCATTATCTTTTCTAGGCAAAAGGCCCAAACCTTAAAAGTCTTTCCCTATTCTTGGAGCATGAGTGTTCTCAGTGGCGGAAAGGGGGGTCACTAGGTCTCTAGTATCCAACAGACAGGTCAGAATAGGCACAGATGTAGCAGACCTCAGAGTTCCTGAGGAAGACTGTTCAACAAGTATGTAACTTTAGAGTGGTTGAAAGGGTCCAGGGACTTCTGAGAAGACACTGTAGGAGGATTCCAGCAGTGTGCCTAGATTAACTGGTTGAGACTCCCAATCATACACACCCCAAAGCTATACAGAAACCACGCAGGAGCCAAAGTCACTCCTGTACCCCTTGTGGGGTGAGCTCTTGGTGTGAAAGTCAGTGTCTTGCTCGATAAAAAGAAACAGAGCTGCATGCATCTGACTATACACCAGGAGATGGCATTTTCCTTCTCTGCCGGGTGCCACAGAGACAAACAGTTGGTCTGTTTTCCTGAGTGTCTGGTTTACAAAGTAAAGGACCGCCCTCCTTACATCTAGTGTATGGAGTTTATTCTCAGCTGAGCTTTTTGGGTTCTGGAAGAAGGCCGGTAGCTCAATGGATTGGTTCACGTGAAATTTTGAAAATTTAGGTGAAAATCTAGGGTGTATTCGTAAAACCAATTTATCCTTGTGGATGACTGTCATGCTGGAAATGCATCGGAGGGACAGAGCCTCCGAATGGGAGATCAACTAGTATATCTGGGGGCCTCTCACTGCTAGAATTCGTGTTCAGAAGCTGAAGTCCACTACGAAGAGTAACTGGAGAAAAACTGACGCTTAACCTTGAAGCCCTGCTGGATGAGAAGAATTGCTGGTGCCCTCCTTCACAATCTGAAAGCTGCTGTGTCTCAAAGGACTGACCCAGAGAGGACCTGGTAAGGCACCCTCTTCCCGAGCTACGAGGGACCATTGTGCACCAGCTGATCTTTGCCAAAGCTCCCTGGTATACAGACCTACGACAGGCTGCCGACCGGAGATGGGGACTGCCGCGGAATCCCAAAGAGAAGTGCCCGGACTGTTGTCCGCCACCGTCGACGACAGCCGTCGCCGACTGGAGCCGCCATGCTCCCGCTTGCCTAAGAACTTTATTTGATCCAAGGACGCTCTCGTCTGCATTGCCGCCGGCTTTATCCCGCTGGAGAAGGCCCGACCGTCGACGCGCCGAGGAGCATCCGCCAGTGGGTTTCCCGCCACCTAAAGACCACAGAGACACCGACGACACGGCACCCTTGCTGGGCCACAGTTCTTCATCCTCACTTTGCGGTCCAGAACTATCGTCACTGAGGTGCCCCGCACGCCTCTTCCTTGCAGAACGCCAACGCTCTGTTGTCGACAAGCACCGCTAGGAACTAAGCTGCCACTTCACCGCCGTAGTTCACCGCGTCCTCTGTCGGATGTTCGACGACCCGTGTCTCCTGCCCTAAAGGGAGGGCACTCAAGAAGGGCCGTCGACGAATGCTACAATTCCAGGTACAATCGGGCTGTAGAACTATTGTAGAGGGAAATAAGACTCATAGAATAATACATGGACTGGGCTTGCGATACATCTTTGCTTTACAGGTTGCCCAGGTGGGGGTGGAGGGGGGATCTCCACACAGAACTGAGCCTATTTGGTAGAGGCCTGTATTCTGCCAATTGTTCAACCATCGTGCTTTCCTTCCCCTCTCTACTGCTGGTTTCCCTTTTATTTGATCTGTGTGACATTCTGACAGTATAGTTGATGCACTTTAATGAGATTTGATAATATTTGTGGTACCACTTTAGAACTGTATATATTTACCATTATTGGACTTTGAGCACAAAGTGAGTTATGGTGATAGTGTACGTAACCTTGAATATTAATTTTTTAAAAACATTTTTTATTTGCATGTGGTTCTATCAAAAAATGACAGAACCTTTACAAAATTCAAAACAATAATTGTTACAGTATAATTCATAAAACATGTAAAAAACATCATTCCATATAAATTCATAAAAGGACATAGCACATGTGCAAAGAGCAAGGCAGTTATTGAATTTGAGAGAGTGCAAATACAGACATTCTTAGGTGTAACGAAGATGAAGAAAATTCGACACCGTTCGTATAGGTCGATCTTTAGAATAACAAGATTTACATATATGGTTTTCAAGCATTCATGTCCGCATGTTCATCTAGCTCTCTCTCTCTATCACTTTACAAAATCTCGTAAGGGCAAAAATAAGAGGTTTGTGATTGCCTTGCATCATACGGACCCATAAAAATGGTAAACAATCAATATAATTAATGTTTACGAAATCCATAAATAAGACAGTTCTTGCATATTTAAAATGAGGACAATATAAAAATCAGATGTTTTAATGATTCTATGGTTTCAGTGCACATCGGAAATCTACGCTGCTTTTCACTATTCGTCCTACTACCAATCCAGTTTGCAGTTCTTTCTTTGGTGTACAACAGATTGAATTTAAATCATAAGAAAGTATTGCGGGTATGATTGCAGGGAAATAGAGTAATATGATCGTATCTTGGTGTCCGCTTTTTGGTAAAAAGATAGTATTCATTATAAAGTTTGTATGAACCTATCTTGTCAATAGTTTTGCACCAATCGAACTCAAATTGCTTTTTTTTGGCATAAGCAGGTCTGTAGTAAACATCCTCCACTGTGACATTAACTTCCTTCAGAATGGCATTAATTCTTGTCAAATATTGGACCATGGAAGTCGTTGGTCTTGAGTTAATTGATTCCTTCATGTCTATGTATAGGGAGTTTGGTTTAGGATATGTTATTTTTGCGAAATTGGTGAGAAGTCGCCATTTCCAGCGTGTGGATAGCGCTATGAGGCCTAGTTCGTGTCTTAGGACTGCATTGGGCAGTGACATTGGAAGAGACATTGCTCGCTTCAAAGATGTCCCTTGCAATTGATCTAAAATCACGCCCATTTCACTCAGACAGATATCCAATGAGTAGAGAATGACACTTTCAATTTTCAGTGTGAAAAATTCGATGAGGCATTAATGAGAACTTGCAATACTTTGCATGTATTATTTTTAGCTGTGATGTCAGTGGTCGGATCTTGGTGTTCAATAGATCGGTCCATATTTTGATGGAGTTTTTCTCGGCTAAATAGTAGCCTAGGTAGATGGTATCAATATTTAAAGGGATGATAGTATGCATAATATGCCATTGAGTTTTTCCAGTTCTCTTCTGGACACCGAATTTCATCACTGCTGTTTTTGCTAGGTTAGGAGCTAAGTTATGAGTTATGGCATATTGTTCAAATAACCGTATTTTGGTTTGAAGGCCACCAGGAGTTGGATCAAAAAGGATGATGTCATCTGTGAAAGAGAGCCATTTCAGGTGAATGAGCCCAATTTTCAGAGAATAGATTTTGCTCATCCCAGCCTTTGTCAAGGTCTGCTAAGTATAAATTGAAAAAGGTTGCGGCTAAGTTGCAGCCCCGTTTTAGGCCTATTTCAGTATTGATTGGTTTGGTTATGCGGCCCTCTGTGGCAAGTTTGATTCTATAAGAAGTGGTAGTATGAAGAGCAATGAACCAGTATATTAGCACTAGGGGTACTCCCATTTTTATTAGTTTGGACCATAGTACGTTCCGAATGACCGTGTCAAAGGCTGAAGTCATATCAATCAGTGCAATATAAACAGGGTTAGCAGATTTTGGCTTCGCTCCGGCGATGTTAAATGCCATTATCAAGGCATTGAGCGAGGTGCTCATCCCCTTCCTGAATCCAGTTTGATATTTGGAACATGACTGATGAGTTTCAATGTATTTTTCTAGATCGTAAAGAAGTAAGATTGCGAACAGTTAAGCCTCTGTATCTATTAAGGCAATGGGCCGATAATTTTGAGGTAAAGAGGGATATCATTTTTTAAATATCGGTATGATATTAGCCGATAGCCAGGAGATAGGTACAATTCCTGATTTGTGAATGGTCTCAAATTTACTTTTTAAAATTTGGGCCCATAAATCTGGATCTGCTTTATATAGGCAGGGGGGAAAACCATCAAGACCAGCAGATTTGGAGTGGTTCAATTTAGAAATAGCCCATGTAATATCAGCAGTAGACCAACTTAAGTGCGGAAGGTCTTGGTATCTTAACTTACTGATGATGGTGTTCTGGAATTGATCGGGCATCCGAAATTTGTGCGTGATATAGGTGCGCCAGGTTGCTTCAGAAATGGCGTGTAATGATAATAACGGAACTTGAGTCTGATTATTTTTGATGGTTCGCCAGATGGTGCGCGTATCATGGGCTATAATTGCTCTAATAAGATTGCAAATGATTTCATTGTGTCTTAGAATTCTTAAATGTTTGAGTTTTTGTTTGTAAGATGCTATGATATGGTTGCGCTGTCTTTGATATGTATTATAAGAAATAGTCTTATTTTTTTCCAGAGCTCGAAGAGCTTTGTTTTTTTCACGCTTCTGCATTTTACAGAGGGGATCAAATGAATGGCTATGGGTAGTAACAGTTTTTCTATATTTGCTGAAATGAGATATGGCAGCCTGAATGATTTCTGGATAATTTATCTCTGTGGTATTAATAGAGAAATTGCCAGAGATATGACGATTGGAAATAGCCAACGTTACGTATTGAATAAATTGTTTACATAGAGCTTGGCTCCATCTAAGAGAGAGGTGGGGACGATCAATTTCACATAGCGTTGTAGAAGAGTCAACTGCAAGAATGGTGAAATTAATATTTAAGGTGCCAAAGATTTGAGCGTGGTCACCATAAGAGGTTGAGATGATTTTTAATGGGGTAGATATTGTAAGTAAATTGTAAGTAACTAAAATAAAATCAATAGTTGAGGATTTAGCTTCCCTAGACCATGTGGTCCATATCGTTTGTGAATCAGGAATAATGATGTCTAAAACCCAATCTTTTAAGAAGTTGCGCCATTTAGTACCTCTCTGCTTAGATAGGATATTATTTTTTTTGAGCCTCTAAGCTCAGTGGTGGTCCTGCAATCGCAGTTGAAATCGCCACCTAGTATGATTTCAACATTCTTGTATTCGTGAATGATAAATTCAAGGCAAGACTCCACAAGATCAAACATCTCATCAATTGGAGTGTGTGCGGGGTTCCAATATATTGTAATGACGATTAAATGCTGGTACTGGAGGAGATCTGTCTTTAACAGTACTGCTAATAAGTTTGCAGCCTTCCACACAATATCGGAACGGAACCCCAGCGCATTATCAACTGCTATAAGGATGCCTCCGGAGGGACGACCAGCTGAAGCTTGCATCGCTGGAATGCAATGAGTTGTATAGTCGGGCAGCGAGAAGATAGCAGTTTTCATGGTTTCTTGGATCATAACGATTGAAGGCCTATTGTGGCCATCGATCGGTGCGTGCCATTGCATAAGATTATGATAGCCACAAGAGTTCCACGATTGAACAGTTAAACAAGTTTTAGAGGGA
Organism: Ambystoma mexicanum; assembly: GCF_040938575.1. Taxonomy (NCBI): domain Eukaryota; kingdom Metazoa; phylum Chordata; class Amphibia; order Caudata; family Ambystomatidae; genus Ambystoma; species Ambystoma mexicanum. The sequence goes on from NC_090938.1 coordinate 370,936,071, forward strand.
AGCTACGATTGAGCAGAGGATTCTTTAGATTTAAGAATGGAGTTAAGCATTGGGGCTAACCACGACAAGTCGTGAGAAATGGCCACTTTGTTTAGCAATTCATTAATGGCTCCATTTCCTTCTTTGGTGTTAGATAGTGAAGTAGCATTGAGATCAGAGGTGGGAGCCTGTGGGCATTTGTACTGAATGAATTTCATCGCTTCTTGTTCGTTTTCCATTGCACTTAAAGCAAGGCCTTCCTCTTTTATGCCTTCCCGATTAAACCATAGATATTTTAAAACTGCTTCAGAGGACAAGTAACACACTGACCGATAATTGTTTTCAGTAGAAAGTGATACTCTCAAAATGTCTTCAGATTTAAAAATCCGTAGTTGAGGGATTCGGCTAAATAAGGTTAGAAGAAACGGTCTATTGATGCAATTTGTTCTAAGTAGATCGCATTTTCCTTCAAAACCCACAAGATGGTGCTTTTCCACAATAGTCTGTTGGATGTGATCAGTGGGTAGTTCTAACGTTTTAACAGGATGGTCCGGGGAGCTGTTAGAAAGAGCTGGAAGTTTATGCTGACTGTTCGTATTTGGGTTGGTTGATTCGTTATCCAAGGAAGATCCCATAGAACGATCATAAAGTTCTTTCCTAAGAATATTTAAAATGTCATATTGCGTCAAAGTAGTGGAGGGTGATACTTCTAAGGCAGATCTATATTGAGGAGGACCATGCATCTTTGTGCAATTGCGCTCAATGGAGGATGGTATACTTTGGTGGTCCTGATTTATTGTTGACGAGGACAGTGATTTAGTAGGGGGTACAAATGTGAGAGATGTAATTTTGCCTTGCCCATTGACAATTATTTCTGGTCGAGCTGGCAGGGGCTGGTCTGTTTTAGAAGTGTTAGTAGCAGGTGCATTTAGACCGTCAGGAACAATAGGTGGTAAAACATTAGAAGTAGTCGAATTAGCATTATTCGGGTGTATGACAATGCATTACTTACCGTAAAAGCATTTCTGATGGTTGTATCTGCTTAGATTCACATGCTGTGCATAGGTCCGACATCCAGTGGTCACTGCGGAGTATTGCATTTTGTTTTCCGTAGTCGAAAAGGGGACGTCGACAAGGCGTGTCTGTAACACTATCCCTATAGTGACGTGTGTTGTACCCACAATCCCTCACGCGTCGAGGTCCCTCTGTTTGTATTTTTCTGCCCTGAGGGAGCCTTCTAGACGTGAGTGAGTACAGAAAAGAGAGAAATATAGAAAGATGTCTATGTTCCTTCCATCCAAGCGGGGAGGAAGGGTGGGCGCATGTGAATCTAAGCAGATACAACCATCGGAAATGCTTTTACGGTAAGTAATGCATTGTCTTCTGATGTTTGTTAATCTGCTTAGAATCACATGCTGTGCATAGACTAGCGAGCAGTACCCGGAGTTGGCGGTGGGTTATGAGAAGGAACAGTAGAGAAAAGATGTCTTAATACTGCCTGTCCCACCTGGGAGTCAGATCTAGAGTGTGCATCTAGACAGTAGTGTTTTGTAAAGGTGTGCACAGAACTCCAGGTAGCCGCTTTGCAGATGGACTCAAGGGGAACATTTGCAATGAATGCTATGGACGCCCCCGTGCCTCGAGTAGAATGTGCTCTTGGCCTAAAGCTCTTGCTATACTCTTAGCAAGAGTATAGCAGAGAGTGATGCATTGAACAATCCATCTAGAAATAGTGGACTTTGAAACTGCATCCCCTTCTCTTCCTGCTGCCACCGAGACGAAGAACTGATTAGTCTTCCTCAGTGGTCTGGTTCTTTCCATGTAGAACATGACCGCCCTGCAGACATCTAGTGTGTGCACAGTCCTCTCTCCCAAGTTGGAAGGATTTTGAAAGAACGCTGGTAGTTCTATAGACTGGTTTACGTGGAATTTTGAGATGAATTTTGGAGCAAACCTTGGGTGAGTGCGTAGAACCACTTTATCTTTGTGAACTGTAACAAAGGGGTCTAGAACAGAAAGAGCCTGTAGTTCACTTACTCTCCTGATGGAGGTGATAGCTATTAGAAAAGCAGTCTTAAGAGTGAGGTCTTTAAGAGATGCTTTGTGCATGGGTTTGAATGGTGAGCCCATGAGTTTGGTAAGTACCACGTTAAGGTCCCATCCGGGAGCTGGGTCAGCTATCGGGGGGTGTATTCTCTTTACTCCCTCCATGAAGGCCTTTATAACAGGGATCTTCCACCACGACACTTTGAGTTGGGAAGTGGTGTATGCAGAAAGTGCCGCTAGGTGGACTTTAATGGAATTGAACACTAGACCTGAATCCAATAAGTGGGTCAGGTATAGAATAATATGTGTGGGAGAGCAGTCAATTGGGTTGATGGTCTTTCCTCTGCACCAAATGACAAATCTCTTCCATTTGCTAGAATAGCAGTGGCGAGTGTTAGGTTTTCTGGCTTCCCTGAGGATGTCCATGCATCTCTGCGGGAGCTGTAGATGTCCAAATTCTATGATCTCAGGAGCCAGGCTGCTAAGTTCATGTTCTGGGGGCATGGATGCGGAGTCCTGCCCCTGTCTTGTGACAGCATGTTGTACGGGCAGGGGAGTTTCACTGGGGGAGATAGAGACATCTCCATCAAGTGAGCGAACCATGGCTGTCGGGCCCACATTGGAGCCACCAGTATCATGGTTACTTGTTCCTGGTGCATCTTGTGCACTACCTTGTTGAGAAGAGGAGTCGGGGGAAAAGCGTAAACAAATCTCCCTGACCATTGAATCGACAGACCGTTCCCCTTGGATTGGTTCTGGGGGTACCTGGAGGCGTACCTTTGGCATTGTGAGTTCTCCAGGGTTGCGAACAGGTCTATTTCTGGGAACCCCCATTGCGTGAAGACGTCGAAGACGATGTCTTCGTGCAGACGCCATTCGTACTCTTCGGGCAGGGGGAAATCTCTGCTGAGTTTGTCTGCCAGCAGATTGAGTTCCCCTGGTACATGTTGTGACAGAAGGAACATATTCTGTTTGAGAGCCCACTTCCATATGTTTTGGGCCAGTTTGGACAGTTCTGGAGAGTGGGTTCCCCCCTGTTTGTTGATGTAATACATGGCTGTGGTGCTGTCTGTAAGGACCATCACCATCCTGCCTTGTAGGTGTTCCTTGAAGGCTTTTAGCGCCTTGAACACCGCTAGTAGCTCCAGAAGATTGATGTGTTTGGATGCTACGTTCGGAGTCCACTCCCCGTGAGCAGTTTGATGGGATAGGTGAGCCCCCCATCCTGTGAGGGATGCGTCTGTGGTTAGAGTGGCTTCCGCCGCGGGTGTGGCAAAGGGTTTCCCTTTTTCTAGGTTTTCTTTTGTCCACCACCGTAGCGAGAGAACTAAGGCCTGCGAGACCACTACTAGGTCGTCCCATAGTCCGCTGGCCTGACACCACTGGCTGTTGAGCCACACCTGCATTGGGCGCATGCGCAGGCGCACGTGAGGTACCAAATAAATACACGACGCCATCATGCCTAGCAAGCGCATTGCTTTGCGTACCGTCACCTCTCGACCGGTCACATATTGAGGGATCTGAAACAACATGTTTTGGACCCTCTCTTTGGAGGGGAAGACGAGGCCGTCCTTTGTTTGAATTAGAGCCCCTAGGAATTGTTTGATTTGGCTGGGGTCTAGGCTGGACTTCTTTTCGTTGATGGAGAAGCCCAACTGGAACAAAAGGTCTACAGTCTTTTGGGTATTGGAGAAGCATGTTTCGTAAGAATCCCCTGTTATGAGCCAGTCGTCGAGGTAAGGGTAAACTGGGATGGACAACCTGCGCAGGTGGGCCGCTGCCACTGCCAGTACCTTCGTGAATACCCTCGGTGCTGATGCTATCCCGAAGGGTATCACTCTGAACTGGTAGTGTTTGCCCTCTATCATGAACCGGAGGTATTTTCTGTGCGCTGGCAACATTAAAATATGAAAGTATGCATCTTTCATGTCCAATGTTGTCATGTAATCTCCCTGTGATAGCAGTGGGATTACTTCCTGTAGGGTCACCATACGAAACTTTTGGGGTTTGATGAACTTGTTCGCTGGGCGCAGATCTAATACAGGGCGCATGGATAGATCCTTTTTGGGTACAAGGAAGTACACTGAATAAATACCTTCCGTTACCTGAGATAGAGGCACGACCTCTATGGCTCCTTTTTCCAGCAGTTGATGTACTTCTTGTAGAAGGATGGCAAGATGTTCCGGTGACATGCGTCGTCCCCTCGGGGGTTTGTATGTTGGGGAACTGTTGAATTCGATGCAGTATCCGTGGGCTACGGTGGAAAGTACCCAGCGGTCTGACGTTATACCCTCCCATGCTGGAAGAAAGGATGTTATCCGGCCCCCGACCAGTGTTGCATGGGAGGGGACGCGAATCTTCGCGTCACTTGGTGTTGTTAGGGGCTTGGGAACCTCTGGGGGTGGACCCTCGCCCTCTTTCTTTGCCCCGGCGCTGTCCTCTTTGGCTGTACTGGCCACTATTGGTCTGGAAATTGGTGGCAGGGTACTGTTGCTGCTGGTTTTGTTGTTGGCGTTGGCCACGAAAAAAGCGTTTATTGCCATAGCCGCGCCTGGTAGCGGGCTTAGAGATTTGGTCAAGAGTTTTGATCGTATCGAACTCTTTTTTAGCCATCTCCAGAGCCTCATCCACCGCTTTCCCGAAGAGGTTTGAGTCTTCAACAGGTTTATTTATTAAAGACGCCCTGTGTCTCCGGTTTGAACCCTGAGTTGCGCAGCCATACGTGTCGTTTTAGGACTATTCCCTGAACTAGGGAACGTCCCGCAGTTTCTGCCGCATCCAGAGAGCTCTTTACAATACTCTGGTTGACCTGGGTTCCTTCGCCAATAGTTGAAAGCAGGCGTGTACGTAATGGTTCCGGCGCTTCTTCGGCGTCTTTGCGTAGTTTGGCCCACTGCGCGTCCGCATAGCTAGCGAGCAAAGAATTGTTGTTGGCAATTCTTGCCGAAAAGGCGGCCGAGGATTTAATTCCTTTTGCAAGGGCATATAACCGCTTGCCCTCCTTGTCAGGTGGCGCCTCACTGGTGGAAAGTGGTACCCCTGCCCTCTTTCTTGTGTTGGTTACTACCAGGGAATCCGGAATGGAATGTCCCCTGATGTACAGCGGGTCTGAGGGTGAAGGAGTGAAAAGTTTTCCAATTCTAGGATTGACCCCTCTGATTAGTGCGGGTGTGGACAGCGAAGGGACGATTCTTCTCTTCACCGAAGCGAGGAGGGGAATTGTCTGACTGACCGGGGGTTTCTCCTTAATTACCCTTTCTACAAAGTCTAATTCAGGGGAGAGCTCCCCAGTGTCCAGTTCGAAGTGTGCTGCTGCTCTGCGCAACAGGGCATTAAATGTGGGTTGATCGTCAATGGGAGACGTATTTCTAACAGGTGAAATGTCAGGAGGATTTAGGTTCAGGACATCAGTGTCGGAATATATTGATGGTGATTGCCAGGGGTGAGAAGGTCCTTCTGGATTTTCTCCGAAGCCTTCTCCTACCAAGTCTGGGCTGTCTTCCAGACCTTCCTCCTGGTTCCGTCCGTCTTCCTCGTCCATAAAATCATCCTCTTCCTCAAAATAATGTTCCTCCCCAGTGAGGTCATACACACTGTGGAAGTCTGAGGCTGTGTCCTGGTGAGGATTGACTAATCTTGGAATTTTGGCCCTGGGGTCCTCCTGAGGCCCTTCTCTTATTCTCTTTGGAGTGGGAGGGTTTTGGGCATTCATAAACCTCTCCATTCTTTCCATGCAGAGATGGAGCCTTTCCATGGTTTCATGGGGTACCCCTGAGCGGTCTAGCGGGAGAAAATTGGTGTCTTGTAGCTGAAAACGACTCGACCTCTCCCATAACGTCGAGGAAAGTGTCCCGTCGCCCTCCGAAAAACCTTCAGGTGTGCTGGGGTTTTCGGCGTGTCTTTCGACCTTTGCGTAGCGCTCGACGTGTCTATCGGCGTACGCTTGTGGGCGTCGGCTACCACGATCCTCGCCAAGCTCTCAGCGACTCGTTTGTCAGCGGAGAGCTGTGGTTTCGACGTTATGGGTGTCGAACGCTCTACGGCGGCACGCGCTTTCTGCTGATGCGCTCCGGCCGATGATTTGGGGGCGGCGCCCTTATTTGCCGAAAGCCCAGTCGCTGGTCGGGGCTGCAGTTGCGAGAGGGGCTTCGAACCCGAACGGTCCGAGGAGGCCGCCGGTGAAACCTGCGTCTCCTTGGGCGCTGATGCTCTCTTTGCCTTCGGCAAAGAAGAGCCATGGGTTGTGTGCTTATGTGTGGTCTTGTGTGCGTCAGTGTTGCCGGGGTGTTCATCCCCATAAGCAGGGCGTGAGCCGAGCCCGTCGGGGCCGGGGACAGACGACGAAGCGCGTGTGCGCTCTCTAGGTGGGTTTACGACTTCCGTAGCGGAGGTCGTGGTATCACGTTCCTCGTCACTGTCGGAGGTAGCGACGGTGGGTAGAGCGTCGGCCTTTGACATAGCGTAGGCCGCCCACCTTTTGACCCTACGGTCTTTTAGAGTCTTCGGCTTAAGAAGCCGACAAGCCGTGCAACCTTCCTCCTTTGTGATCGAGGGGCAAGCAGCGGTTACACCGTGAATGCTTGTCCTTCCAAGTAAACTTGCCCTTGCAAAGCGGGCAAAACCTAAAGGGTGTCCTCTCCATAGCCGAGGCAATAAAACGTGATAACCACCCCAAGGGAAAGGAAGGGGAAAAGGAAAGGCATTCTCAGAAAAGAATTAGAGATGTCCCACGACCCCCACTCTCCCTACTGTATTTGGCCTGCGAGGCCAGGCCACGTGTTCGGCAACGCCGAAGGATCTCCTCCGCTCGTCCCCTCCGTCGAAGATCTTGCTCGGCGGAGACAGCTTCACAACAGCGTCGAGGGGGGATCGATATGTTCTATATTAATATAGGAAAACGACCAAAGGTCGAGGAGATGAAATCTGCAATGTCTCTCGAGGAGCTCCGCGTAAAGGCGACCAGTAGCTGGGTGGGAAAAAACAATCTGAGGGACCTCGACGCGTGAGGGATTGTGGGTACAACACACGTCACTATAGGGATAGTGTTACAGACACGCCTTGTCGACGTCCCCTTTTCGACTACGAAAAACAAAATGCAATACTCCGCAGTGACCACTGGATGTCGGACCTATGCACAGCATGTGATTCTAAGCAGATTAACAAACATCAGAAATATTAATTATATAAAGACTGTTTTAACCAATACAGTGTGTGGACATTCCTTGGTGGGGGGCTTGGGGACTATACTGTACTTAAGAACCTGCCTGCATCACCTCCTGAGAAGCTAGGCCTCCATTGCTCGACTACGTTACCAATAATACAGAATCTTGGCTGGGGTCCTCTGTGCCTCTCCTCTACCATATAGAGAGCAGAAGTACAGACATCCCCCTCCAGTCTTTACAATGACAAAGAATGGGTCCCGCACTGACAATGCTTGAAGTTCACCAACTCTGTCAGGTGTTTAAGACCTTACTTATGCATAGGCTCAAAAGGAGCCCCCATGAGCTTTGCGAGCACTACTTGGAGATCCCAGCCTGGCGGTTGGTTTGAAATTAGAGGGTGGAGTCTCTTTCCTCCCTCCATGAATGATTTATTGACAGGAACTTTCTACCAGAATACTTTACTCTGAGAGGTGGTGTAAGCTGATAAAGCCGCCAGGTGAACCTTTATAGAGTTGAATACTAAGCCAGAGTCGAACAAGTGGAGCATATAGTTTCGAATGTGGAATGGAGTACATTCTAAAGGGTTTGTTTAGACTGGCACCATATTACAAATCTCTGCCACTCGTCGAAATAACAGTGTCTGGTGTTTGGTTTACGATTCTCCCTAATGCAATATTCATGTTCCTCTGGTAGGAGATCTCTGCTCAACGAGTGTGCTAGGGTGTTGAGTTCCCCTCGAACATTTTGGGAAGATAGGAACATCCCCCGTTTGAGTGCCTATGGCCATATTTTCTGCGCTAGCTTGGATTTGGAGAATGTGTGACCCCCTGCTTGTTGATGTAGAACGTTGCAGTGGCGCTGTTGGTTAGTATCTGTACCAATTGATTTGTCAGCTGTGCTTTGAATGCTTGAAGTGCTTTTAATGCCACTAGACATTCCAGCAGGTTGATGGGGATCTGTGCCATGATGTGAGTCCATAGACCATGTACTGTGCCCCTGACCCAGAGATTGACACACCTGTTTCTACCGCTGGATCGTGGAAGGGTTTTCCCTTAAACAGATTGTTCTTTGTCCACCAGCGAAGGTCTTGTACTAGTGCTGGCGAAACGACCACTAGATCGTCCCACTGACCGCTTGCCTGAGCCCACTGTTTCGCCAACCACTCCTGTATAGGTCGCATGAGCAAACCTGCGTGTGGGACCAGGTAAATGCAAGATGCCATCATGCCGAGTAAAGGCATAGCTTTGCGTACGCTTATCTGGTGACCGGCTTGATGCGGAGGTATTTGCAGTAGCATGTTTTGGACTCTTTCCTTTGATGGAAAGACTAACCCTTCTTCAGTGTTTATGACAGCTCCTAGGAACTGTGTGGTCTTGTTTGGTACAAACCTCGATTTTTTCTCTTTTATTGAGAAGCCCAATTGGAAGAGGTGGTTTATAGTTCTTGTAGTATTTTTCCGTCAAATTAGGCGAAACGCCGCTCTAAATAGCCAGTCGTCCAGGTATGTACACTAGGATTGACTCCCTGAGCAGGTGAGCAGCCACCACTGCAAGTACTTTGGTGAATACCCTTGGAGCGGATGCTATGCCGAAGGGTGGCACCTTGAATTGGTAGTGCTGGTTTGCTATCTTAAAACGTAAGAATCTTCTGTGCGCTGGGAACATTGAAATATGAAAATAAGCATCTTTCATATCCAATGTTGCCATGTAGTCCCCCCGCTTTAGCAGTGGGATTACTTCTTGTAGTGTTGTCATGCAGCATTTGTGTGGCTTGACATAGGTGTTTGCAGCCTAGGTTGAATACTGGGTGCATTGTTCGATCCTTCTTTGGCACAAGAAAGTAGGTTGAATAGACCTTGTTTACCTGGTTCGCTGGGACGATTTTGATGGCGTCCTTGAGCAGCAGCGTTGCGACCTACTCTAGAAAAATGTGTCGCTCGTGGTTGGTTTTTGACACTGGGGATGGTTTGGGTGTCGCTCAAGTAACTCCACCAATAACCTGCCACCACGGTTGATAGCACCCACTTGTCCGAGGTGATTCCCTCCCATGCGTGGGTGAAGTGTGTTATACGCCCTCTTACTGGAGACGCATGAAGGGGACCTGAAGCAGGTGGTCATTTTTTAGGAGCGGTTGCTCCACCTCTGGAAGTGGAGGACCTCCCTCAGCCACGATATCTACGCGGGCCCCTTTGGAAACCTTGCCAGGCTTGTCCCAGATTGTTTCCCCAGGATGAGCCCAGACTTTGGCCATGGCTGGAACCTCTCTGCGAGTTTTGTCCTCGAAAGCGCCGAAAATTGTTTCCGCCCCTTTGGCATGGTGGATTAATAGTTAGCAGGTCTAATGATTTCACTGTGTCATACTCTTCTTCTGCAGATTTTAATGCATCCTCAATGGCTTTCCCAAATAGGACATTGTGTTCTATTGGCATGTTGAGGAGTTTTGCCTGTGTCTCCAGTTTGAATCCTGACTGGTGAAGCCATGCATGGCATTTTAAGATTGTCCCTGCCTGCGTTATCGGCGGCATCCAAGTTATTCTTCAGGATGCAGTTCGACACTGCCTTTCCTTCCATTACTGCGCGGGACAGTTGGGACTTGAGAGTTGCAAATTCATCCCACTTAGGGCAGTTGTCGATTTTATGCAGTACCCTTTGAGTGCACTACAACAACCCTGATCTCCTGGTAATAGAAACCCAACCATTGGTATAAGTCTAATACACAGGTTGGTAGCGTGTTGAGCAGCCAGGCTCATCTCAAGAGGGGTCAATGTAAGCTGTAGGGGAGTTACACAGAGATTCACAGTGACAAGTATTCAAATAAACTCTTACACACAAGGTTTCCTTAGTAAACAATTAATAATTTATTTACCAGTCAGTTATAGTAAGCCTTCTTCAGAAGGGAGCAATATAAAACACACAAATATACTTCAAAAATACACACTTAGGATTCCAAGATGGCCACCGGCACCGAGTAGAGGTGCCGAAGGCAGCTCCGTGACTCTGTGGCCTGGTCCGGGCAGCCCCCCCCCTCCCAAGTACCTAGGCTTAGGTCGTTGGAGGAAGAAAGCACTGGTGAGCCCAGCGGAGGAGCCCGCGGCACACCGGGACCCCTTGGCGCCTTCAGTGAGACGCGGTTCGGAAGAATGTGGAAACCCCTCCCCTCCCCCCAGACGGAGCAACGAGATGCGATTCCAGGAGGCAGGACTCCTGGGATGGCCCAGTATAACAGCCCTTGGCGGCACACCTGGGCCCCGGCAGCACCATCGGCAGTGCACGGACGGGAAGAGCGGGAAACCCCTCCCCGCCCCCTAGGTGGAGCGAGGCCTCAGGAAATGGGATTCCTGGGGAAGACCAGAGGAGAAGCCTGTGGCAGCGCACCGGAGCCCCGGCAGCGCCTGTGGAGGAACACGGACTGGAGGAGTGGGGGTGGGGGGGCAGGAAGTGTGCAGCGCAGAGGCCAGGGGAGGGCTGCTGGAGGAGCCCTGCGACATGGTGTGGAGCGTTCTGAGGGGCGACAGACCCCGGAGAGGAGCAGTAAACAAATGGGGAGAGCAGTGGACAAGGCTTGGCGGCGCCTCCCCTCCACCCCCCGGAATGAGCGCAATACTGAAGCTAAGGTGAGGAGCACGGCGGGGAGAAGGAGGGGAGCGAAAAGGATAGCGGAGCAAGTGTGGAGTACGGGCCCCAGAGGAAGGAAGGTGTGTGGGGTGCCCCCAGAGGAGCTGCTGGGAAGGTGAGAGTGCCGGCAGCTGTAGTGGAGGTGAGAGGTGGCGGCGGCAAAAGTGTAGGCCCCTGCTGAGCGATAGATCCACACTCTGCGGGAGAGAGGAGAGGCCCAGAGAACAGGGAGGCCCTCGAACGAGGGAGGGGCCCCAGCAGCTCACACAACAGCGAAGAGGGTGTTTAAGCCACTCTCTTAATGTAGGAGATTTAGGGGTGCAGCAGCTGTACTGGAACAACTCTGGACTCCATAGACAGGTGGTGGAGCATACACCCTGGCCTACAAGGGCGGGGAGGCCGGGAGATTGAAGAGAGCCAAGCTCAACAAGCAGGTACATAGTGGCACCCGTCTTCGGAACAGCGAGGACCGGGCGACAAGGAAGGAGCGGCCCACGGCCCTGGAAGGTGGGGGCGAGTGGAAGCCCACCGGAGGAGGCTGTGCAATATGCCATAGTGGCCGAGACAGCCACCCACAGCGAGTAGGACACGGCATACGTGGAGCGAGAGGCCCCAAAGCAACTGAGGAGACAGCATCGGCCCGATCGTCTGTGAGCAACGCAGTTGAGTCGCAGGCGGACCTACCATAGATGTCTTCCAGGTCCAAGGGGAGGACCGGGAAGGCTGGTCATCTCGTGGGCGAGCCCCAGGTAACATTGCCTGCGCTTTGGCCCGCAATGGAGAGCAAGGACTCTGGTAAACGGGGGAGGGGGAGGGGGAGTGGACAAGCGAAAAAACGACAGGACGAGGAAGGAGTTGAGTAACCGCTGCAGATGACAAGGCAAGACCTTAGGGGGGAAATGCAGAACTTGAGGGAGTCCCCGTCTAAAACTTTTCAAGAACAATTCCAACTGCTGAGGAGAGACCTTAATGCAGCATTAGGAGAACTGCGGCAAGAAACGGCCCAGCTGGGGGAAAAGGATGGATCTACTGGAAAGAGGCCTCCAGGAGTGCGAAAGGGACACAATGGCAAACAGTGAGGCCATAGACTGATTGGACATTGCTACGAGGAATATGGAGGCAATGGTGGAGGATCTGGAGAACAGATCCCGACGGGTTAACATCAGGGTTAAATCGCTACCGGAGACTGTCACGGATAGACAATTGAAGGAAGAGATCCAGGGGGTCTTCGCGGGGCTCCTGGGCGAGGGAACGAGCTGGACAGGGTCCACAGGGTGGCCCAGACCCCGGGAGGACCTAATGCCAGACCACGAGATGTGTTAGCGGCTTTCGCTCGGTATAGCCAAAAAGAGGTTAAGAGCGGCTAGACGGAGCGAATCGGTTCTCTAGAAAGGGCAAGAAATCTCCTTGTTTCAGGATCTGGCTGCTAGCACATTGTTGAAAAGAAGCATGGGCCCAGTCGTCAAGGAGCTGGCCAAGAAAGAGATAAGTACAAATGGTCCTTTCCATTCGGATTGGTGTTTGATTGGGAAGGGAGCCAGAGGCGAGCAACTACCCTCCAGGAGGCAGCCAGTATACGGTATAATTCGACTGGAACTGGAAAATGGGGGGGGGTCTTGAAGGGGACCGCCAACCCGAGGTAGGCAAAGGGAACAAGGCAGACTGTGGGAATGGACCACAGTGGGGGAGTGGGGGGGGAACGGAGGAGAAGGAAGACAGCGCTGCGGAGACCAACTGCGGGAGGACAGGTGGTACCAAAGAGGGCAAGGGCAGCAGTGGCGCGGGGGGTCTAGGTGACTTGAATCCCGGCAGAAGGCTCTTTGGAGGGTGGTGGGAACAGGGGCTTTCACGGGGGCCTAGGAGGATGGAGTTGAAAACATCCATGAACAGGCAAAGGCAGGAGTGTCCGGGGGAGGGGGTAGTAGGGAAGGGTAGGAGGGGTGGGGGCTGTCTCACCCTAAGTTGGGGATTCAGGGTAGGAGAGGGAGGGGGAGGGTGGAATGAATGGGGGGGCCATAGCATCTGAGGGAGCAGCACAGGCTCTTTTGAACAGGACGGCGGAGGTAGAGGGCAGAGGAGGAGAGGGAGGGGATAAACATACCCACAGGAGGGGGGGTGGAAGAGACCCAGGGCAGACCCGGAGGGGGGACGGGGAGACGGCCAAGGGATGTGCACTGGACTTCAGCCCAGTCTTCAGGTGGCTAACACATAATGTAAGGGGGCTAAACTCCTCCCCCCTTAAACGGAGAAAACTGGAGCAATTCACCAGGTCCCATAAGCCAGATGTGCTGGCGCTGCAAGATACCCATTTACTGAGGAAGGCCAGAGCCGCTTGCGGCTGAAGGGCTTCTCACAGATATTGTTTGCATCTGGTCCTACAAAGAAGGGGGTATCCCTGGCATTCGGGAGGTGGATAGACTTCAGAATCCTGGATATTCTTAGGGACAAAAATGGGAGATTCATTATGGTGAGGGGAAAGCACATGGTTCGTCTTATACCATAGCATCGATGTACGGCCCAAATGTGGGTCAGGACCAGTTCATGCGCGAAACCCTGGGCACTTTGGAGAATTTTGCGAGGGGACAAGTAATATTGATGGGGGACTTCAATCTAGCTTGGGACAGGCGGCGCGACTGAACTCAGCATGAATGGGGTGGGGGAGAGCGGTGGCCTCCCCCCAACTGAAGGAGTGATGGGAGGAAGTTGGATTGCAACACGTGTGGAGGGCATTACGGGGGGGAAGAGGAGGGGTTCAGGTTTCTCTCGGATGATCATAGAACCCAATCACGAATTGACTATATTTGGGTGTCCGCAAGCCTGATCGGGGGAAGGTGAGGGGGGGTGTAGTCTATCGAGGCCGGCCCCATGGGGATTGCTGACCACAAAGTTGTGCAGATTAAGTTGCAGCTTGGCAGGCAAAGGCCGGGGGTGTGGAGTTGGAAGTTCCCGGGGGAACTCGTGAGGGATCAGGTAATCAAGAGGAACAATACCTCGGACACAAGCCTTGGCACAAGGTGGGATGCGTTCAAGGCTACTCTGAGGGGGTAACTCATTGCTCTGAAGGCGGAGAGAAATAGGCAAGTGAGAGGGCTGGAAATTCAGCTGGAAAGGGAGGTTGAGGCGGCAAGGGCGCGAGTGAGGGAGACCCCCCACAAGGAAGGTATACAGGGAATATAGGTTAGCAGGGGGCCAACTGGGGATCCAAAAAGGCGGAAGAGGCGATGCTGAGGGTCAGGCAAACATTTTTACGGGAAGGCCAATAAGGCAGATTAACTCTTAGCTCGCCTTTTGAGGGGGGAAGTAGAATGTTATAATGGCCATGAGCGATGGGAGGGGAGAGAGCTCCCCCGGACAGAAGAGATGAAGGGGACGTTAGCCAAATTTTATGAAGCTTTGTATACTTCACAGAACCCGCAGCCTCGGCCACAGAGGGAATTTCTAGGGGCTTTCCCCCTCCCACGACTATCTTGGGAGGATGGGGAGGAGTTGGGTCGAGCTATCACGGAGGACGAGGTAAGAGCTATCATAATGTCACTCCCCTGCAATAAGGCCCGGGGCCCAGATGGCTACCCAGCTTCCTTTTACAAAACACCTACTGGTTCTGCATCCAACGCAATTATTTAATACTTTTGGGTCCAGGGAAAGCATTACCCCCTCGATGGAAGAGGCCAAAATAACACTTATTTATAAAGCAGGTAAGGATCCAGAAGAATGCACATCTTAGCGACCTATCACCTTTATAAACACGGAGGCGAACATGTTCATGAAAATATTGGCGAAACGCCTGGAGAAGCACCTGCCCTCGCTGATCCACCAAGACCAGACAGGGTTCGTGATAGTAGCAATATCAGGCGGGTGGCCCACATGGTGGAGAAAACAGGGACGACGACCACTCCGGCGATGATCCTAGCGCTAGACGCCGAAAAGGCTTTCGATCGGGTGGAGTGGTCGTTCCCGTTTCAAGTTATGGAAAAGATGGGATTGGGGACAGGGTTCATCAATATGGTCACAGCAAATTATAAGAATCCCACGTCGCGCATCTTAGTTAATGGAGAGATGTCTCACCTAATTACTCAAAGGATGGGGACGAAACAGGGGTGCTCCCTTTCCCTGTTGCTATATGCGATATATTTGGAGACCCTTCTCCTGGCCATACGAGAGACAGACAATATCCAGCGTAAACATTTGGGGGATGTCAGCATAAAGTGGCAGCATTTGCCGATGATATGCTGCTCAAGTTGACGTACCTGACAGTCAATTAAGGCAAGCACGGAACTGCTTGCCAAATTCGGGGAGTTATTGGGTCTGCGGGTCAATTCACAGAAGTCGGAACTGATGAACTTGTCCCTAGGGGAGAATGAGGTGGAGGAGTGGAAGGCAATTTCCCCGTTCAAGTGGAGTCCGGGCGGGTTAAGATATTTGGGGGATCAGGATCACCCCTTCTCTGGCGGGGTGGTACGGAGCGAACTATGCCCCCAGGTTAACGGCAATTAAATAAGACCTAAGGAAGTGGAGCGCCCTAAGGATATCCTGGTTGGGGAGAGGGGCAGTCCTTAAAAGGGTGGTTCTCCCCAACGTACTTTATCTATTTCAGGCTATTCCGCTATTTGTTCCGGCGAGCTTCTTTAAGGAATTAGACAGGGCAGTTAAGGAGTTTATTTGGGAGGGCAAGAGACCGCGCTTGTCCAGACGACTACTGGTAGCATCCAGGGGGGGAGGGAGGCCTGGCTCTTCCCGACTTCCACCGATATTATGAGGCTGCACAGCTCCGGGTAATTAGGGAATTGTTCGTGGAGGACTACAATGAGCATTGGGTGAAAATGGACAGAGCAGTAGCCAGACATCACCAGTTGGAGGTACTATGGCTCCCACGAAGGTTGAGACCGCCTCACCTCTACCTGAGCGCCATAACAAAGGGAATGGGTGACATCTGGGACAGCGCGGTGCAGAGGCGGGGGATCACAACCTTTCCATCTCCGTTTACACCCATCTTCAATAATGGGGACTTCACGCCGGGGTTGTTCCTGAAGTGGCCGAGGGAGAAGGGCACAGATACTTCCAGATTAGACACTGCGTTATGTCGGCGGAGGTAAGGAAGGCTGCTGTACGCGACCTAACGTAGTTCGAAAGGTTTCTCCTGACGCACGAGGGGTCCAGAGGTTTGATCTCGGACCTTTACAGGTTTCTAGAGAGCGCAAGCCCAAAGGGTAATTGGGCCTATATGAGGGGATGGGAGCAGCAACTGGGGGCTAGAATGGAAAAGAGGACTGGGAGCGGTTGTGGAGGATGATTCCAAAGGTGGCAAAAGCGGCCCAGCAGCAGGAGGCCTAGTATGAGTATATCTACGGCTGGCACTATACCCTGGCCCGCCTGCATGCGATGTACCCAGCTACCTCGGGGGCTTGCTGGAGGGGCAGCGGGGGAGAAGGTACAGCAGCTCATATTTGGTGGGACTGCCCCGTTATTAGGCCCGTCTGGCGCGACATCGCACAAGCTCAGTCTCAGGCTCTAGGGGAGGTGGTCAGTCAAGATCCCCGGGAGATCATATCGGGGAAGCAGGCACCAGGGGGCGGAGAGGAGATGGAGTACTAAGGTGAAAGTTATTTTCACCCTGGCAGCGATGGCCCTTATTGCACAGAAGTGGAAGAGCCCAACGATCCCGACGGAGCAAGACTGGTTAAGGAAAATATGGGTCATAGTCTCGATGAAATGGGCAACGTATGCAGCCAACAATAAGTTGGGGAGTTTCTCAGCTGACTGGGGTGAGACATTGGCCTATTTGAAAGGGGAGTTCAGAGAACAGTGGTGCCCTCAAAGACTCAAGCTGTTGGACATCTACGGTTAATCGACTGGAAGGGGACGAGAAGGCCCCATGGGTGCTATGGCAGAAGTGTTGGGGTACGGGGAATTCAATTTGATGATGTTTTGTTCTGTTTATATGATGAAAACAATAAAAAGAAGTTACACAAAAAATACAGTTATCTAAATCAGAAAATACCCATTTGGAATGACACACACGCACTACCTACACCCTCGGGTGACTTCAATAACTAGGGTGCTGTTGGCATTAATATATTACTGTTGATTACTGTTGCATTTAGAATATTCTTAGAAGTAGTGTTAAAGAGCAGAGAGTTCAGAATAAAAAGTATTCATTCAGTTTTTCTTAAGTAGGTAAGTACTTTCAAACAACCCCCCAATGCAAAGTTAGTTAACCCTTTCCTGGAAGGAAGGCAAAACACATAAGCAGAAGAGAGAAGAGTCATTCAAGGAGCCAGGCCAGCCAATGTTAAGTTAGCAAAAAGTCGAGGTGAACGGAAGCTCTTCTTGCGGGTAATTAGAAAGTCTTTTCCCATGTTTAAAAAGTCTTGGTAGAATAGAAGCAATCAAAGTAGGGCCACAAGCTGATTAGACTTGTGAAGTAAAGTCGCAGCAAGCAACTCTACACATGCAACCAAGCAAGTCTCCAACGAGGAGACGTGGCTAGACAACAAGAGGCAAGTTCTCTTAGAATTTACAGTACCTTTAGGTTGAAGAAAAAGTGCAGCAGATGACTTCTGTTCCTTTGCAGCTCTGTAAATCTCACTGTTCCTGGGCATTGTCATGGGGAGGACTTCTGGGTGCTCCGGCACTGCAATGGCACGGTCACTGCGTCTACCGCAAATAGCAATACCGCAGTTCCTTGCTGTCGAGATGGGCTTTCCTTGCATCCATTGTCCCGCACTCTGTTGAAGACGCTCAGTCAGTCCTGCTCCCTGGGAGTCCGGAGGATCTTCCTAGAGCTCTTGGCCAGCTTAAAAGCAACACACACAAACAGGAGTTCTCTACCTGGCGATCCGGTTCCAGCAGCGACTACAGTGGATACTCGACCAGCTTTGAGAGGATGTCCAGGTGGCTTACTTTGGAGTTGATTGTTCCCACGAACTCAAAGGGAGAAGTCGTCCTTGCAGGGGCTTCTCTGTCGATACGAATTTGGGGTTTCAGCACAGCAGCAGGGCTTCACCGGGCAAACCAACGGTCCAGGCGTTGCAGCAGGGGTCCTCTTCAAGTTCTCCTTTGGATTCCTTCGTCCAGTGGTCGACACTGCCTTCCAAGCCAAAAAGCCTTGCCTTTTATGCAGCTTGCTCCCATTCATTCCAGCATAGCTGTCAGTCACCCAGCAGGGTGGCTTTTCTTGCCGGACAGTCAGCCGGTCAATCACCACAAAGTGCATTTGGGTCTCCTAGGAGACTAAGCACAGGGAGTTTGGGCACCTCCCTCACTTCCTGCCCCCGCCAGACACCCTGGAGACAGAGGTGGGCTTCACTTGTGAATCCCGCCAAAGGCAAAGTGAACAAAGGGACCAAACCTGGTTTGGCACGCAGAGTAAATCTCAAGATGGACCTTTCCACAAAGAAATGGTGAAAAAAGAAGACTGGGTCAATTTTGACAAAAATGGCACCCATGGGTGCTTTACCGTGGCTGCGAACGCAACCCGCTGTAAAATCCCATAATGGTAGTAAAAAGTAAACGACTGCCACCAGCCTTTCAGTGAGGAAAGGGTAGCTTAAAAATGTTACATGAGAAGCTAGACAAAGGGGATACTAAGTAACACCCCACCACCCCCTATTGCAAGATAGTGTGTGCTGGGTCTAGAAAGTTACAAATGTAAGTAAAATCAATTTCACTTTACTACTCTGGGAAACAGTAGTTTATTCCAGAGAAGGTATTACCGTGGGGAAATCTGGAAGACTTCCCTGGGCCACTGCACTGAAGGTGCTGTGCGACACGATGTAAAAGATGATGCCTATGGAGTTTGTCACACTCCACAACCCAAAAGAAACAAAGTGTACAAAATCACATTAAAATACATGAGAGTGGGGAAAAAGGGTCTCACTCTCTCCAGGTAAAAAGAATCAAGCCCTCAAAATCCAGCAAAGTTGCTGGGGGTCTCTAAGGTGGAGGGAATTAGCACATTTCTGAGAATTCTCCCCAACACTCGCCAATAATGTGGTACTGTTTGCAATCCTCGTCTGAAAGGTCACCGAGGTGGCCACTTTCCTCCCTAGAGTGTAAAGCTTCTGGGAGAGCTTCAGATGAAGCTAGCAGTGTTCCTGCCCTCTTTCATGTAATGGTCACTACTAACGAGTCTGGTTCAATTTGACCCCTTATGTAAATTGGATCTGTGGGCGCAGGGCGGAACATCTTTTCAATACGTGGGTTCACAGCCCACGTTTGGCTTGGCGTTTCTGGTGAGGGTGGGTGGGAGAGGGTAGGATTCAAACGTCGTCCTCATCATAATAGTGATCTTGCCCCATTTGGGTATCCTGCTCCTCAGTGTCTGAATTTGGATCGTAAAGATCATATTGGACAGGGACTTGCTCGGGGCTAATTAAAAGGGTGTCAGGATGTGGCCTCTTTGTTGGGGGGTGAGAGGTGGCTGCGCCACTAGTGGCTGGCGTATTTTGTAGGCTGTGTACTGCCTGTGGATTCTTTTCAAATAAATCTGCCATGAAAGACAATCTATGCATTACCCTATGAATGTCTTCACAGGACCATTGAGAGTAGCTTGGTACAGTAAGGGGAGTCTGTGGTATTTCTGGAGTAGGCTGCTTATGTCTCATAGTACCTGCTAAAGTACCCTCCCGTTGGGAAGCAATCTCTTTCTCCTTGTGAGGTATACTGCCTTTCTCCTTATGGGAAAGAGGATTGTTGATTCTTAGGGGAGTGTTTTTTCGACGTTCTCCTTTTCAGGTGTGTCTCTGCGACATGTTTTTGCACCAGCCGGGCTATTTTAGAAGAACTGGTGCTTTTTGCCGATTTTGACGTTATGGAGTTTTGAGTCTCGTCGGATGGGAGGTCCGAAGCTTCATCTTCCGACACTCGGCTATCGGCCACTGGATTGGACACAGCGTTCATGTCACGTGTATTGTGTGACTTTTGGGGTCTGTCGTGTGGCGATCAAGATCTTGAGTGCCCAGAGGACAAGGAGTTTGTGCACCCATCTCTTGTTGCCATGTGTGGCCATGTCGACGATGGTGTTGTCGACATTCGGCCGTGGGGAATGTGCTTAGTGTAAGTTGCACTATATGTTTTACTGCCGCCGGGAGTCGTCCCCGAACAGCGCTGGCGGCCCGTCTACTGGGGTCATGGGCTAGCACGTGGTAATAGATTGGTTCCTCGTCGCCTGAAAAAAACGCTGATGCTGCCGTCACTGGATGCACCCTCCACGTCCAAGGCAGCCTTGGCTTGCATGGCATGGTGGGCCCAAC
This sequence comes from Ambystoma mexicanum, assembly GCF_040938575.1. Lineage (NCBI taxonomy): Eukaryota > Metazoa > Chordata > Amphibia > Caudata > Ambystomatidae > Ambystoma > Ambystoma mexicanum. The sequence continues at coordinate 370,956,123 of NC_090938.1, forward strand.
GCTTGGTCTTTCGGTCCTTGAGTGTTTTCGGTTTGAAGAGCTGACGAGCTCGACAATGGCCCTGGTCGTACTCCTGTGGAAGACAAAGGTTGGACACCCGGTGCTTGTCTTCACAAACACGTGTATAGGTGCGTTATAATGCCATGCCAGATCATATCCCATCATAAAGAATTTTAAATGGTGTATTTTCCATAATTGGATGGAAGGGCAGCAAGGCAAAAATAGAGAGAGTAAAGGGGAATATCCATTCTCTTAGAGCCCTAAGAAATTTCCACCCCCGACCCCCCACTCTCCCTACTGTCTGGGGCGAGGCCCGGTGCAGCCTTCCAAGGCCAAAGGAGTGCATCGAAACAAGGCCTTTGTCTGACGTTTGTCCTTTTCACTGCCGAAGATGTTGTTGAAAGTCTGCAATTTAAAGGATAGAAAGCGTAACTAAATCTAATTAATTTTCAATCAATGGCATTAGCCGAATAGGAACTCTGTGATTGAGCATCCATCGATGATGGCGGAAAAAATACAATCTGAGGGAACTTGACGATTGAAGGACCATGAGTACAGTGGACATCACACTAGGGATAGTATTACTGGCACATCCTGTCAACGTCCAGTTTCGAGCTTCGAAAACAACAACTGTAATACTCTGCATCTTCCACTAGAGATCGGTGTTAGGCAGAATTGCATGCAGTACCCTCTGGGACCACCACATACAATTAGGACTACAGGTGTAAGCAAAACCACCCATTCGTATAAGTCTGTATTACACAGTTTGTGGTAGCAAGCTGAGCAGCCAAGCTGATCTCAAGAGGGAATTTGAGCAGTAAAAGAGGTTACACAGAGGTCTTACAATCACAGTGGTTCAAGTTGACACTTACACTCACGGTTTCTTGATAAAACACTTATTAATTTATTACACACTCATTTAGAAAACATTCACTAAAAGGAGGCAACTTAATATCATACACAAATATACTTCAATACCAAACCAATATGTTTATGAGCAAGGAACAAGTTACTTACCTGTAACTGTTGTTCTCCAGCATGGGTCTGGCATGGATTCACATGCTCATGAATATTCCCCGTCGTCAGGCCGGGAATCCTCGGTATAGAAAAAATCAGTATCAGTTTCGTTTCTGATCTGTCTTTCTTAGTAGTAACCAATCACTGGTCTCTGGGTCATACTGCCCCCAGCCAATGACTGCCCTCTCCCTAAGCGCCGCCTCTGGCAGCCATTGTCAGATTTGGTAGCACGTAAAGTGGCAGTATGACCAAGTGAAGAGCCGCAGAGGGGTAGGCGGGAGGGTTCGCATGTGAATCCATGTCAGACCCATGCTGGAGAACAACAGTCACAGGTAAGTAACTTGTTCCTTCTCCAGCATGTGGTCTGGCATGGATTCACATGCTCATGAATATTAGAATACATAGCAGTATACACATGGACAACCACGGGAGGTGGCAACAGGCTCAACATTAAGCAATACAAAAAACTCAACATTAAGCATCTCTTACCTCCTCACCAGGCTCACCTTAAGCGAATAGGCCAACCCTGGACTCCTCCCTGGAGTCCCGATCGACGCAGTAGAATCTCGTGAAGGTGTGCGTCGACCTCCATGTCGCAGCCCTGCAGATGTCGAGCAGGGGCACACCAGATAGGAACGCCGTGGTAGCAGCAATCGCTCTGGTCGAGTGGGCTCTCGGACGGCCGGGCAGTGGTCGGTTTGTCAACCGGTGACAGTGCATGATGCAGCCGGAGAGCCATCTGGAAATGGAAGCCTTCGAGAGAGCCTTCCCTTGATTCACAGATCCAAAGTTTACAAACAGCTGTGATGTCTTCCGAAAACTCTTCGTGCCGTCCACGTAGAACTTCAGCGCTCTAGCTACGTCCAGCGAGTGCATAGTCCTCTCAGCCAGCGACGAAGGCGACGGGAAGAAAACTGGCAACACCAAGGGTTCGTTGAGGTGGAAGTCCGACGGCACCTTGGGCATGAAGGAGGGGTGCGTCCTCAGCACCACCCTCGTGTCGTGAAAAGTCAAGTATGGTGGCTTGCAATATAGGGCCTGGATCGCTCCCACTCGTCGTGCGGAGGTGATGGCCACGAGAAATGCTGTCTTCCACGACAGAAACTTCAACGGTGCCGAATGCAGAGGCTCAAATAGGGCCCCCATGAACCTGGTCAGCACCACGTTGAGCTCCCACGCCAGGGCAGGGGCCTTCACCGGCGGGAATGATCGGAACAATCCTTTCATAAATTCCTTCACCAGCCGAAGAGACCACAAGGACGCCCGTCCTGTAGTTCTGGTGTATCGTGAGATGGCGGCCAGATGTACCTCGATGGAAGCGTGAGCTAGTCCAGCCTTGGCCAATGACAGTAGGTACGGCAAAACTTGAGGGGGCGTAATCCACAGAGGGCTAATCTTCTTTGCACGGCACCAGACAGAGAACCTCTTCCATTTATGTCCGTAGCACTTGAGAGTTGAGGACACCCTGGCCTTTGCAAGAACCTCTCTGCAGTCGGCTGGGATGTCGTACCCTCCAAACTCTAGTGCTGCAGGAGCCAGGCCTGCAAGTTCAGCGACTCTGGGTTGTGGTGAAGAATGGCGCCTCCTTCTCTGGAGAAAAGATCCGCGTCCGTCGGCAGCTTGACTGGTGTGGACGCTGACAAGTCCAAAGGTCCAGGAACCAGATCTGTCTCGGCCACGCCGGTGCGACGAGGATCATCCTGCACCGGGACCTCTTGAGCTGGTTGATGAGCCGGAGCAGCAATGGCAACGGAGGGAATGCATAAAGAAATAGGCTGTCCTAGGGGAACGAGAAAGCCTCGTCCATGCTCCTCGGCTGGGGGAACCTGCTGGCGAAACTTCAGCACTTGGAGTTCGTCGCCGTCGTGAAGAGATCGATCTGGGGTTCACCCCATCGTCTGAAGAGTCGATCCACTTGATTCTGGCGTAGTTCCCACTCGTGGCACAAGCGCAGCTCTCTGCTGAGTGAGTCGGCGATGGTGTTTTTTATTCCTGCCAGATGAAAAGGCACCAGAAACATCCCTTGGGCGACGGCCCAATGCCACAGATCCTGGGCTTCCTTTGATAGGGCAGGGGATCTGGTTCCGCCCTGCTTCCGGATGTAGAACATCGTGGTGGTGGTGTTGTCGGTGAAGATCCTCACCACCTTGCCCTTGAGGGACGGAAGAAAAGATCTGAGGGCCCAGAACACTGCACGGAGCTCCAAGATGTTGATGTGGAGTGACTTCTCTGGGAGCCAAAGGCCTCTCGCGTGAAGATCTCCGGAGTGCGTTCCCCAACCTTCCAGGGAGGCATCCGTCGTCACTGTCACCTGGTGAGCTGGGGTCTGAAAGTCCGTGCCTGCCGACAGATGAGAGCGGGTACCCCACCACCGGATCGCCTGACGGAACTTCTCGTTGAGTGGGATCCTGTCCTCGAAGCTGCCCGTCGACTGGACCCAGCGGGCGTCAAGGAACTCTTGTAAGGGGCGCATCCGAAGTCTGCAAAGGCACACCAGATAAATGCAGGAGGACATCATCCCGAGGAGGGACTTGATAGATCTTACCCTGGCCATGTCCGTGGCCAGCAGACGCTGCACCTTGCCCAGGATGGTCCTGGTCCTTTCCTCCGATGGCGATGCAAGCCGCGCCACTGTCGAGCTTGGCTCCCAGAAGCACGGCGACTTGCGACGGGACCAGGTGGGATTTTGGAGAGTTGATGGAGAACCCCAGGTCCGTGAGCAGCTGGACGATGTTCGCAGTGTGCTCCACGGCGAGCTCCCTTGTCCTTGCCCGGATGAGCCAGTCATCCAGGTAGGGGTAGACGTGGATCCCCTGCAGGCGCAGCCGCGCCGCCACCGGTGAAAGGCACTTGGTGAACACCCTGGGTGCCGACTTCAATCCGAACGGGAGGGCCTTGAACTGGTAGTGCCGCCCTTGGACCACGAACCTGAGGAACTTTCCATGTCTTTTTAGAATGGGGATGTGGAAGACGCATCTCCAAGTCCAACAACGACAGGAAATCGCCCTCCTCCAGCTGTCCCAGCACGTGCTGGAGGGTGACCATCCGGAACTTCTGTGTCTTGATGTACTTGTTCAGTCGTCGCAGGTCCAGGATGGGACGCCATCCTCCTGTCTTCTTCTTTACGAGGATGTACCTTGAGTAAACTCCGGAGCCCCGAAGCCTCTTTGGGACGAGCTCGATGGCACCTTTCTTGAGCATCGCCCTTACTTCCAACAGTAGTTGAGGAACGTGATTTTCTTTCCTGGCCACAGGTGGAACGCGAGGGCACTTCTTCTGGAACTCGAGGGCAGGCCCATGGGCCAGGGCGTCCAGCACCCAACAGTCGGTGGAGATGGACTCCCACACGCTGACGAACCTCGCCAGCCGGCCTCCCACCGGGGTGCTTCGGCGGGGGCCCGACCCCACGGTCAGTTCCATCTTGTTTGGAGGCCGCCTTGCCTCCTTGACCTCCCTGTCGACGACGACGGGCACCACCTGACTTGCCGCGTCCCATGTAGGCCTCCTGCAACTAAGATCTTGCTGCTTGGCGGTACATCATGGAGCCACTACCGGATCCCTTGGAGGCACCTTGTCTGCCTCCGGCGCTCCGAAAGGACGGCCGTCGTCGTTGGAGCACCCCCAGTGCCCGTGCAGTCTCCCTGTCTGTCTTGATAGCCTGAAGGGACACATCAACCGCCTTCCCAAACAGGTTGTTCCCGTCGAAGGGCATGTCCAAAACTTTGGTTTGTATGTCCTGGCGGAAATCCGTCGTCTTGAGCCATCCTCGTCGTCTCAGGCAAACGCTGTTGCCCAACTGACGGAAACCAGTGTCGGCGATGTCCGTTGCCACCGTGATGGCGTGGTCCGAGGCAATCTCACCTTCCTGTAAGATTTCAAGGGCCTCAGCCCTTTTGGCGTCCGGGAGAAAGTCCAATAGAGGGGCGATTTTGAACCACACCTCCCTGTCGTAGCGGGCTACGATAGCCAGGGCGTTGGCCACCTTGATAGTCGTTGCTGCGGATGAGATGACCCGTCGTCCCATCGTTTCCAGCTTCCTGCCCTCGCCGTCCGGCGGGGAAGTTGATGTCGAGGCAGATGCCCTCCCACCCCAGCTTTCTTCTTTGCCGTGACGACCGAATCCAGGGTAGGTTGCGCCCGAAGGCACAAGGGGGCAGCGTCGGGGAGCCGGTACTACTTCTCGTACCGGTCCCTCTTTGCAGGCGCCGTGGCAGGGTTCTTGAGGAGGGAGAGCCCCTCATCCCAGATGTCATCAATAAGTGGTACGGCGAGGAGCGTCTTCCTTTTAGCCTCGCACCGTTGGTAAAGGAACCCTTCCTTTTTCTTCTCTTCGGGGCAGAGCTGGAAGAGCTTGGATGCCCTGGAAATCATGGCATGGAAATCATGGCATGGAAGGATCCAATCTCGCTGATCGGGGATGCCCGAGCAGGGGGCGAAGGGGGACACGTCCCGTCGGCGTCTCCGTCGTCATCTGTACCTGTCGTAGCCGTGTCGGTGCCTGTATCATCCCCGTGTGTAGTAGAGCGGGGGGAAAGCAGAGCAGGCCGCAGAGGTGGGAGAGGTGGCGGAGGATGCGTCCTCTTCTTATGCGGTGGACTTTCCAAAGGTCCCGGCTCCGGTTCCCCCGTCGAGTCTGGCTCAGGTACCTCCGTTGGGGGGGAGGGGCAACCTTGTCCTTATCTCCGAGCAGAAGGACTGAATCGCTGACAAAATGGCCGCCAAAGTGTCCTGCGGCACCGGAAACGACGGGCGCGAGGGCTCTTGAGGAACCTCGTCGGCGACACCATCGCTCTCGTCGGTCTCCCTCGTCGGGATCCCTCCCGATCGGCTGGTCCTCCTCCACAACTTTGATGAGCTCTTCTTCAGAGGTCGTGTCTGTATCCACGAGGGCCACCTGCCCCTGCCCCTCCTTTTCCAACGGGGACTTCGTGGGGGTCTTGTCGATGGGCCTGAAAGACGACTCCCTCCGCGGTGGCAGGGAGACTCTGGAATCTGAGGTCACCTCCACTGGCGTAGCCTCCACAGGCTGAGCCAGGGCCGCTGCGACATCGTCAATCGAGGTCTTAGCAGGGTGAAATAAGGCCATCGTCACCTTCTGCACGCCTGGGGCCTTCACCTTGGGGGGAGGGTCCGAGCCTCGCTCCCCCTCTGCCGGAATCTTCGAGATCGACCAGGGCCTCTCCAGAAGCTTCGTCGTGTTCTCGGACTTCCTCTTACCCGAGCCAGAGCGTTGGCCCGTGGTTGATGGCGCCGGGGAGGATGCGCCCTGTCTGGCAGCCAAGGAGCCCGACCGTTCGGCGCTCCCGGTGCCCGTGGACTCGCGGTGCTTGGCCTTTTGTTGGGCCCCCGTCGGCGGGGCGCCCTCACAGGACTTAAGACCGCTCGGACTTCTTCTCGCCTGCCCAGCTCTTCCCTTCCAGCCAGTTGGCGAGATGGAGGTGGCGATCCTTCATGGTCCGCTCCGACATGTTCCCACAAAACGCACAGTCCTTCTCCACGTGCGTCTTGTCCTCATGGAGTCAGTAGAAGCATAACGAATGCTCGTCCTCCTTGAACACATTCTGAAGCTGGCATCCAGGGCAGGTCCTGAACAGCTTCCTGGAAGTCGAGCTTCCTTTCTCCAGGGCCATGTCCGGGATAGGCCGCGGAACTCCTGGAATCCTCCAAAAGAATAACTCGATGAAGTCTTCACCCTTGAGGGCCGTAGAAACTTCGAAACGGGTCCCCGTTGTTCGGATGTAAAAACGGTGGAGCTTGAGGCTCTATTTAACCGAAAAATGAGAAAAATCTCCTGAAAAAGCACGAAAACGCAGCAAAAGCTCGAGAGCTAAAGCACGAGGACTCCCAATACTTGAACGTGAGGTAAAAATCTGAGGATGGCTGCCAGAGGCGGGGCTTAGGGGGAGGGCAGTCATTGGCTGGGGGCAGTATGACCCAGAGACCAGTGATTGGTTACTACTAAGAAAGACAGATCAGAAACGAAACTGATACTGATTTTTTCTATACTGAGGCTTCTTCCCGGCCTGACGACAGGGAATATTCATGAGCATGAGAATCCATGCCAGACCCCATGCTGGAGAAATTAGGCTCCCCTGAATTAGGAGCAAAATAAGTTAATAGAATAGATCACGATTACTTTCTTAGGCAGTGCAAATAGTTTCAGTTCACTAGAGGACACGATTCAGTTCAATAGGCCTAGGCCAAAGTCAATGGGCTAGTGTCTTGGATGGGAAAGAGCAGGTCTTGTAGTAAACAGTTAAGTCTTTGCCTAAGTTCTCATAAGTAGTTTGTACGAAAAAAGAATCATATGTTGGGTCACAAGCTGATTAGGTCTGCAAGTTGGGAAAGTTTCACAAACTTCCACGCGAGAGGCAAGTTCTCTCAATCGGGTTGGCACAGTACCTTAATATGAAGAAAAGATGCAGCTGAAGACGTTGGTTCCTGGCAGTTCCTGCAGATCTCGCTGTTCCGAAGCCTCAGTCGTGGAGACAAGAGGGAGGACGTCGGGGAACTCCTGAACTGCAAAGGGACTGGTCAAACAAGCTGGCAAAATGGAAGATCTTTGGTTCGAGTAGCTGTAGTTAAGCACACAAGCTGGTGTCCTTCCCCCTGGTTAATCCTAATCAGCTCTGAAAATGGTATCCAGGTGTCTTACGAGTTGATTGGTTCCACCAACTCAAAGGGAGAAGTTGTCCTTGAAGGGGCTTCTCTATCAAGATGAACTTGGCGATTCGGACCTGCAGCAGGGCTTCACCAGGCAAACCAACGGTCCAGGAGTTGCAGCAGCTGTCTTCTTCCAGCTTGTCTTGGGTTCTTTCGTTCCAGTGGTCGACTCTGCCTTCCAAGCCAAGAGACCCGCCCTTTAAACAGTTTTCTCCCATTCATTCCAGCCTAGCTGCCACTCACCTAGCAGGGTGGCTGTCCTTGCTGGACAGTCAGCCAGCCAATCACGACAGAGTGCATTTGGGTCTCCTAGGAGACTAAGCACAGGGAGTCTCGGGCACCTCCCTCATTTCCTGCCCACCCCAGACACTCAGGCGCCAGAGGCGGTCTTCAGTCCTGAAGTCCGCCAAAGGCGTAGGAACAAAGGGACCAAATCTAGTTTGGTGCGAAAAGACAAAGTCTAGAAGGACCTTTCCAAAAGAAATGGTGAAAAAAGAAGACCAGGACCCGTTTAAACAAAGGAGGCTCAGACGCCATCTTTAAAAACATGGCTCCCGCGATTTAACGCTACCGGTGTTGGCGGTTGGGAAAAACCATGGTAGTTTGTTGTAAAACCACTGCCACCATCCATTTTGATAGGAAAGGGTAGCATTTGACTGCTACATGAGTTTGTAGACACAGGGGATACTAGGTAACCCCTCCAGCACTCTATTGTAAGATAGTGTGTGCTGGGTCGAGGAATTTAAAAAGACTAGTAAAGTCAATTTAACTTTACTTTCTCTGGGAAACAGTAGTTTATCCCAGAGAAGGTATTTAAACCTTGGGACAGCCTGAAAAGCCTTCCCTGTGTCACTGCACTGAGGGTGCTGTGTAACACATGAAAAGATGATGCCTACAGAGTTGTCTAAAACTCAATAATCAAAGAACACAAGAGTAAAACACATCAAAATACATGAGAGAGTGGGAAAAAGGCTCACACACTCTCCAGGTAAAAAAATCAAGTCCTCAAAATCCAGCAAAGTTGCTGGGGGTCTCTAAGGTGAATGGAATTAGCACATTTATGAGAATTCTCCCTAACACTCTTCCCCTTAGGATGTGTCTGAAAAGCTTTTAGGGCTTTGAACACTGCCACCAATTCCAACAGGTTTATGTGGTTGGATGCTACCGCTGGTGACCAAAAGCTGTGCGTGGTGCAATGAAGGAGGTGACCGCACCCCTGTCAGAAATGCGTCCTTAGTGAGAATGGCTTTTACTTCAGAGGGTGGTGAAGGTCTTCCCCTTCAAGAGGTTTTCCCTCAACCACCACTGCAGAGAGAGAACGAGGGCTGCCAAGACAATCACTAGATCGTCCCATTGTCCGCTGGCCTGACACCACTGGGTGTTGAGCCACACTTGCATGGGGCGCATGCGCAAACGTGCGTGTAGCACTAAGTAAATGCAGGAAGCCCTCATCCCTAACAGTCGCATCGCCTTGCGTAAACACACCTCGCGATTGGCTACATAGTGAGCGATCTGGCACAGCATGTTTTGAACCCTCTCGGAAGGGAAGACGAAGCAGTCTTCTGTCTGAATTAGAGCTCGCAGAAATTGTATGAATTGGCTGGGGTCTAGACTGGCCGACTTCTCGTTTATTGAGAATCCCAGACTGAAGAGTGAATCTACTGTCTTTTGGATGTTTGATAGGCATGTTCGGTGCAAATCCCCCCTTATTAGTCTGTGGTTGAGGTAAGGATAGACTGGGATGGACTGCTTGCCCAGGTGAGCTGCTACTACCGCCAGTACCTTTGTAAATACCCTTAGGGCAGAGGCAACGCCGAAGGGAAGGACCTTGAACTGATAGTGTTTGTCCTATATCATGAACCTTAGGTATTTTCTGTTCGCTGGCAGCATTGAAATATGAAAGTATGCATCTTTCATGTCCAATGTTGCCATGTAATCCCCCTGTTTTAGTAGAGGGATTACCTCTTGCAGTGTTGTCATACTAAACATTTGTGGTTTGACAAATTTGTTCGCTGGGCGCAAGTCTAGCACAGGGCGCATGGTGAGATCCTTTTTGGGTACAAAGAAGTACACTGAATAAATACCCTCGATCGCCCTTTTCTTGCAGGATCTCAACCTCTTGTAGTAGGATCTTCAGATGTTCTGGTGACAATCGCCTGGACGTTAGTGGCCTGTATAGAGGTGGTCGGCTGAACTCGATACAGTAACCGTGGGCGACTATTTTGAGCACCTACTTGTCTGTGGCAATTCTCTCCCATGCGTGGAAGATGATGGTATCAGTCCCATAGTCCGTTGAGGAGGCCCGGGGGGTGTGTGCTTTCCCCTATGTTAGGTAGAATTCTCAGAAATGTGCTAATTCCCTCGACCTTAGAGAGCCCCAGCAACTTTGCTGGATTTTGAGTACTTGATTTTTTTTAACCTGGCGAGAGAGACCGACCCTTTTTCCCACTCTCTCGTGTATTTTAATGTGATTTCTGAGCTTTGTGTTTCTTTTGGTTATGGAGCCTGACAAACTCCATAGGCATCATATTTTACATTGAGTCACACAAGCACCTTCAGTGCAGTGGCACAGGGAAGTCTTTCAGATTTCCCAAAGGTTTAAATACCTTCTCTGGGATAACCTACTGTTAACCAGAGCAGTAAAGTGAAACTGACTTTACTTACATTTGTAACTTTCTATACCAGCACACACTATCTTACAATAGGGTGCTGGAGGGGTTACCTAGTATCCCCCTTTTGTGTAGCTTCTGTAAGGATATTTGGCGTGTTACAGCACAGAGTACAGCACTACTGCACAGGTAGCAATTTTTGATGCAGCACCACCACATGGGTGTGGTGCATTGCTATATGTGTTGCCAGATTAACATGGACATATAAGTAAAGACAGGCTAGTCAGTCAAAAACGATTTTAACATATAAGATGCAAATCTATTTTTACAGTTAAAAGCACACGTGCACATTCAAAAATGCACACTATTTTTCACCTGAAATGCCTATGGTGCAAGAGACACATTAACTAACCTTATTAATAACTAACATGACTAATAAAACTGCATTTAACATAACCCACTAATAAAAATGTGTCTCCACTGCAGAATTAGGCCTACTCTGAAAGTGAACTTTTAAACGCACATTCATTTTTTTTCTTTTTCTCTGCTGCTCTGTCCACATAACTACAGGAAGCAAAGGACTCGAAGGAACAGGAAATCAGTTGGTTACAAATAGTTACTGTAGAAATGAGCCATTGTGTAGTGAGGGAGGAGATGGCATGATTGATTTCTGATTGGAGCAGCGTCATAGCAAGTATCATGCTAGAGGCAGTGATTAGAGTTTTGCTGGGGGAGCTTGAGGAAAGGGGGAGGACAGTCGAGATTTGGCAGAGCTGGGAGAAGGACCTGTTTCCTGGCTGAAGCATTCCTGCTGCAAAAGCTGAGAATTCCAGGCAATAACCCCGGTTTGAGAACGAAAGACGCTTGTTTTCACTGGGGTTAATCTTGAAGGGAGCCAAATTCAGAAAGAGAACAGCTGAAGAAAACTCATGCTGAACAGATAAGGTAATTACAGAAGTGTGGGGGCTGAGTGTGTACGAGAATATTCAGTCAGTGTAGGAAAGGAGATTCCTGTTCTTTACTCACATGTTTAATGTTGCAAATTGAGTTCTTGTCTCCGCCACTCTCTTTTCAGTGTATCACAGACAATGGTGTTACTGTGCTATTTTATTTATTTCTGTAAAGAGTGAGATCGTGTTTAAATGCAACTTTTATAATGCACAAAAATATTTGAAAGCAGACGGATGGTGTGTTTTATATTTACCAATACAGTGCTGATGATGTGGGGAGATGTTTAGACAGTGCAATTGTCAATTTCAAGGTAGCTAAACGTCAAATTTGCTGCAGCCGTGTGCACAATGTAATTCAGTATGAGCAATTATAACTAACTGTGTGTGTTGTAGTTTGTCGGAGGTCTATGAGTCGGCAAAAAGGGAGGTCCGGGACATAGTTCATTACCGTATATAAGATAGTGAAAATACCACATGATAGCTCGCTGCCGTAGATAAGACAGAGAGAAATTGCCCATGGTGGCACACTAAAAATGAAAATGTGGTGTTCCTGAAATGCAAGCTTGAGGTCTCTCTAGTGATTACACGAAAAATCTAAACAAAAATAAGGGGTTCTGGATATTGGGGCCACAAATAAAACAAGGGAATTATGCTCACCAAAATACCACCAACCACGCATACCAACCACGCATACCAAATACGCATGTCTGTGTGCTGAAATAATGCATGTCCACTGTATTATTGTTGTACATGGCCCAATCTGAATACAAGGAGTGATTGTTGCTAAGTTATTTTTCGGCGGTAAGAAAATAAAATCTTCACAAAATACCCTACACTTCTCATGCAACATTTTTTATGTTACCCTTTTCGCACTGAATGGCTGGTGGCAGTGGTTTCGTTTTAACTACAGTGGTGTGCATTTACCACGGCTGCGTTCGCAGCTGCAGTAAAGCACCCAAAGGTGCCATTTTTGTTGAAATGGCCCCGGTCATCTTTTTTCGCCTTTGTGGAAAGGTCCTTCTTGAGATTTACTCTGCGTGCCAAACCAGGTTTGGTGCCATTGTTTACTGTGCCTTTGGCGGGATTCAAGAGTGAAGCCCGCCTCTGGCTCCAGGGTGTCTGGGGTGGGTAGGAAGTGAAGGAGGTGCCCGAAACTCTGTGCTTAGACTCCTAGGAGACCCAAATGCACTCTGTAGTGATTGGCCGGCTGACTGACCGGCAAGGACAGCCACCCTGCTGCATGAGCGACAGCCAGGCTGGAATGAACGGGAGAGACCTGAATAAAAGGCGAGGCTTTTGGCTTGGAAGGCAGAGTCGACCACTGGACGAAGGAACCGAAGAACTTGAAGAGGACACCTGCTGCAACTCCTGTACCGTTGGTTTGCCCGGTGAAGCCCTGCTGCTGTGCTAAAACTTCAAATTCGTATCGACAGAGAAGCCCCTGCAAGGACGATTTCTCCCCTTGAGTTGGTGGGACCAATCAACTCCAAAGTAAGCCACCTGGACATCCTTCTCTGAGCTGGTTGAATTTCCACAGAGTTGCTGCTGGAAAACATATAGCCAGGGAGAGGAACACCAGATTGTGTGCGTTGCTTTTAAGCTGGCCTAGAGCTTCAGGAAGATCCTCTGGACTCCCAGGAAGCAGGACTGACCGAGCATGAGCGCCCCTCAACAGAGTGCGGGACCCCAAAAGCAAGGAAAGTCCATCTCGACAGCCGGGAACCGCAGTGTTGCTATTTGCGGTAGACACGAGGAGCTGAAACACTAAACAGCCACTGATTTGAAGATTGACGGTTGCGAACGGTGACCGTACCATTGCAGTGCAGGAGTCCCCAGAAGTCCTCCCTCTTGTCCTCACGACTGAGGCCCAGGAACAGTGAGATCTGCAGAACTGCACAGGAACAAAAGTCATCTGCATCTTTTCTTCAATTCAAAGGTACTGTACAAAGTATGAGAGTACTTACCTCTTGCTGTAGAATTGCTTGCATCTTCTACTACTCACAAGTCTAACAGCTTGTGGCCCTACATTGATTCATCTTTTCTTCAAAGACTGTAGGTTGTGTCTGTGAGCCATCCCAAAAGGGTCTTTACTGATTTAGAAACTAAGAGTGTACAGTATTGAAGTATATTTGTGTTACAATTTATCGTCCCCTTCTGAAGGAGGCTTTTCCTAACCGACTGATGAATTGTTTATTTAAGAAACCTTGAGTTTAAGGGTTTATTTGAATACTTGTCACTGAATCTCTGTAACTCCCCTACAGCTCACATTGACCCCTCTTGAGATAAGCCTGGCTGCTCAACACGCTACCAAAACTGTGTAGTACAAGCTTATACCAAAGGTTGCGTTTCCTATACCTGTAGTCAGAGTTGTTTGTAGTGTTTCCAGAGGGTACTGCATACAAACTTTGCCTAACACTATGTGGTGTGTATGCGTCCCTGTCGCTGGAGTGTACACTCCCCATAGCAGAACCGATGGCCTGCCTGCCGGGGACGGACCCCTCAGAGCATGGCTGCTTCGAAGATAGGTAAGTGGCCTTTGTGTCGGAGCCATGGCCGTCGCTCACTTCCTCGTCACTCGAGGCTCCTTCGGGGGAGCTACCCTCGGCCTGCTGCATGGCATAGGCCGCCCACCGTTTTACTCACCGTTCTTTTATCGTATTAGGACGTAAAAGCTTGCAAGAGCGACAGGACTCCTTATGGTGATCTCGAAGTAGACACTTATTACACCGCTGATGTGCGTCTTTTTAAGGGTACTCGATGTTGCAAGAAGGGCAAAATTTGAAAGGTGTCCTGTCCATTGCTCAGTTTGATACCAACAGCAAAACCAGAAGAGGAAAGAGGGGAGAAGGGAATGCATTCATGAAAAGAAACAGAGACCCGGACCCCACTCTCCCTATTGTGTAGCCCTGGCCAGAGGGCCAAGGCCAAGCGGTCCACAGCGTCGACCAGAGCACCAGCCGTCGAAGTCTAGAGTTGTCTTCCGCGGTCTTCGGCATTGGTTGTTAAGTAGTCGTCAGTGAAGGGGACGAATATTAAATGACCGGAGGTCTTGGACAAAGATCTGTATTGGCAATTGTTCGAGCTGCGCATAAGGCGACAAGCTAGCTGGGAGGAAAAAACAATCAGAGGGACATTCGAAGGCCGAAGGATCTTGGGTACACTACATGTCAGGGATATTGTTACCAGCACGCCCATGTCGACCTCCCCTTTTGATCCTTGAAAGACAAGATGCAATACTCCGGGATTACCACTAGATGTCAAGACTATATGCACAGCATGTGACTAAGCAGATTCACAAGCATCAGAAATATACATATAGGACATGCTTTACTTATCATAATAGCATTTCTGATGATTGGATCTGCTTAGATTCACATGCTGTGCATATAGTCTGACATCTAGTGGTAATCGCAGAATATTGTATCTTTCTTTCGAATATCGAAAGGGGACGTTGACATGGATGTTACTAACACAATCCCTAACATGATGTGGAGTGTACCCAAAATCCCCCACGCGTCGAGGTCCCTCTGGTTGTGTTTTTTCTGCCTTGAGGGAGCATTAAAGTCAGCGTCACCGAGTACAGAAGAGAGAAGGTGTAAGATGTCTGTGTACCTTCTACTCCACGAGGTGACGAAGGATGGGCACATGTGAATCTAAACAGATGCAATCATCAGAAATGCAATTATGGTGAGCAATGCATGCCTTCTGGTGCTTGTGAATCTGCTTAGAATCACATGTTGTGCATAGAGTAGTGAGCAGTACCCAGAGATGGTGGTGGGATGTGTAAAGTAACAGTAGCAAAGACATGTCTTAGCACCGCTTGTCCCAACTGAGAATCAGACCTAGAGTGTGTACCCTAGGCAGTAGTGCTGTGTAAAGGTGTGTACAGAAGTCCAGGTTGCTGCTTTGCAAATGGACTCAAGAGGAACATTTGCAATGAATGCTCTGGTAGACTCTGTGACCCGATTAGAGTGTGCTCTATGCGTGAAGGGCAGATCTCTCTTGGCGAGATTCTAACATAGTGTGATGCAGTTTACGATCCACGCTGAGATAGCTAATTTTGAGACAGGGTCCCATTCTCTACCAGCTGCCACTGAAACAAAGAACTAGTTTGTTTTTCTTAATGGCTTTGTCTTTTCCAGATAATAGATAACCGTTCTCCTCACATCTAGTGTGTGGAGGCTTCTCTCCGCCACGTTAGCGGGGTTCTGGAAAAAGGTGGGTAGTTCTATGGATTGGTTTACATGGAACTTCAAGATAAATATGGGTGCAAAGCGTGGGGTTTACATGGAACTTCGAGATAAATATGGGTGCAAAGCGTGGGTGTGTGAGCAAAACCACCTTATCTTTGTGAATCGTGAGAAATGGGTCCTGAACTGAAAGGGCCTGGAGTTCACCAACTCTCCTTATAGATGTGATCGCCACCAGGAAGGCGGTCTTGTAGGTGAGTGCTTTAAGGCTAGCCTTGTGCATTGGTTCAAAGGGAGGCCCCATTAGTCTGGTAAGAAAAATATTCAGGTCCCACCCGGGAGCTGGGTTGGAAATAGTGGGATGAAGCCTTTTTACCCCTTCCATAAATGCTTTAATTACTGTAATATTGCACCACCAAACCTTTTTCTGGGATGTGATGTACACCGAAAGCGCAGCTAAGTAGACCTTCAGAGAATTGAAAACCAGACCTGAATATAACAGGTGCGTTAGGACAGGACAATATGTTTAGGTGTGCATTCAACAGGATTGATGCCCTTGCCATTACACCAGATGACAAAGCGCTTCCATTTGCTGGGGTAACAATGCCTGGTGTTAGGTTTCCGTGCTTCTCGGAGCATGTCCATACATCTTTAAGGGAGTTGGAGGTGCCCGAACACTATGGCCTCAGTAGCCAGGCTGCTAAATTGAGAGTTTGAGGGCATGGATGTAGTTTTTCCCCCTGGTCTTCAGACAGCATGTTGTAAGGGCATGGCAGCTTCTTGGGAGGGGAGACCAACATTGCCATGAGATCGGGCCACCAGAACCACCCTGACTGGTTCTTGGTGCACCTTGTGCACTATTCTGTTGAGCAAGGGAATCGGGGGGGGGGGGGACAGGGAAAGCATAAACAAGTTTCCCTGACCATGTTATCCAGAGACCGTTCCCTTTGGAGCGATTCTGAGGGTATCTCGAGGCGTAATGTGGCCATTGTGCATTCTGCAAGGTGGCGAACTAGTCGACCTCTGGGAAGACCCAGTGTGCGAAGATGTTGAGTACAATATCTGTGCAGTCGCCACTCATGCTCTACGGGTAGAGGGAGGTCTCTGGGGAGTAGGTCCGCCAGAAGATTGAGTTCCGCTGGAACAGGTTGTGACAGGAGGAAAATTTTGTGTATGAAAACCCACTTCCATATGTTCTGGGACAGTTTGGACAGCCCTAGTGAATGAGTGCCCCCTTGTTTAAGTAATACATGGCCATAGAAGTGTCCGTGAGGACTAGAACTGTCTTCCGTTGGAGGTGCGTTTGGAAGGCCTTCAGGTCGTTGAACACAGCTAGCAGTTCCAACAAGTTTATGTGATTGGGTGCTACTGCTGGGGACCACACGTTGTGTGCCGTCTGATGGAGATGAGCCGCCCTGCCCCGTCAGACGAGTCTGTGGCGAGAATGGCTTCTACTGCGGGGGTGGGGAAGGTTTTCCCCTGCAGAAGGTTTTCTCTTGACCACCACTGCAGAGACTGAACGAGAGCTGCAGAGACAACCATTAGATCGTCCCATTGTCCGCTGGCCTGACACCATTGGCACGAGAGACACTCTTGCATGGGGTGCATGCGCAAGAAAGCGTGTGGAACTAGGTAGATGCAGAAGGCCATCATCCCCAACAGTCGCACGGCTTTGAGTATGGTCACCTCATGACTGGCTACAGTCAGGGATCGGGAGCAGCATGTTTTGAACCCTCTCGTTCGAGGGAAGGACAAGCCAGTCTTTGGTCTGGATTGGAGCCACCAGAAATGGTTTGGCTTGGCTGGGGTCTAGGCTGGACGTTTTCTCATTGATCAAGTATCCTAGGCTGAAGAGGCGATCTACCATCTTCTGGGTATTTGTTAGGCATGTTACGTACAAATCCCCTGTTATGAGCCAGTCGTCGAGGGGGATTGTTAGGCAATCCTCTTGGCAATAGGCAACCCAACCTTTGGAGTAGGTCTGTACTACACAAGTTGTTTGAGTGACTGAGCAGCCAGACTTCTCTCAAGAGGGATCAATGTGATCTGTAGGGTTGTAACAGAGATTCACAGTGACAGGTATTGAAATATTACTTATACTCAAGGTTTTTTGATTAAAATAATTATTTGTTAATTTAACAATCAGTTTTAAAATAAGACTTCTTTAGAAAAGGGGCAATTGGCAACAATAAAATACAATTAAAAAATACACTCCTTCATTTTCAGTTAAGTAGATGCCTTTTTGGGCTGTCTCACACACACTTCCTACACCCTGAGGAGACTTCAATAGCTAGGACACTGAACATTGATCTATCACTTTATACTTAAATCCAATACTGGAGTTGTGGAAAAGGGAATAGGTTAAAGAAGGAAACAATGGTTAACAAGTTTCTCAATACAGGTAAGCACTGTACAATCCCCTAATGAAATTTAGGTTAACCCTTTCCCAGCTATACAAGTAACTTATGTATGACTTATTGAAGGACAGATATACGCAAAGTAAGAGGGTAAGAAGAGTCTACATGGAGCCAGAACAGCCAATGCCATTTGAGCAAAGTCTAGGGAAGCCGAGGCACTTCTTGAAGATGGCACAAAAGTCTTGCACAATGTTAAAGAGAGTCTTGCAGTAAAAGGAATCTGTTGGGCCTGAAGCTGGGAGGCTTGTGAAAAGCAAAGATGCAAGCAACTCTGCAAAGTGCAGCCAATGCAAGTCTCAAGTGAGAGCAAGAAAGCTACACACAGATTTAAGTACCTGTAGTTAAACAGTACCTTCAGTCTGAAAAAAAGGTTCCAGCTGGCTTCTGTTCCTGTTGTAGTCCTGCAGATTCTGTTCCTGTGCCTCAGTCGTGGGTACAAGAGGGAGGACGTCTGGGGACTCCTGCACTAAAGTTTGAAGGTCGGCGGCAGCAATTGGCACACTTCTGGTCAGCGGCACTTTGCGGTTTCAGCTACTCACAAATAGCACCACTGTGGTTTTTGGACACCTTGTGGGCTCCCCTGCTTTTGGGGTCCAGCAATCTGTTGAGGTGGCTCAGGCTTGTTTAGTCCTGCTTAGAGGGAGTCCAGAGGATATTCCTGGAGCTCGGTCTGGCTTAAAAATGATGCACTCGATTCTTGTGTTCCTGTTGCCTGGCACTCGGTTTAAGAAACAGCCAAAGTAGTACAGCCAGCAGGGAGAGGGGTTCCAGTCAAGTTAGTCTTGGGGTCACTTGGTCCCACCACCCCAAGAGGAGAAGTCATCCATTCCGGGCTTCTCTAGTCGATTCAAAATTTGGTGCTTCAGTACTGCAGCAGGGCTTCACTAGGCAAATCAACAGTCCAGGGTGGTGCAGCAAGCTTCTCTTCCAGTTTCTTCTTCGGTTCCTTCGTCCAGTGGTCGACTCTCCATTCCTTGCAAAAGACCTCACCTTTATGCAAGTTTCTCCGATTCATTCGCAGCCTAGCTGTCACTCACACAGCAGGGTGGCTGTCTTCCAAGGGGTGCATTCCTGTAACCAAGGAGACTAAACACAGGGAGTTTTGGGAACCTCCCTCGCTTCCTGTCCCTGCAAGACATGCTGAAACCCTTAGGCAGGCTTCACCAGTGAATCCCGCCAAAGACAAAATTAACAAGGGGCCAAACCTTGTTTGACGCGCAGAGTAAATCTCAAGAAGGACCATACAAACAAGAAATGGCAAAAAAAGAAGACCAGGGCCATTTTGACAAAATGGGCATGGTTAGGCAGACTTTGTATGCAGTACCCTCTGGGACCACTACACACAATTCTGACTACAGGTATAGGCAACTCAACCTTTGGTATAAGCTTGTACTACACAGTTTTGGTAGCGTGTTGAGCAGCCAGGCTCATCTCAAGAGGGGAAGGGAAATGTGAGCTGTAGTGGAGTTACACAAAGATTCACAGTTACAGGTATTCAAATAAACTCTTACACTCAAGGTTTCTTGCATAAATAATTATTAATTTATCAGTCAGTTATAAAGCTTTCTTCAGAAGGGAGCAATAGAATAGTAACACACAAATGCACTTCAATATTGTACACTCTGAGTTTCTAAATCAGTGAAGACCCTTTTGGGTTGGCCCATAGACACAACCTACACCCACAGGTGACTTCAATAACAAGGGTGCTGGGGACATTAATATCTTACTGTTGGCATTTAGAATACTTTTAGAAGTTGGTAAAAGGCAAAGGTTATTAGAACAACAAGAGACCACGAATATTCTTAAGCAGACAAGTACTTTTCCAAGAAGAGTCATTCAGTTCAATAGGCTAAGCCAAAGTCAATGGGCAAAAGTCTTGTATAGGATGAAGCAATTCTGGTAAGTAAATGGAAAAGTCTTTGCACAAGTTCTTAGGAGTTTTTGATAAAAAGAGGAATCAAATGTAGGGCCCAATCTGATTAGACTTGTGAGTTGCAGAAGTGGCAAGCACTCTACACTAAGAGTACAGACTTTTTACAGTACCTTTAAAGATGAAGAAAAGATGCAGCAGATGACTCCTGTTCCTGTGCAGCTCTGCAGGTCTCACTGTTCCTGGGACTCAGTCGTGGTGACAAGAGGGAGGAAGTCGGGGGACTCCTGCAATGCACTGGGACGGTCAAAACTTGCAACCGGCAAACTTCACTTTCAGTTGCTGTTCAGTGTTTCAGCTCCTCGCATCTACTGCAAAAAGCAAAACCTCATTTCCTGGCTGTCGAGATGGGATTTCCCTGCTTCTGGGGTCCTGCACTCTGTTGAGGGCCTCAGGCTTAGTCAATCCTGCTTCGTGGGAGTCCGGAGGATCTTTCTGGAGCTCTTGGCCAGCTTAAATCACCACACACAATCTGGTGTTCCTCTTCCTGGCGTTTCGGTTTCCAGCAGCACTCTTGAAATTAAACCAGCCTCCGAGAGAATATCCAGATGGCTTACTTTGGAGTATATGGCTCCCACCAACTTAAAGGGAGAAGTCGTCCTTGCAGGGGCTTCTCTGTCAATACGAATCTTGAGTTTCAGCACAACAGCAGGGCTTCACCGGGCAAACCAACAGTCCAGGAGTTGCAGCAGGCGTCTCTTCCAAGTTCTTCTTATGATTCCTTCGTCCAATGGTCGACCCTGCCTTCCAAGCCAAAAAGCCTTGCCTTTTATACAGGTTTCTCCCATTCACTCCAGCCTAGCTGTCAAGTCATCCAGCAGGGTGGCTGTCCTTGCCGGACAGCCAGTCGGCCAATCACCCAAGAGTGCATTTCTGTCTCCTAGGAGACTAAGCACAGGGAGTTTCGGGCACCTCCCTCGCTTCCTGCCCCGCCAGACACCGTGGAGCCAGAGGCAGGCTTCACTCGTGAATCCCGCCAAAGACAAAAAGAACAAAGGGACCAAACCTGGTTTGGCGCGCAGAGTAAATCTCAAGAAGGACCTTTCCACAAAGAAATCACGAACGAAGACGACCGGGGCCATTTTGACCATAATGGCACCCGTGGGTGCTTTACTGCACCCCGCGGTAAAAGCACACCACAGTAGTTTGCAGTGGTAAACCACTGCCACCAGCCATTCATTGAGGAAAGGGTAACAAAAATGTTACATAAGAAACTAGACAAACGTGATACTAAGTAGCCCCTCCAGCACTCTATTATAAAGATAGTGTGTGATGATGCCTATGGAGTTTGTCAGACTCCACAACCGAAAGAAACAGTGCTCAAGTCATAGCAAAAATACATGAGAGAGTGGGGAAAAAAAGGGTCTCACTCTCGCCAGGTAAAAAATTAAAGTTCTTTTTTTTTTTTTTTTAATTTGTTGTAGCTGGTGAACCAACTTTTCAAATTTTTATATACATTATCATTTAGCATACTTAAACATTTTATACTTTGCAACGAAAATTTACACCCCATTATAGGCAAATATGAAACATAATAAAACCACATAAAACAGGTTAAACAGAATGATACAAAGTGAAAGTGAAGGCCCTCCTTGAAATTACTTAGAACTGACAATCACCATTCACTTTGAATTAATTTATGCAGAATTCGAGGCGGGGAAAATTAAATTAAGAAATTGCACAATTGCAAGTTGTATAGTCATTCTTGGATTAGAAAACAGACGATTCCATATTTGCACAGAACTGGTGCCACGCTGAACCGACAACTTTCCCCCGAAGCATTTCAAAATTAAAGTTCACAAAATCCAGCAAAGGTGCTGGGGGTCTCCAAAGTAGAGCGGAATTAGCACATTTCTGAGAATTCTTCCCAAAACTTGACACCCCCAGACTAAGGGACATGAGGATTTAATCCACCCCTGGATGACTCCAGTCGGTCATACTTTCTGGAGAGACCGTAATCATTTTGGTGATTACACCCTGACCTGTGTTCTGTGGTAAAATGAAACCCCTGAAGACTGATTGACCATCTTAACAATTAAGGATGTTCTCCCTTCATAACCATCTCAAGGGTTGGTGGTCTGTTTGAATTACAAAAGCAGATCCATACAAGTGTGGTCTCAACTTCTTCGAAGACCACACAATGGCTAAACATTCACGTTCTATGGTTGCCCACCTTGTTTCAGGGTCCTTCAGTTTCCTACTGATAAAGCAGATTGGGTGTTCCCTGCCTTTCTCATCCAGCTGACTCAAAACTGCACCTATACCTGTATTGGAAGCATCAGTTTGTACAATAAAGGATTGGTTGTAGTCAGGAGCTCTTAAGACTGGAGCTTGACAAAGGGCTTGCTTAAGTCCTTCAAATGCCTTAGTGCACGCCTCATTCCACCTGACCATCTTGTGGAATTTGGGTGAGGAGATCGCAAACAAGGGAGAAGCTATGGTCCCATAGTTCTCAATTAAGTTCCTATAGTAACCTGAAGACCTAGAAAGGCTCTCACTTGGATTTGAGTAGCAGGGGTGGCCCAGTCTTGTACAGCTTGTACCTTGCTATGCAATGGCCGCATTTCACCTCTTTACCTCATGTCCAAGGTAGACCACTTTACTCTGACAAATTTGACATTTACTTGCCTTTATGGCCGGATTGGCCTGGTCAAGAGCATGCAATACATATCCTAGGTGGTCAATATGCTCTTTCCAAGTAGGGCTGAAGACTGCAAAGTCATCCAAGTATGCCATGCAGAAGTCCTCCATCCCATTCAGAACATGATCCACCATCCTTTGGAATGTAGTAGGTGCATTCTTTAGTCCAAAAGGCATACCCTTAAACTGGTAGAGGCCTCCTGGGGTTGAAAATGCAGTTTTCTCCTTGGCATGGTCTGTCAGAGCCATTTGCCAATAGCCTGAGGTTAGATCAAATGTACTGAGGTAATTGGCTGAACCAAGTTCGTCCACCAGCTCATCTTTCCAAGGTAAAGGATGTACAAACAACAGGGTGGGTTCCCAGACCCAAGGGGGAGTCAAATGCCTTCCCCACCCATTAAACAATACTATGTCTTAACGCAAAAACAACGGTTCTTCGGGAGAACAGATTTTACAATGCGTATATCAATCATACGTGACCATTCAGTTGATGGTAGAACAGTGTACTAGCTGTCCCTAAGGGAAGAACACCCTATCCCTGACAGGAGTGCATAGCCCTAGGTAGCGTGTGTTCTGCCATCGAAACCGGTCAACCACACGGACCACAAGGGCTCTCGTGATCCTGTAGATGTCCTGAAAAACGATACGGACACCACATAGATCAAACTTCAGTTTATTCTTACAAAGAGTGAGACTTAACATGATGGACTGCAATGCCCATTTTTTAATAATTGAGTTTGTGGGCCACACTGATCGCACCTGGTGATTGCAATACCCAAGGGTGGATTAAAGTACACAATCTTCCAGGTTACAACAGCTGATGCAGCATCAACCTGAGCTGCCTCCTGACAGAATCTAATATCCAGTTCTGCCAGAGTATTAACAGCCGATTAGTTGTGGTCTTGTCTAGCGGAAAAATGTTTTTTGAACTATATTCGAATGCCACAATTGCTAGCGTTGAGGGAAAGACCTTCTTAAGCTATGCCTATTAGATAGGCGTTCCACCACAGGCTAGGCACTCCTGTCAGGGATAGGGTGTTCTTCCCTTAGGGACAGCTAGTACACTGTTCTAGGTAAAGGATGTGCATCAGTCGTGGTGACTGCATTAAGAGCTCTATAGTCCACACAGAATCTCAACTCCTTGGATCCTGCCTTTGGTACTAGTACAACAGGACTAGCCAATGGACTTGTAGATGGCTCTATTACCCCAAGATCAAGCATCTTCTTGACCTCTTCCTTTTTGTGGGTTCTTACATGGTCTGACAGTCTGTAACCCCTGCTTTTGACAGCGAGACAGTCACTGGTGAGAATCTTACTGGCCCCAAGGGGTCAAGCCTGGTGATAGTGAAAACAGAGGGGCAAACTGATTTAACAGAATTTCACTCCTCCTGTTCCAGTGTCAGATCAGAAGAGAGTAACTCCTATCTTCCCATCTAAAGGTTGTCCCCTGAGGAGGTCAGGTAGCGGCTTACTAACCAATATAAATCGGTTGCCTGTAGATGTGGGAGGGTGTAAGGGACCAACAACATCAATCCTTACCCTCTCAAAAGGGACTCCCACCACTGGGAGAGGCACCAAAAGATGTCACGTTCTTGACTCAGTCTGACAAGTGTGACAGTTTCTAAAGAATGTATCTACATCAGACCCCATCTTGGGCCAGTAGAAATAAAGCAAAATCCTTTCCTTGGTCTTCTTAAAACTTAAGTGACCAGCTAAAGGAATCTCATGGGCTAACTGTAGAAACTGGGGTCTCACCTCCTGGGGCACTACAAGTCTTCTGTAGTCCTCTGGGGTAAACTCAATGGCTCACGGTAGAGGAGGCCATCCTCCCAGTACATCCTGTGCTTTCCTGGCTCTTGCCCTTCCAGCTGGGAAGGTGCCTGTTGGTGAAGTCCTTCAAGAGTAGGACACTCTGACCTCTGCTGAAGTCTGCCCTACAGGGGCCACCTTCTGCAAGCAAAGTGTACAACTCAGGGTGCTCTTTAGGATCCAGATCTCCAACAGGAGAAAGGTCTTCCAGCTCTGTGTCATCAGTAGCTGTTTCACCATCTTCTGGTTGGTCCTCCCACTCAGCTGGTGGAGGTGTCACAGGTGTGACCTACTGTCCTCTCGGGGGTGTCCTGGTTTTGTGCACAGGAGTGACACTTTTCTTGTTTCCCATAGACCTGGTGTTTCCCCATTGTCTCTTTCTTCCTGGAATCAGAAGGTTGTTCTTCCTGTGGACTGGGAGTTATAGGTACTTCTGTAACTTCCCATTGAGCGTCATTTAAAGTGAGCTCTCTGTGTTTCCTAGTTTGTTCCTGCTTATTTTGTGGGGAGGCCTGCTTGATACAACACCTAGAGCCTTTAAGTCATTCCCCAACAGGACTCTTCCAGCCTCCTCATTTTGTACAATGACAGGTATTCTTACACAGTCATTTTGTTGCACTGGATGAGAGCTGTATTATTGGAACCATCTGGATAGGGCCTCCAGTAAGCTTAGTGTGGCCTTTGGGTGCCTTAGCAACATCTTCGGGTTTGAAAAAGGTTTCATCCACCACTGTGATGCTGGCCCCGTGTCTCTAATGGCAGGGGTTTTCTGACCATTCACAAGTACACTGTCCTTGTAGTATTTTTTGGTGTTATCTGGAATAGAGTTATACACATCTAAATTCTGCTGTTCCCACAGACCCAGGCACATTAAAGAAACACTGGCTGAGACGCCAATGGGGTCTTCAGCTAATAGATGAAGGTTTCCACTTGCCATATGAACTTCTCCTTCAGGGATTAAGGCTAAGGAGGCAGTGTCGATCCCTGAAGGTTTACCCTTCCATCTGAGATCCCCCTTTCACATGGTCAGTTTACCCACAAGCATAACATTTACCAAATGTTTTTACAAATTGAGGCTTCTGCTGACCTACCTCTGGTTTGACACCAGAGGTTTCACAAGACTGACCCGATTTCCCGTATGGCTTACCCTTCTTATGTTTGTAGCCCTCTTCTGGATGGGAGGATTTAGAATTCTCTGTCGTCTTTCTTGTGCTGCTTCCCCGTTATCCTTTGAGTGGCCCCTGAATCCTTGTGAGTGGCCCTGTTGGCAACCCACAAGTCAGCCGCTTTTGCTTGATTCTTGGGACCAATCTCTTTTGAATCAGCCAAGTGCAGTCTCAGCTTAGGACAGCAGGCATCAAAAATAGATTCCAACAAAAATGGATTTCTCATTCCTTCAAAGGAGTTCACTCTGTAACCCTTAACCCAACCATCTATGTTTTTCAATCATCCATACACCCTGGTAGCCCAAGGGGTACCATCATGCTTTTTGAGGGTCCTAAACCTCTTAAGGTACTGGGAAGGAGTTTTACCAATTTAGCTATCACAGCTAGCTTCACATTTTCATACTCCAATCTTTCAAGTTTCCCCGCCTCCAGTACATCATCAGTTGCAACCTGGGGGAGTCTAGACAAAAGCCAAGGAATCAACTGATTCCCTGTGAAACCCTGAATCTCATAATTGTATTCAAAAGCACCTAACCAATCCAAAATACCAACTTTCACATCATACATACTCTCTGCTTCTTTGGTCATGTGAGGCCTCTTTAGACTGGAAGACCTAGTGGACTCAGAGATAGAAACATTTTCAAGAGATAATTTCCTAATTTCAAGAGCATGTTGCATTTCTAGTTCCCAGAGTTTGATTTCAGTTTGGATTTGTAATCTTTTGAATTACAACTCTAGTCTCATTTTCTCAAGAGACACACATTCTGTACTCAGTGATGGACCTTGTGGGTTCCCAGTGGATAAAGGTTGAGGCAAAAGGGCCTGTTGAGGCAAGGAGGGGCTCCCTTCCGGGGACTCCTCTCCCTCTTCTGACTCTTCTAAGACATTAGAATTAGACTCTGAATTATCATCTTCATTTTCCACATTTCCTGGGTTAGTAGGTGTGGCAGGCCTACTACCCAGACTGATGATTCAACAATCTTGCAATTAATTCATTTTTCTTTCCTTGTGCAGGGAGATTCCTGACTTGACGCATCTATTTCAGTTGCTCTACTGTTAACATGACCAGGGCTTCATGACCCAAGTTATCAATATTTGGCATGTTACAATTGCTTTTCTAGTGGAGCTTAGCCTTGTGAAGGTTTTTAGTTGAACAAAAGGAAAGCAAATACTTAGTGTAACAACTCTACAATGGATCCTCACCGCCTGCCACCAGTGTTAGGCAAGATTGCATGCAGTACCCTTTGGGTGCACTAGAACAAGTCTGACCTCCTCATAATAGGAACCCAACCTTTGGTAGAAGTCTGTACTAAACAGGTTGGTAGCGTGTTGAGCAGCCAGGTTTACCTCAAGAGGGGTCAATGTGAGCTGTAGGGGACTAGCACAGAGATTCAGAGTGGCAAGTATTCAAATAAACTCTTACTCACAAGGTTTTTTGATTAAACTATTATTAATTTATTTAACAGTCAGTTTGAGTAAGCCTTCTTCAGAAGGGGGCAATATAATAGTAACACACGAATACACTCCAAAATACACACTCTTAGTTTCTCTACATCAGCAAATACCCATTTGGGATGGCACAGAGACAATTCCTACACCCTCCGGTGACAAATAACTAGGACACTGTGTACATTAATATATCAGTGTTGCATTTAGAGCAATACTTAGGAGTATGTCAAAGAAAAAGGTTATTGGAACACAAGAGATCACACAAATATTCTGAAGCAGGTAAGTACTTTTGGTAACCCCCAATGCAGAGTAAGTTAAACCCTTCCTGGAAGGAAGGCAAAACACAATTGCAGAGGGAAGAAGAGACATTCAGAGAGCCAGGCCAGGCAAAAATCAATTGGACAAAAGACTACGTAAGCTGAAGCAATTCTTGCAGGTAGGTAAAAGTCTTGCACAATGTTTTAAAAGTGTTTGGAGAAAAGAAGAAATCAAAGTAGGGCCACAAGATGATTAGGCTTGTGAGGTAAAGAAGCTGTTAGCAACTCTACAAAAGCAACCAAGACAAGTCTACACTGAACTAGTAAGGTTACAAAACAGGAGGTAAGTTATCTCAGACTTTACAGTACCTTTGGTTACAAGAAATGGTTCCAGCTGGTTTCTGTTCCTGTGCAGCTCTGCAGATCTTGTGTTCCTGGGCCTCAGTCGTGGGGACAAGAGGGAGGACATCTGGAGGACTCCTGAACTGCAATGCGACGGTCAGTGACAGAAAGGGACTGTTAGGGTGAATTCTCAGAAATGTGCTAATTCCCTTCACCTTAGAGACCCCAGCAACTTTGCTGGATTTTGAGGACTTGAATTGTTTACCTGGAGAGAGCGTGAGCCTTTTTTCCCCACTCTCTCATGTATTTTGATGTGTGTTTTTCTCTTCTGTTCTTTGATTATGGAGTTTTAGGCAACTCCATAGGCATCATCTTTTTGTGTGCGTTAGACAGCACCCTCAGTGCACTGACACATGGAAGCCTTTTCAGGCTGTCCCAAGGTTTAAATACCTTCCTCTGGGATAAACTACTGTTTGCCAGAGAAAGTAAAGTTAAATTGACTTTACTAGTCATTTCAAATTCCTAGACCCAGCACACACTATCTTACAATACAGTGTTGGAGGGGTTACCTAGTATCCCGTGTCTAGAAACTCATGTAGCAGTCAAATGCTGCCCTTTCCTATCGAAATGGCTTGTGGCAGTGGTTTAACAATGAACTACCATGATTTTTCCCGACCGCGAACACCGGTAGTGTTAAATCACGGGAGCCATGTTTTTAAAGATGGCGTCTGAGCCTCCTTTGTTTAAATAGGTCCCGGTCTTTTTTCGCCATTTCTTTTTGGAAAGGTCCTTCTAGAGTTCTACTCTGCGCACCAAACTGAAGACCGTCTCGGGTGTCCGAGTGTCTGGGGTGGGCAGGAAGTGAGGGAGGTGCCCGAAACTCCCTGTGCTTAGTCTCCTTTGAGACCCAAATGCACTCTGGCGTGATTGGCTGGCTGACTGTCCGGCAAGGACTGCCACCCTGCTGGGTGAATGGCGGCTAGGCTGGAATGAATGGGAGAAAACTGTTTAAAAGGCAAGTCTCTTGGCTTGGAAGGCAGAGTCGACCACTGGAACGAAAGAACCAAAGACGAGCTGGAAGAGGACGGATGCTCCAACTCCTGGACCCTTGGTTTGCCGGGTGAAGCCCTGCTGCAGGCCCGAATCGCCAAGTTCATCTCGACAGAGAAGCCCTGAGTAGGCCACCTGGACACCATTCTCGGAGCTAGTTGTATTTTCCTCAGAGTGCTGCAGGAAACCAAATAGCCAGGGAGAAGGACACCAGTTTGTGTGCTTGAAGACAGCTACCGGTATCAATGAATTGCCAGTTTGCCAGCTTTGCGACCAGTCCCCGTGCAGTGCAGGAGTCCCCGACGTCCTCCCTCTTGTCCCCACGACTGAGACTCGGGGACAGAGAAATCTGCAGGAACCGCCCGCCAGGAACAGAAGTCATCAGCTCCATCTTTTTCTTCAATATAAGGTACTGTGAAAACCCGACAGAGAACTTAACTCTCACTGCGAAAGTTTGTGAAACTTTGGCAACTTGCAAGCCTAATCAGCTTGTGACCCGACATGACAATGCATTACTTACCGTAAAAGCAATTCTGATGGTTGTATCTGCTTAGATTCACATGCTGTGCATAGGTCCGACATCCAGTGGTCACTGCGGAGTATTGCATTTTGTTTTTCGTAGTCGAAAAGGGACGTCGACAAGGAGTGTCTGAAACACTATCCTATAGTGACGTGCGTTGTACCCACAATCCCTCACGCGTCGAGGTCGCTCTGTTTGTATTTTTCTGCCCTGAGGGAGCCTTTTAGACGTGAGTGAGTACAGAAAAGAGAGATATAAAAGGAAGTCTATGTTCCTTCCATCCGAGCGGGGAGGAAGGGTGGGCGCATGTGAATCTAAGCTGATACAACCATCAGAAATGCTTTTACGGTAAGTAATGCATTGTCTTCTGATGTTTGTTAATCTGCTTAGAATCACATGCTGTGCATAGACTAGCCAGCAGTACCCGGAGTTGGCGGTGGGTTATGAGAAGGAACAGTAGAGAAAAGATGTCTTAATACTGCCTGTCCCACCTGGGAGTCAGATCTCGAGTGTGCATCTAGACAGTAGTGTTTTGTAAAGGTGTGCACAGAACTCCAGGTAGCCGCTTTGCAGATGGACTCAAGGGGAACATTTGCAATGAATGCTATGGACGCCCCCGTGCCTCGAGTAGAGTGTGCTCTTGGCTTAAAGGGCAGTTCTCTCTTAGCAAGAGTATAGCAGAGAGTGATGCATTGAACAATCCATCTAGAAATAGTGGACTTTGAAACTGCATCCCCTTCTCTTCCTGCTGCCACTGAGACGAAGAACTGATTTGTCTTCCTCAGTGGTCTGGTTCTTTCCATGTAGAACATGACCGCTCTGCGCACATCTAGTGTGTGCAGACTTTTTTCTCCCAAGTTGGAACGATTTTGAAAGAACGTTGGTAGTTCTATAGACTGGTTTACGTGGATTT
Source organism: Ambystoma mexicanum (assembly GCF_040938575.1). NCBI lineage: Eukaryota > Metazoa > Chordata > Amphibia > Caudata > Ambystomatidae > Ambystoma > Ambystoma mexicanum. Next base: position 370,986,045 of record NC_090938.1, read on the forward strand.
TCGAGATGAATTTCGGAGCAAACCTTGGGTGCGTGCGTAGAACCACCTTATCTCTGTGAACTGTAACGAAGGGGTCTAGAACAGAAAGAGCCTGTAGTTCACTTACTCTCCTGATGGAGGTGATAGCTATTAGAAAAGCAGTCTTAAGAGTGAGGTGTTTAAGAGATGCTTTGTGCATGGGTTCGAATGGTGAGCCCATGAGTCTGGTAAGTACCACGTTAAGGTCCCATCCGGGAGCTGGGTCAGCTATCGGGGGGGTGTATTCTCTTTACTCCCTCCATGAAGGCCTTTATAACAGGGATTTTCCACCACGACACTTAAGTGGTGTATGCAGAAAGTGCCGCTAGGTGGACTTTAATGGAATTGAACACTAGACCTGAATCCAATAAGTGGGTCAGGTATAGAACAATATGTGTGGGAGAGCAGTCAATCGGGTTGATGCTTTTTCCTCTGCACCAGATGACAAATCTCTTCCACTTGCTAGAATAGCAGTGGCGAGTGTTAGGTTTTCTGGCTTCCCTGAGGATGTCCATGCATCTCTGCGGGAGCTGTAGATGTCCAAATTCTATGATCTCAGGAGCCAAGCTGCTAAGTTCATGTTCTGGGGGCATGGATGCAGAGTCCTGCCCTTGCCTTGTGACAGCAGGTTGTACGGGCAGGGGAGTTTCACTGGGGGAGATAGAGACATCTCCATCAAGTGAGCGAACCATGGCTGTCGGGCCCACATTGGGGCCACCAGTATCATGGTCACTTGTTCCTGGTGCATCTTGTGCACCACCTTGTTGAGAAGGGGAGTCGGGGGGGAAAAGCGTAAACAAATTTCCCTGACCATTGCATCGACAGACCGTTCCCCTTGGATTGGTTCTGGGGGTACCTGGAGGCGTAACTTTGGCATTGTGAGTTCTCCAGGGTTGCAAACAGGTCTATTTCTGGGAATCCTCATTGTGTGAATACGTCGAAGACGATGTCTTCGTGCAGTCGCCATTCGTACTCTTCGGGCAGGGGGAAATCTCTGCTGAGTTTGTCTGCCAGCAGATTGAGTTCCCCTGGTACATGTTGTGACAGTAGGAACATGTTTTGTTTGAGAGCCCACTTCCATATATTTTGGGCCAGTTTGGATAGTCCTGGAGAGTGGGTGCCCCCCTGCTTGTTGATGTAGTACATGGCTGTGGTGCTGTCTGTAAGGACCATCACAGTCTTGCCTTGTAGGTGTTCCTGGAAGGCTTTTAGCGCCTTGAACACAGCTAGTAGCTCCAGTAGATTTATGTGTTTGGATGCTACGTTCAGAGTCCACACTCCATGAGCAGTCTGATGGGATAGGTGAGCCCCCCCATCCTGTGAGGGATGCGTCTGTGGTTAGAGTGGCTTCCGCCGCGGGTGTGGCAAAGGGTTTCCCTCTTTCCAGGTTTTCCTTTGTCCACCACCGTAGCGAGAGAACCAAGGCCTGCGAGACCACCACTAGATCGTCCCATAGTCCGCTGGCCTGACACCACTGGCTGTGGAGACACTCTTGCATAGGGCGCATGCGCAGGCGCGCGTGAGGTACCAAATAAATACACAACGCCATCATGCCTAGCAAGCGCATTGCTTTGCGTACCGTCACCTCTCGACCGGTCACATATTGAGGGATCTGAAACAGCATGTTTTGGACCCTCTCGTTGGAGGGGAAGACGAGGCCGTCCTTTGTTTGAATTAGAGCCCCTAGGAATTGTTTCATTTGGCTGGGGTCTAGGCTGGACTTCTTTTCGTTGATGGAGAAGCCCAACTGGAACAAAAGGTCTACAGTCTTTTGGGTATTGGAGAAGCATGTTTCGTAAGAATCCCCTGTTATGAGCTAGTCGTCGAGGTAAGGGTAAACTGGGATGGACAACCTGCGCAGGTGGGCCGTTGCCACTGCCAGTACCTTCGTGAATACCCTTGGTGCAGATGCTATGCCAAAGGGTAGCACTCTGAACTGGTAGTGTTTGCCCTCTATCATGAACCTGAGGTATCTTCTGTGCGCTGGCAACATTAAAATATGAAAGTATGCATCTTTCATGTCCAGTGTTCTCATTAATCTCCCAGTGTTCGCAGTGGGATCACTTCCTGTAAGGACACCATACGAAACTTCTGGGGTTTGACAAACTTGTTCGCTGGGCGCAGATCTAATACAGGGCGCATGGTTAGATCCTTTTTGGGTACAAGGAAGTACACTGAATAAATACCTTCCGTTACCTGAGATAGTGGCACAACCGCTATGGCTCCTTTTTCCAGCAGTTGTTCTACTTCTTGGAGAAGGATGGCAAGGTGTTCTGGTGTCATGCGTCGTCCCCTCGGGGGTCTGTATGTTGGGGAACTGTTGAATTCGATGCAGTATCCGTGGGCTACGGTGGAAAGTACCCAGCGGTCTGACGTTATTCCCTCCCATGCTGGAAGAAAGGATGTTATCCGGCCCCCAACCGGTGTTGCATGGGAGGGGACGCGAATCTTCGCATCACTTGGTGTTGTTGGGGGCTTGGGAGCCTCTGGGGGTGGACCCCCGACCTCTCCCTTTGCTCCGGCGCTGGCCTCTTTGGCTGTACTGCCCACTATTGGTCTGGTAATTGGTGGCAGGGTACTGTTGCTGCAGATTCTGCTGTTGGCGTTGGCCACGAAAAAAGCGTTTGTTGCCATAGCCGAGTCTGGTAGTGGGCTTAGAGATCTGGTCAAGAGTTTTGATAGTATCAAACTCTTTTTTAGCCATCTCCAGAGCCTCAGCCACCGCTTTCCCGAAGAGGTTTGAGTCTTCAATAGGTTTATTTATTAAAGACGCCTGTGTCTCCGGTTTGAACCCTGTGTTGTGCAGCCATACATGGCGTTTTAGGAATATTCCCTGAACCAGGGAACGTCCCGCTGTCTCTGCAGCATCCAGAGTTCTTTACAATGCTCTGGTTGACCTGGGTTCCTTCGCCAATAGTTGATAGCAGGCGTATCCGTAGTGGTTCCGGCGCTTCTTCGGCGTCTTTGCGCAGTTTGGCCCACTGCGTGTCCGCGTAGCTAGCTAGCAAAGAATTGTTGTTCGCAATTCTTGCCGAAAAGGCAGCCGAGGGTGTGACTCTCTTTGCAAGGGCATATAATCTCTTGCCCTCCTTGTCAGGTGGTGCCTCGCTGGTGGACAGCGGCACCCCTGCCCTCTTCCTTGTATTAGTTACTACAAGGGAGTCCGGAATAGAATGTCCCCTGATGTACAGCGGGTCTGAGGGTGAAGGAGTGAAAAGTTTTTCAATTCTTGGATTAACTCCTCTGATTAGTGCGGGTGTGGATAGCGAAGGGATGATTCTTCTCTTCACTGAAGCGAGGAGGGGAATGGTCTGGCTGACCGGGGGTTTCTCCTTAATTACTCTTTCCACAAACTCTATTTCAGGAGAGATCTCCCCAGTGTCCAGTTCGAAATGTGCTGCTGCTCTGCGCAACAGGGCATTGAATGTGGGCTGATCGTCAATGGGAGACGTGTTTCTAACAGGTGAATTGTCAGGAGGATTTAGGTTCAGGACATCAGTGTCCGAATATAATGATGGGGATTGCCAGGGATGAGAAGGTCCTTCTTCTGGATTTTCTCCGAAGCCTTCTCCTACCATGTCTGGGCTGTCTTCCAGACCTTCCTCCTGGTTCTGTCCCTCTTCATCGTCCACAAATTCATCCTCCTCCTCCAAGTAGTGTTCCTCACCAGTGAGGTCATACACATTACGGAAATCTGAGGCTGTGTCCTGCTGGGGATTGAATAGTCTCGGATATTTGGCCCTGGGGTCCTCCTGAGGCCCTTCTCTAGTTCTCTTGGGAGTGGGAGGGTTCTGGGTCTTCATAAACCTCTCCATTCGCTCCATGCAGAGATGGAGCCTTTCCATGGTCTCATGGGGTACCCTTGAGCAGTCTAGCGGGGGAAAATTAGTGTCTTCTAGCTGAAAACGGCTCGACCTCTCCCATAACGTCGAGGAAAGAGTCCCGCCGCCTTCCGAAAAGCCTTCTGGTGTGCTGGGGGGTCCCCCCGACTGAAGGGGGTAGTCCCTGTCTTTCTTCGGGCTTTTTCGGCGTGTCTTTCGACCTTTGCGTAGCGCTCGACGTGTCTTTCGGCGTACGCTTCTGGGCGTCGGCTACAACGATCCTCGCCAAGCTCTCTGCGACTCGTTTGTCAGCGGAGGGCTGTGGTTTCGACGTTACGGGTGTCGATCGTTCTACGGCGGCGTGCGCTCTCTGCTGGTGCGCGCCGGCCGATGGTTTGGGGGTGGCGCCCTTATTTGCCGAAAGCCCAGTCGCTGGTCGCAGCTGCGAGAGGGGCTTCGAACCTGAACGGTCCGAGGAGGCCGCCGGTGGAACCTGCGTCTCCTTGGGCGCTGATGCTTTCTTCGTCTTCGACGAAGAAGAGCCATCCCATAAGCAGGGCGTGAGCCGAGCCTGTCGGGGCCGGGGACAGACGACGAAGAGCGCGAGCGCTCTTTAGAGGGGTCCACGACTTCCGTAGCGGAGGTCGTGTTATCACGTTCCTCGTCACTGTCTGTGGTAGCAGCGGCGGGTGAAGAATCGGCCTTTGACATAGCGTAGGCCGCCCACCTCTTGACCCTACGGCCTTTTAGAGTCTTTGGCTTAAGAAGCCGACAAGCCGTGCAACCCTCCTCTTTGTGATCGAGAGGCAAGCAGCGGTTACACCGTGAATGCTTGTCCTTCCAAGTAAAGTTGCCCTTGCAACGCGGCCAAAACCTAAAGGGTGTCCTCTCCATAGCCGAGACAATAAATCGTGATAACGACCCCAAGGTAAAGGAAGGGGAAAAGGAAAGGCATTCTCAGAAAAGAACCATGTCCCACGACCCCACTCTCCCTACTGTATTTGGCCTGCGAGGCCAGGCCACGTGTTCGGCAACGCCGAAGGATCTCCTCCGCTCGTCCCCTCCGTCGAAGATCTTGCTCGGCGGAGACAGCTTCACAACTGCCTCGAGGGAGGGATCGATGTGTTATATATTAAATAGGAAAACGACCAAAGGTCGAGGAGATGAAATCTGCAATGTTTCTCGAGGAGCTCCGCGTAAAGGCGACCAGTAGCTGGGCGGAAAAAAACAATCTGAGGGACCTCGACGCGTGAGGGATTGTGGGTACAACGCATGTCACTATAGGGATAGTGTTTCAGACACGCCTTGTCGACGTCCCTTTTCGACTACGAAAAACAAAATGCAATACTCCGCAGTGACCACTGGATGTCGGACCTATGCACAGCATGTGATTCTAAGAAGATTAACAAACATCAGAAATAACTCTTCTGAGAACTACTTCCGAGAACCGTGGTAAAGACCGTTTTTCCGTTTTATCTACCAGAACCGTTTTTACCTATACAAGACATTAGCCCATGGACTTTGGCCTACCTATTGCATTGGACCAACTCCTCTGGTGAACTCAAACTATTTGCACCGTTTTAAAGTAACTCTATTTGTTTTATTAACTTATGCCTTTTTGCTCCTACTTCAATTGCTCTGAATGCCATTTTGCTCCTACTTCAAAGTAGTTTAAATATTTCAGAACCGATTAGTGTGAAGTATTGTCGGATATTTGTGTGTGATATTGATGGCCTCCTTTTAGTGAATGTTTTCCAAATTACTGTGTAATAAATTAATACGAGTTTTACCAAGAAACCTTGAGTGTAAGTGTCTATTTGAATACTTGTAATTGTAGACCTCTGTGTAACCTCATTACAAGCTCACATTCCACCTTGAGATAAGCCTGGCTGCTCAGCTGGCTACAAAAAACTGTGTGGTACAGACTTATACAAAAGGTTGGTTTTTCTTACACCTGTAGTCCTAGTTGTGTGCAGTGGTCCCAAAGGGTACTACATTCAAACTTTGCCTAACAATGATTTCCTTCTCCAAATCGTGAATGTATATATCCGTTTTATAAGTGACACACAATATTTGATTAGCAGTTTCACTTGCTTAGTATGTATTTTAAAGGCCTAATACATCATATAATTTTGTAATAGCCTCTCTAACTGGCCCTAGATCAGTTGCACAGCCTTCCTTAGACAAAGCCTTGCCGCTCTGCTACATTGCATTGAGATTAAGCATAGCTGAAAGACAAACCAGTCACGAACACAGAAAATCCAGCAAAATGTTTAGAGGGCTCCCACATGGGTTGAAACGTAGGCTTTCTGCCCAACTATGATTAATAATGAACAACCCATAAGAAATAAAAAGGACAAGGAGTGTGGTTGAATGGCATAAGTTGTATTATAGGTTACACCTTAAATAAGCAGACTCATCAGGTCAAATTTAAAGTGACTTGCCGAACAGACACCCTCCACACAAAAGCACAGGTCACTTCAATCTGCAAGCAGAAAACAAAGCCTGTCCCAATTGAGACCAAATGACGGATCACAGAGACAAGGACTTGCACTTCCACCTTAGTGTCGAGTGCCCTTGATCGGACCATGTGCTGCCAAATTGACACCAAGTGATATGCTGACACATGAGCCTACTGCAAAATAATTATATGTTAGACACTGTTCTTGGTAACAACAGTTAAGGCCAAATTCCATACCTTTTTGAAGTCTTCCAAGTCCTCATCATGCAGCGAACTAGTAGGGGATGGCGTAGTTGATAACCGCTCCTCAGGCGAAGGTGCAGGAGGGAGGATGGTACCACTGCCTAGGCCCAGACCGAGCTGGGAACTCAATTCGGATTGATCAATGGTGGTCAGCTGACTGTGGCCTAGCAGGCTTGAGCTCATATCTGCCATGGACACATCTATCGTCACCGGGGGGTTGGCACTATAAGGAGTCACAATTGAGTGGTCCATATCCTATGGGGGAGAAAGGAAACAAAAATGAAACCTAAAACTAAACTTACACGAACTAGCATATAGATGCTCTTGTAAACCCCCTGAATTGAAATAGTCAGCATTTTTCGTACGTCAAATACATGCTCTCAGCATTCCAAGGTAAACAAAGCACTCCGCAAAATATGGATAGAAACCAACACGAGAGTTCTCATAAAGCACAGATAGTAAAGAAAAAAAAATAGTCATATGTGGATAGGCAACAGAAGTCTTGATGACATTTCAAAATAATAACATAATTGCACATTTACATCACAGATTCCCAGATTCCATTCAGCAATACAGTTAATGAAACAGGCAATTAAGAGGTGTGTGGGGGAGATGCTGTCACTGTCCTCTAGAGGCTACACTTCTTTAAGGTAATCAAACGAAGGGTAGACGGGTACGCACCTTAGATACATCTGACACAGCACATGAGAGCCAAGGGACCACTCCGGTGGGGATAGTGCACGGTACAAATATCCTTTAACATTAACACATGCAAATAAACCATACCACACATCCTGATATCCAAGCCATCTGCAGAGAAGATAAACATGTGTAGATGAGAATAAATATCCCTTTATGCATAGTGGGATCTCAAAACTGATGAAAAAGGAAAACGGAGCACTTGCTTTAGCCTCAGTGGAAACAGTACAGCTAAGAAAGACTCCATAAATTGTACAACTCAAGCCTCTAGACACAATCAAATAACCTCTTGCACGGATGCCTAGTGTGAGGTGTCAAAAATGAAAGGTGGACAAAAAGATGAGTTACTTTCCCCTGGTAACGTTCTTTCGAATGGATGTTCCTCATCTTACAATAATTATCTCTCCAGCTTGAGCTGCTCCCCCCCCTGCCCCCGGATGTGTGCCGTCTCATCGAGTCGATGTCCCTCAAGGGCCTATGTGCGACTGTCAACGTCATCAGCAGTATAAGTAGCGCACCCAACGCCCGTTGGCTTCAGTTCTGTTTTCACCCCCTGAAGAGGAATTACAAGGCGTACAAGCTCCAAGAAATCAAACAGTGCAAGAACACGTAAATTGTATGGCAGGATAGGCTGGCAGGAGCAATGAGGAATATGTGGGAGGAACATCCAATCAAAAGAACGTTACCAGGGGTAAGTAACTTGTTTTTCGAATGGATTGGGTCCTCGCACGTAATCCTCATCTTAGGATAGATTCCCAAAGCAGTAATAATTTGGTGAAGGAAGTACTAATTATATTTTGTTCTAATCATGTACCGAATGAAGGACCGCTTTTGCAAATTGCCCTCCCTGACTGGAAGATGAACCCAGGCAGTAGTGTCTCACAAAAGTGTCAACAGACGACCAAGTTGCCGCTGAACAAATGTCTTCGTTTGGGACACCTCTTTAAAGAGCAGCAGTGGTTGCCATGCCCATAGTGGCATGGGCCCTTAGGCCTTCCAGCGGGTTGTTGCCCGCTAATCTGTAACATTCACCAATCGTCAGGAGGATCCATCTGTATATGGTTTGTTTTTTTAACGGCTACACCCAATTTGGGGCCAGTATAGCCAATGAATAATTGATCAATTTGGCGAAATTTTGTCATTCTATATATGTCCTTTTGGGTTGAGTTTATGTAATCTTTCCTCCTTTCCTGGATAAGGAGGTGGATAGAAAGTTGGTAAAGTGATTTTCTGCTACAAGTGGAAGTCAGAGACTACCTTAAGTAAGAAAGAAAGTTTCAACTTGAGAATAACTGTGTCTTTATGGAAAACTTTATGTGGAGGTTTACAGGAAAGAGCCTTTAACTCGCCTCCCCTGCGGGATGACATTGCAATAAGCAAAACAGTTTTGAATGCTAAAAGTCTTAATGAGTATCAGTGTAGATCCCATACAGGGACCTAGAATGGAACTGGTGGAAATGCATTAGTAAGGCCTTTTAGCAATTGAACAATCAGAGGTATCCTAAAACATGATTCCTCTGTGAAGGGTGCTTGAAAATAGCGCCACCAGGTAACCTTTAATTGTTCCAATCTGGAGTCTGAGATTTGCCAAATGTAACAAAAAGGAAAGCACCATAGGTGTGTCACATAGAAAGGGATCTGCATTCTTATCCCTGCATCAGCTGCTGGACTTGTTCCAACTACAGCGGTACAAAGATTTTGGTGCTGGCCTTCTGGCCGAAAGCAAAATCTCCATTACGTCATCCGGGAGGTCCCAATCCTTGCATCTCAGCCTTTCAGAAACCATGCGTGAAGGTTGAGTGTCTTGACCTCTGGATGGAGAATCCGACCTTCCTCTCACGAGAGAAGATCCTCTCTTTGTGGAAGACGCATTGGAGGGCAGATGGACATGTCCAGAAAGTCTGGGTATTACGTCCTCCTGGCCCAATACGGGGAAATTAGGATCATGGATTCCCCAAACTTTCACAACCTCCTAATCATGTGGGGAATGACGGGGACTGGAGGAAATGCATACAGGAGTGGAAACTCCCTGCCCATTATGAATGCATCCCCTAGAGCTCCTCTTGGAGGAAATTCCCTGGAGCAAAACAGTTCGCACTTCCGGTTGACACTGGTCGCAAACCGATCCACTTGAGGGGTTCCCCAAAGGGTGATCTCTTGAAGGACTTACTGAGCTAGTTCCCACTCGTGCTTCGAGCGTCTGCCGCTGTGTTCTCCTCTCCAGCTAGGTGAACTGCTGATAGGGAGATTCCTTCTTGAATTGCCCAGAACCAGAGCCACATTGCTTCTCTGCACAGTGGTAGTGACCCTACACCACTCTCTTGGTGAGGTAGTACTAGGCCACTGTGTTGTCCGTCATTATCAGGAAATTCTTTCCTCGTACAGATGGCAGGAAGGACTTCAGCGCTAGTCCGATTGCCCTCTGCTCCAAAAGGTTGATGTGTAGTTTGGACTGCAATGGAGACCAACAACCGCCGATTGTCAGATCGTTGGTGTGGGTGCCAAACCCTGTGAGTGAGGCATTCGTCACTACCGTTATCTCTGGCCATGGCTGCCAAAAAAATTCTCCCTTAAGAATGTCGTCCTTGCAAGCACACCACAGAAGGTCCCGAGAGACTCTGCTCGGAACTTTCAGGTGGTCTGCAATTCTGCCTGAAAACTGGGACCCGAGAGCCCATTAAACGGATCTCATTCTAAGGCAAGCCTCTGGCACCAGAAAAATGCAGGATGCCATGAGACAGAGCAGCCTATTAAAAAATGTTTTATTTTTTTTTAAACTGAAGATGCACTCTGGAATTTGGTAACCATCTGCAGAATGTGTCGAGCTCTCAACTCGGGTGGCGAGACTTTCCCTGAGGAAGAATCCAGGACTTCCCAATAAATTGGAATCTTTGAGATGGTATCATGTGAGACTTCTTATAATTGAGGGAGAAGCCCAGTCTGTGGAGAGTGTGGCAGGTTACGCTGAGATGTTCACAGGCTTCTTCAGGTAAACCAGCCCATATCAACCAATCGACTAGGTAGGGGTAGACTTGAATCCCCCCTCTCCTGAGACTTGCTGCCGCCACCAACTTGGAGAAAACTCTTGGGCCGGACGTCAGCCCGAATAGCAGAACTCGGAACTGATAATGAGAACCGCCAACAGCGAACCTCAGGTACTTTCTGTGATTGGGATGGATAGGCGCATGAAAGTAAACATCCTGAAGGTCCAATGATACCATCCAGTCTTGGAGTTGGAGAGCCGGAAGGATTTGGGAAAGGGTATGTCATGATCTCTGCTTCCAAAAGGTCAGGGTTTTCCCAACTCCCTTGGAAGAAGATCCATAACCCAGGTTCCGAGTGCCAACCAGTCCCAATTGGGACCTTTTGGACCCAGTCCAGGCGCCAGTGGCACCAGGCTCATAAATATGCCCAGTCCCAGCGCTGGAAGTGCCGGGCTCATAATGCTTGGGTGGACTTACCTGCAGCAGACCATGCTGCTTACTTGCCTGCCAGTTGAGCCTCTGATCCTCTTCTGTTTGGAACTACTTTTCCTGATGGGTGGGGCAGGAGCCACTCCCTAGATTCAGAACACTGGAACTCTTCTGGAAAGCAGGAACTCTTTTCTTACCTAGGCGTGGCTGTGGAAGGAGACACCTAAGCACTACAGGAGGCTATTTAAACCACACCCGATGGATGAATCTTGCTTTGCGTTATTCTGCATCCTCTGCAGCAGAACGCTCATCGTGTCTTCTGCATCTGATCCTGGGCCTAAGGAAAAAGGCTTACCATCCTGAATCCAGTCTTCAGCAACACCTATAAAGACAAGAAAGAACAGGTTAGCATTACGGTCTTCAGTGACAGCTCTTCACTTACCTGGTCCATCGGCTGTCACCAAAGCCTCGCGCTGCATTCCGGCATCTGAAAGACAAAGGCTTACCTACTCTTCGTGCGCTCCGGAGGTCTTCACACTGCATTCCGGCATCTGAAAGACAAAAGCTTACCAACTCTTCGCACGCTCCGGAGGCCTTCGGCGCTGCATCCCGCATCTGAAAGACAAAACAAGGTGCGTTTAAAGACATTGGGGAACTTTAATACTCACGTGCCATTACTCCTTTCCACATCTAACCCAGTGAGTATTCCGGCACCCTGCAGCCGCTCCGAACTTGTACCTGCAAAATAAAAAGACAGTTAGAGCGCATCGTGAAGCAGGCAACAAGAGCTTACTTACGTGCTTCCAGGCGCTTCTATTCATCACACTGGCTCCATCTTCAACTCACTTCAGCCCTTCATCCGCCATCGCCGGAACCCTGCAAAACAAGAGACATCATTACTAAAGACTTTAAAGACACTAGGATTACTCGAAACTTACCGTTCGTGCAGTAAACGACGGACAGCAGTCCTCTGAAGTCAAGAGGCCTGCTCCCCTTATCCAGTGAAGAAACTGGTTACAGCACCCTGCCCCGAGGCAGATGGAGAGCACGGCGTTCACTTACCTAAGGTGAGAGCGTTAACCTTTGGGGTTCTACAGGAGAAGAGGAAGGGAAGAAGAGAGAGACATTCAATAACCCAGTTCCTTAATCCCATATTTTCTATCTGCAGACATCTTACCCTTCGAGTCAGACATACAGTGCACAGAGGTCCAGCCCAAAGAGCCAGCCGTGTGTTACACATCACCTTTGAAGATACGGTATACGCCCAGTCAAGACCGCCGCCTCTACGGGAATCAGGTGAGCGTTACAGGGTAACCATCTTGAACTTGAGGAACTTGTTCAAGTTTCTTAAATCCAAGATGGGTCTCAATCCTCTGTCATTTTTGGGAATAAGAAAGTATGGGGAATACCAACCCTTGTTCCTTTCCACTACAGGTACATGTTCTAGTGCAGGGTCAACATTTCCTGCACAAGGAGCGGATCTGGAATTTTGAAAGAGGTGCTCCCCGGTGGACGATCCCAAGGCCTTTTTTGGAAAGGAAGTCAGTAACCTTGGACTACAGTTTCCAGTGCACAAGCATCTGAAGTAACTGCCTCGCCATCCGTTCAGATGCTGAATAAGTCTGCCTCCCACCACAGTCTTGTGAGTCAAGGCCTCAAAGGGGTTTTGAGGCGGCTGCAGCAGCTGCTGATGGTAAAACTGCTGCTGCTTGGGTTGGCTTAGCACCTCCCCCTCGTCCACCATGAGGGAATCATCTGACTGGCTTGTCCTCTTCCTCTTCAATTGAGTAGAATCGAAAGGACTTACCCCTTCAGGAAGATGAGCCAGAGTAGGGTTGTTGAAGCTGACTAATGACGGTGCTAAGGGATTTAGCTGCGCCTTTGAGGTCTGCAGCTTTTCCAAATGCTCATCCGCCTTACTGCCAAACAGCCTCGAGCAGTCAAAGGGCATGTTGAGTAGTCTAGCTTGCACATATGGTGCAAACCAACCACTTAAACCTGCTTAACTGTGCTAGCTGCAATGGATCTGCTGATGCTGTCTGCAGTATCCAGACCTGACTGGAGACATTCACCCATTGCTTCCTTACCATCCTTGATGATTGCCAGGAAGCCATCTCTTTCCTCTCCTTCAGGGAGGTGGTCAGCCGCCATAGCTATGCAGTTCCACTGGGTAAACGTAAACCTTGACAAGGTACGAAGATCCATTAGTAGATTTTAATGCCATACTGCCAGCAGTAAATACCTTTCTCGCCCAGGCATCCCCTCTCTTATCATTCTTATCAGCAGGGACGGATGGGTATGCCGACTGCTTGGTAGATGTAGCAGCCTGAATCACCAAACCTTCTGGTGCTGGATGTTAAGTCAGATACTCTGGGTCGCTGCTGGATGGTCTGTATTTTTTAATCAATTTCTTTTTCACTGAAACCACAGTTTCTGGCGTCTCCCAATTTGCGGAACCCATTTTTGTAATGCAGTGTGAAATGGCAAAATTCGATCTTTCTGGGGGCCCTGGTCAAAGTTGCTCCAGCCTAAAAACTCTATAATCTTACTCATTAGTCTCCTATATGAGGAGTCAGCATTTTCAGTAGGATCTGGTTTGCCAAATTGAAACACTTGTGTATAGGCGCGTTATAAATACCATATCATATCAAATTCTTACTCGGGAGAGATATCTAGCCCACTGGCTGACTGAAGGTAGTCATATAAGTCCTTTAATCTATATTCATCAGAGATCAGTTCATCTGGCACATTAGGTGTGCCAAATTTTAACCCAAATTGGGGTGTATCATCATCTGAAGGTTCTTCATTATCTTCATAGATGGCTGATAAAGACTTTAAAAAGTCTTTGAGGCAAAGGTTTGAAAACCTTTTCCTGGACTACCAGTGCTTCGACAATTTCGAAGTCGGGATCGCCTTTGTCGGCGTCAACTTCGATACTGGTGTCAACGGTCCGAAGCAGACGGTATAAGCAAAGGCATCCACGTTATCGACTTATGTTTCTTTGTAGGAACTCTTGATGGGCTGGATTCCTGACTCGTCAAAGCCCTCGACGATTTCTCATCAGATCGCTATTTTTCTAGATGCAGAACGGGTTTAAGGCCCCGTTTCGAAGATTTTGTCTTCGATTTCCCTTTGTCACCTTTTTGTAGATTTTGCAGACTGGCGAGGGGCATGGGTTTTCTGCTTGTCCTTCAAGGGGGTCGAGGCCGCATTCTCGAAGATTTTGAGCATTTCATTACGAAACGCATCCCACTTTGCTGGGTAGTCAGATTTAGTTGGGCACTTGAATATCTCAGCCGAGGAATCACTGGAGGTCGAAGGTGACCTATTACGCCGTTTCTTGGCCTTTTTCGAAGAAGACAAAGAATGGTGTGATCGACTTCTCGATCGAGGACCGCTTAGATTTATTTACGTCGAGAAGAATCCCTTGACTCATCAGTCTTTCTCTTTGAACTCTTCGAAGGAGACTTCGACAGCAACCGCCCCACCACCAATTTACCTTTACGCTTCTGAGAGCCTTTTCGGTCATCACCTGACTGGAGCCACAGTCGTAGGTACGGTGACCGGTACCAATACACCACAGACATATGCGGTGGGGTTCGGTGATCGACATCTTCGATCCAGTCTTGGCACTTCTTGAAGCCAGTTTTAGGCAATGATGGAGCCGGCTGGGAAGATATTTTCGAAATGAAAATAACTATCGAAGCTCACAGAAGAACAGAAGCGTGCTGTAATTCTCGCAAAGCATTAGCTCGGAAAAATGGAACTGAAGCCAACGGGCGCTGCGTGTGCTACTTATACTGATGATGACGTCGAAGGCGACAGTCATACGGAGACCCCTCGAGGGACATCGACGAGACGGCACACAGCGCCCCCTGTCAAAAAAAATTCTAAAGCAGCTGAAGCTGGAGAGAATTTTCGTAAGATGAGGAATACGTGGGACACAATCCATTCGAAATATTATTCTCCAAGTCAGACATTTCATTAAACAGAAACGGGTTGGGAAAAATGCCTCTCTTAGCCCTATTCTAAAAAGTATTCTCCCCAACTGAAAACTAAGGAATCTGTGTCAAGTAGTCAGCAACTTAAAAAGCCATCCTTGTGTCCAAAACAGTCTAAGCTGACCCTCACAATAGAAACAAAACAAGTGTATGGAAATGCCTTTAACTTGACATTAGCAAAACATGTTTGTGACAATGAGACAGCCAGGCGGCTTGAAGGAAATTAAAAAAAATGGGTCTTTATTCAGACTATTTCAAAAAGGACAAAGAAAAATAAGCTTTAATCAAAATTTGCTGTAATGTCCTTTCTCTGTGCTTAGGCTTCTGCTCTGGTCCTTGCAGGGAATGTGGTAAGGACTTCTGGCAAGACTTCTCCTTCTAGTCCTCGTACGCCCACCAGCCTTCAGCAGCTCCTGATGTCCTGTCTGGTTCGATCTGCAACAAAACCAAGAATGAACACCCTCTCACCTTCCAGCATTGTCTTTATATAGGTGGAGTCACAGTCCAATCAGTGTTCACTTCCTCCTCCAGTCTATATAAACTCTCCCAAGCCCCACCCCCTTTTCCCTTGAGGCATTGCAAGCTATCTTCGACCTTGACTTCCACCCGCTCCCTGTCCCAGTCATCTCTGACCAGGTAAGTTCTTTATTCCTGGAAGGGTTTTTGTGGGTCTCTGGAAGTCTCGTGTTTTTGTCCTGCCCTATTATGTTGTCACAAAGCTGACTTTCAGAATCCGCGGCTCCGCGGTTCTCATGTGGGTTACAACTGCTGAGTACCCGCAGGTTCCTCATGCCGCAGCAGCCCCGCCTCTCCCTCCTTGTGGTTCCTTGACTTCTCTGTCGGCTGTCAGAGTCGAACGTCGGCTTCTCTTCTAATTCGCATGAGTGCTGCGTTCTGACTCTCGTGTGTCCACCCGGAGATTCCATGTCTTTTAGACAGCCGCCAGAGTCGAACGTCGGCGTCTCTGCTACTTCGCAGAAAGGCTGCATTCTGACTCTTTTGTGTCCGTCCTGGAGTTCCACATTACCTTTCCCAGTCTGTGCGTCGCCTGGATTAGGTATCTCCTGACCCCACCATTCTCCAACCAAGTGGGTCTCTGGGTCTCTGGCCCCTCCGTGGTATAACTGACCCTCTTGACTGTTACAATGTTCATCAACAAACTTAAAAGCATAGTTTCCCTTCCATGGATTATTTAGGTAGGATGGCAAAAAGGGTCTATTTATGCAACAATTCCTTTGTGTCAAAGTGTTGCTTTATCCAACAGTTTCTCTGTGTCTTTGCTACCGCATTCACGCTCTTGTTCCAACAATAAATACCATAACAGTATTTCTTTAACTTCAAACAAATTCCATAACAGACTTTCTTTACCTTTGTTTGTTACTCTTGCGGATTGCCTGGTCTACTCTCCTGCCAGGAATCTATGGAGTTCTCAGAGCCCCTGGTATACACCCCTGCCAGGACTTCTGCAAACTTTCACGAGGTAAGGGTTCTCCTTTCTCACCCTTTTCTGCTCATGGTCCTTGCTTCCCAACTGCCTGGTATATTCTTCTGCCAGGGCTTTTTATTTGTTTGACTGTTGTATTCACTGTACAAAGTAGCACATGTCCTAAGGTGTTCAATATATTTGCCTATGTTAACAATTGTTTCAACTTTCCCCCAAATTGCATCTGGGCTTGTTGCGGCCCTTTGTTTTGTTGGCTTTCAAATATTCTTATTGGCATTTGAGCACCCCACCCATGTAGGGAGGCGCACCCTGACACGTGTCCTGCTCCAAGTTGGCTCTTGGATTGGGTTCTCCTTGCTGGTGTTGACCCTGTCTGCCCACCCCGGAGCTGTGCTGTTAGCTGAGAGGGATTTGTACCAGGTCACCCCATGATCCAGAGATTTGGGACCAGTTTGTCGCCAAGAATTCCAGTAGCAGTCTCATTCGGAGCCTGCAGTGTGTAATGAGGGGTATGCATGAAGCCATTGTTCCGAGGAGCCACATGCAGTGGCGCACTGCTAATCACCTGCCCGGTATGAACATCGGGAGCAATGCCCCGAGGGTGTCCAGCCTTTCCGAAGAGGAGAGCACTTTGGGCTCCTGCATTGCAAATTCTGCCCGAAGAAACACTAGCTTATTTGACAGCTGCAGTGAGGATTTCCTGTAGTGGATGGCAAAACCCAGGTCTGTGGACTGTCTTGTCTTTACCAAAGATGGTGCTCGTACAAACCAATCGTCTAGATAGGGGTAGACATGGGGGCCTTCTCTGCAGAGACAGGCTGCCACCGGAGCGAGGCACTTTGTGAATGTGCATGGTTGCGATTTTAGGCAAAACAGGAGAACCCAGAATTGATAGTGGGTGTTGTGGAACATGAACCGTAGATCTTTCCTGTTGTACTCTGGGAGGATGGGGATGTGGAAATATGCGTCCTAGCGATCCAGGGACGCCAGGTAGTTGTGCTGCTGAACTGCTTTATCACCTGTTGCAAGGTGCATTTCTGACTTTTATAAGCTAGTTTTGTTTTCGTAGATTCACAATGGACGTCCACTTTCTTTGTGGTTTGCGTACTACGAAGTAGAAGGAATACACTTGCTTCATCCTGAATCTTTTGGGGACCTTGTCTATGGACCTTTTTTGCAGCATGAGCTGCAACCCCTCGAGGAGCACACTTCTGTGCACCTGAGGCTGGTGGTCTGGGGGCATGGGAGGAGGTATTTTTATAAATTCCAAGAGGTGTCTGTAAGCTACTGCGTCCAGGACCCACTTGTCTGCTATTTGTTTCCAGTTGTGGGAAAATCTAGAGGCCTGCCCTCCAAACGGGCTGCGCTGCGGTGTATAGTCAATGTTGAGCTTTCCCCTGCCACCCCCTTGAGAGCGGAAGGATTGTTTGCACCGCTGTGCGTGTCGGAAATCCTGCCTTTGGTACCCTTGGTACAACCTTTTATAGCCCTGGGTGTAGTAGAATACCCCTGGAATACGGTCTGCACCCTCTGCTGGGGCAGGATGTAGACGGCCTGCAGCTCTTCTGAAGGGACGAAAGGACCGTTGATTTTGCTGGGGCATAAGGGACCAGACTGTCAGTATCTGTCTTAATGGCCTCGAGGGCTTCATCAATTTTCAGGCCGAAGAGCTCGTCCCAGTCGAAGGCCATGTCGATCTCCTTATGGAGGACGTCGGTGCGATGTCTGTACATCTGAGACATGTCTAGCATCTTAGGACGGTGCCATTCCCTACTTGTTTCAACCCGGTCTCTGCAAGGTCCGCAGCCATATTGATGCTATGGTTGGAGGCTTCCACTCCTGTCTTGAGGATCGCCTTTGCCTCTTTTCTCTTTTCCTCCTGGATATGCTCTAGGAATGGGGCCAGTTTGTGGGCGATGATTGCGAGGGAATTGGCTGCGTTTACTGTGGTGGCACCTATTGGCAGCAGCTTCTTCCCGAATGCGCCTTGTTTGAGTGCCTCGTTGCCCGGAGGCACTGAGCATTTGTTTGTCCGATTTGGCCTTGCAGCGAGCCGCTGCCAGTGCCACTGACTCTAGCGAAGGTTGAGATGTTAGACACGTTGGTGCGGCTTCCGACGTGTTATATCTTTTGTCCAGCCAACCTTTCACAGCTGGTGCCGTTAACAGGCATTTCATCACTGTTAGGCCTTCTTGCCAAACATGATTGAGGATCAGTATGGACACCACCGCCTTCATCTTGCCCATGTGGTCAAGCAAGAAGCATTCTTTTTCATCTTCAGAGGAGAGGCAGGAAAATTCATTGCATACCCTCGTGACCATCGAGTGGAAGCCACAGATGTCATCCGGGGGCAAGGGCTTGGAAGACTCCTCCGCCAGCGCATTTTCTTATGAGAACTCAGTGTCCAAGTCATTGTCCCTCTGGGAAGTGAGTGATGATGTTGACATGTCCAGGGGATCATCGGCGTCTGTGTCCGCCAGTTCACCTTCCTCCTGTGTAGGTCGCCTTAGGGATGAGGATATCCGGCACCTCTTGGGAGGAGACGAAGTGAAGGCTGGTGATGCACACCCTCCCCTGGACGGGGTCTGGAGGACTGGGGAGGCGAGTGAGAGACTGATCTGGATTGCAAGCAGCTCTGTGGGGATCTTGTCACGGACCTGCCCATGGATCTTGACCTAGATTCGGGAGGGGAGTGTAATCACAGCGTTGAGACGGTGGCTGCAGGGGAGACGGTTGCAGGGCTGGCAGAGCCCGTTTCATCTGTGCTGCATCCAGTTGGTTTATCACCTTCTGTAAGGACTTGCAACGGCAGTTAGGTTTATGGATTTGTTAGTAGTGACTGCATTGCCTCCTCGTGTGCCCGTAAATGGCTCTGCCCTGGTGAGGCCAGTCTCTCCACGTTGCTGTTGCAGGGCCTGATCCGATTGGTCCTCCCCAGGAACGTACCTCTAGTGTAGGTGGCCTGCTAACGGCGTCTCCTTGTAGGATGATCAACGTCTCAGAGTCTGAACCTTGCATTTGTTCATGTTGTGTCTCAAAGACTATATCCATCACGTGTTGCAATATTTCCTCCAGGATGACCTCAGGGTATGCAATTGGACAGATTGAGATTTCTCAGACTCCGAGAAGCAGTGGGAGGAATAAGGCAACATGGCCGATGACCAGGGCGTCTATGCTGACATTTTAGTGTTGTTTCCAATACACAGTTATATCCCTTCGGATTCGACATTGAAGCATCAAAAAGAGTGGTCTATGCAGTAATTTAAGAACACTGTCCAAACTGATGTCTTTTATGGAAAGGCACAAGTCACATTCAAAGAGAAAGTTAAGTATTACAGAGGGCATACCGCTTTATAATAAAAGCAAAGATGAATGTCCCTATGGGCACAATCGGACCCTTTCACAGATCAAGAAGATTTTGCAGACACTGATTCATATCAGGAGTTCCGCGGTGTAGATCCAGACAAACCGCACAATGCCATCCCCTGATGAAGTAGACACTCCAGCTTCATCGTCTCAGAGGACCATTTTCAATATTCAGACTGCTTACAAATAACAGCTGAACAATATGTGTAATGTAATTTATTGTCTGCATTTCTTTTTCTGCAACTTTGTACAAATTGCGCCCTGATGCCCCCGGGCCTGATGGTTTGCGCGTTATAAATAAACAAAATACAAATACAAATATGAAATACTTACCAAAGAATCAGATGAGATTATGGACTTCCTAGAAGACATTTTAGAGGGGAGTTACATGTTGGCACATGGTATTCCGTTTCTTGCAGAAATTAACAAGAGAATAATTCAATCTTTAAATAAACCTGTCCCCACAAAACCTGTCAATCCAAGGGTGGAGAAGAAACCCAAACCCTCCAACTCTGACCAAAAATACATCTGGGATCAGCTAGAGCTTGCACCAGGCTCCCTAGTGGTCATCTCCACTAGAAAAAGCGCAAATACAACCATGACTAACAGAGTATCCCCAGACATGGAGCTCAGGTAGATGCATAATTCAGAAAGGCAGCCTCAAATCCAGCAACCACTCTAATGTGAAGGTGTAACTGGGCACACTGCGACATGGAGGATGTACTTAAACATGTCCCACTACATGTGCCTGCCTCATTATGAAACATGCATATCCGAGGGGAAGAAAACGGCTAACACCATCATCAATAAAATGCTTGATGCAGTGGACACAGCAGAAAGCCAAATTGCAGGGGCAACCGTTATAAAGCACCATGCATGGCTGAGAGGCTCGGGATTTAAAGCAGAAACCCTGGCCACCTTACTGGAAAAGCCTATAGAGAAGGCATGTCTTTTTGTTAGTGAGGTAGATGGTCAGATGTCAGGCAGGTCTTTTCAACCAAGAGAGGGGCTCAGGCAAACCACTGTTCCTTTCAGCCCAATATCCTCTCCCAAACCACAGGTTAATACACACAAAACCAGAGTAGTAGCTAGTTTACAGGGACCCAACAGCAGCACGCCTACTTATCGCTCTCTAGGCAACAGTGTAGAGGTAAACCCAGGGGAATAGGGCAAGCCCCTAGAGGCAC
Source organism: Ambystoma mexicanum (assembly GCF_040938575.1). Lineage (NCBI taxonomy): Eukaryota > Metazoa > Chordata > Amphibia > Caudata > Ambystomatidae > Ambystoma > Ambystoma mexicanum. The sequence goes on from NC_090938.1 coordinate 371,006,698, forward strand.
CTCTCCTGCCTTTAAACCATGACTTCAGTATCCATGTCCCCTCACTTGTCACCTCCGTGGCGGATCGCATAACCTCATTCCTCCCATACATAGGAGGGTTTACATTCGATCAGTGTGTGCTTTAAACGGCTGAGAGAAGGGTATTCCATCGAATTATTAGAGACTCCAGAAAACCTGCCAACACACAACAGAAAGCTGCCGCAGAATATCAGGAGCCCTAGAAAATGAAGTTGAGGCCCTTCTACAGAAAGGCGACATTGAGAAATCTAAACCAAGGAATTTACTCACTTTATTTCTTGGTACCAATGAAATACAAAATAAGTGGCCCGTATTAAGTCTGAGGCCAACATATTGATATCTTCCACTACTTCCAGCTGCAGCTACGCAACCAAGAACTTGGACTTGTTCCAGTATATCCTACAGCCTCAGGTTCTGGGGGCTGTAGGTTTGATCCTTCCCCCCTGTGGCTTCTTTTGTGTTTCCGTCGACGAGAGCTTCGTCCACGATGCAGACGACGAGCTGTCTTTTTGCCAGGACCCCTTATCTGCGGTCAACAGTGTTTTTTTCTGTGCCTTATGCGGGCGCACCTGCCTTCTGCGACAGGAGCCCTGTTCCCTGCTTGTGCTTTAATGACCCCTCCATCGACGAGCAGATCTTTTGCTTACGTTTCGTCAGTGCGGCTGTAGATGGGTCTTTTTTAGGTGATGCCGTCGACGAGACTGACGTCAACTTTTTGCCATGTCCAGATGATTTGGAATGACCTTCTGGCTGGTCAGATGCCACGGATAAGGACACAGTCGACGAGGAGGTGTCCACAAACATGGTGACCATAGAGGGGTTTTACGGCTTGAGGACCTGGCCAGTACCAGGGACATCAGATGCTCCTTGCGTCCCTCTGATGTGGAAGTTGTCCCCAACAATTTGTCTGTCGCCTTACCAGACAGTCATCGACTTACTCAGTGTCGATCCTTCCACAGATTTGGACCTGTGCTTATGTTGCTTGGATTTGTCCATCGACTCCCCGGACGATTTCTCGGTCATCGACATACTCTGCATAGGGCTGCTCCTTCGCTTGTCAGATGACTAGGTCCTTTTCACGGGTGATGGAGGTCGTTCTGGAACTTTGAAGGACCTCTTCTCACCCGCCAAGGGCACGTACTGTCCCGTCGACTGCTCGTAGCTGTGATTGACTCGGTGCTTGCGCTAGATCGGCGGTCGTTCCTACGACCTGGCCCTATCCTTGGAGCGTGTTTGCTTCTCTGTGGGGATGGCCATTCTCTTCGACTCAACGTCAGAGGTGTACTCTGGGTAGTTACCCTCATTCAACCAGCATACTAGCCGCCGGTTTCTGTCCTTAAGGGTGTTACGCTCATCTGGCTCCCACAGGGGCGTCGGTTGGACCCGGACTGCAGCGGCCTCCACCCACGTGATGCGCAGTGCAGCGATGACTGACTGGATCTGCCCTCCTAATCTTGTCAGCTTGACCTGTAGAAATATTCTCCTACAAGTGGAGAGATGGATTTAGCCACTTGTGGATTCAAGTGATGGCACCCCCACTGTCCTCCCCGCTAATCACCTCTGAGCGCCCTCTCAGAAATCTCACCTATTCTTGAAGGATGAGCCCTCCACCCTGCGAAGCACGCAGGGGCACGTTGATGAACAGTTACTTCAGGGAATCGGTATTTGAAGAGTTGTAGACGAATCCTGGCTCCAAAAAGGTCCTGGCGAAGAGCCGTAAGTATATAGTTCGTAAGAATTCAAAATGTCTGGAGTTCACTCCTGTCCGATTCCTCTTATCTTGCAGCTTTGACCCAATAAGACGATTGACAGCTGAAAGCGCTCCGGTAAAAGTCTGTGTTACCCAACACTGTCTGGTAAATAACGCCAAGGGTTAAACTTGCTGCTTTCTCCTTATTTTACAGGTGCGGCATAAGAAGATGTGGCGTGCTGATGAATTATACCTCCGGCGGTAAAATCAGGTAAGCATATGGCGGTTAAAGAGATTGTCTCTGTCTGTTCTCTCTGCTCACCTTGTTGATTCTTGTCCCCCTTAGGTGCCGGGATTCGGCGATGTAAAGATGGAGACAGCGCTGGATCGAAGAGATGCTGCATGGAACGGCGAGTATGGCGCGGCGCTGCTGCTGGCGATGCAACGCTTTTAAAACAAAGTCTTTCCTCTGGTTTGAAGATGCGAAATCAGGTAAGAAATCAGGCAATACTCTTGTTCTAACCTTTGCTTCTTTCCTTCTTTCTAGGATCTCCAGGTTCGAGGCGGGCGTGGCAGAAGGCTGGATGCTGCTGCTGGCACAGTGAATGTTACGCTGCTGGATGCAGAATAACGCGAAGCGTGTGCTGCTCTTCGGACGTGGTTTAAATAGCCTTCAAAGTAGTCCCAGGTAGGTATTCCTCCCCGACCACACCCAAGTAACAAAATAGTCCCTGAGGTAAAGTAGTCCCTTCCAGGCTTCACATGGGCTTGGATCTTCTTGCAGCATGGTCTGCATCAGGTAAGTGTGCACTTATGAGCCTGGCGCCTATGGTGCCAGAACTGATGTCCCATATGAGCCTGGCGCCTTAGACACCAGGACTGAACCCAGACAGCCCCTACCAGGGGTTGCTGGGTTTTCTCAAGGCAACATGATGCCTGCTCCCAGGGCTGATGGACGTGGTTTGGGTGCCCGGGTATGCATCATGACAGCGGGTCTTGGAACAAAGGCCTTTGCAGATGTCAAAACGGTTGACCGTGTGATGGGGTACAAACAATATATACAATCAGTACGTTTGTCCCCATCATACACGTTTATTAGCCCACAAGTGCCACAGCTCTTGAACAGGGGTCTTTGTTTCCCCTCCATCCCCACTTAACTGCCACACAAGGAGTTGTCCTGCCAATAAGGACCTGAAGAATTCCTAGAAGAAAGAAGATTTGTCAAATATTTGACTGGAACTTGGAAGTGTAGATTCCATGTCGAGAAAACCTGAGGACTCCCATCAGCTTCAACACAGGATCAGAATCTGAAGGGAGGAGGGACTAGTGTCTAGCCACTCGATGCCTCATTGGTTGGGAGAAAAACCACCCCTAAGAAGAGCGACAACCTACAGAGTTTTTCTTGCTTTCAGTGGACAACCAGGGAATCCCAGTCTGATTCCGGGGAATGTTCACAGCATGTGAATCTATAAAAGATCAAATGCTGGAGGAGAGCGGGTGATCTGATCTACACAAGCAGGGTTCATTGAAAATCCCTACTGCTGTGTTGGCCTGGATAAGTAACTTAACTGCCAGAGAAGACCCAAACTCATGTTAGGGAGGTTTTCTTAAATCTGGTCATCAGGATCTTGAGGCAGGTCTTTCTGACTTGGGTACCAGTTTTTTCCACAAGGCCCTCTAGGTGATAGTGTAGCTGAGCAGCTTAGACTAAACAGGATGTGAACAGGGTGGTTTTACAGATGGCCCCAGCAACACACCAACATTCAACAACAGTTCCAAGGGTTTTTATTAAATAAATAAGGGTTGCGCCTATCTCGCGCTCATCTAAAGTGGACAGTTCCCCAACTAGCCCAGGTTACCTCAAAGGTTGTGGATGTTTAACAGATTTGTTAAACAAGTGAACCCAGTCGAGCACTTTAGCGTAGTGCAGAAGGAGAGAGACATGGCGAAAGTTAGCTGGTAGGTGCGGGTCAGTTCCTTTCTGTTTTTAGGAGAGGGATGACCGTGGTCACTTCAAAAATAGAGGGAAAGCAAGCAGATTCAAAGGACAGGTTTAAGAGTTGAGCGAGGTGAGAGGCCACTAAAGGGGCAATAAGTTTGCCTAGCTGAAGAACAAGAGGGTCTGATGGGGCTCAAGAGGGGTTAGCCTTCATCAGTAGAGAAGTATGCAGAATTAGGAGTGGGAGCTAGAGGCAGAGGATGATGGCAGATTAGGCAGGAGTTTAAAATGTAGGAGGAGGGAGTGTGAGGAAGGTTAGGAGAGTGTCTCTAATTGTGAAAAATGTTGCAGCTAAGTATTCAGCTCGGTTATTAGCTGTCAAGTGCGGAGTTGATAGATGGTCATAAGTTTAGGAGGAGCGAGAAGTGACATTTCGGTGCCCTGTAGCCAGAAAGGATGGTTGGAGCGTAACGAGGGGGAGGTAGAATTGACTTTTCGCTCCATCAAGAGTGGACTTGAGAGTTTAGTTCAGAGTGGTAGAGTTGCAGGCCCTCAAGCTGTGGGAATGCCCATATTTGACAGCAGCCGACGCATGGGACTTACGGTTGAAAATTAGCAGTGGGAAGTGAGATGAAGAGTCCTAGTAGGGATTGAAAGCTGGAGAAAGCAGTGTTAGTGGACGAGGCATCAGGTGTGAAGGACGAGAGTGAAAACTAAGTCAAGAAACAAGAATGAATGGCAGATGGTGTACATTTTCCTTTTAGTAATATGTGCGGCAAGGAGTGGGGAGAGATCAGAGGGTGGAAAGGAGATGGTGTTGGAAACAAAGGAGTGATCAGATAGGCATGGTGTGACAGTAGAATTAGAGGCTGAGAGAGGTGGAGATGAAGAGATCCCCTCCCCCCCGCATTCCCCCCAGTCTGGGTTGGTAAGTTATGGCTAGAGTGGAGAGCATGGTCATTAAGAAAAGACTGAAGTTCAGATTTCTGAGAAGTGGTTGGAGGGGGACGGTTAAAGTCGCCTGAGAGAATGAGATGATATTTAGCCAGAAGAGAATCAAGGAGTTACCCAAGTTCATCAAAGAACTGTCCAGTGGGATCAGGACAACGATAGATAAGATGCTGTGAACCGAGTGAGGCAGAGCAATAGTGGAGATGGTGAATTCAAAAGATGTAGAAGAGGATGTGGCAGTGGAGATTTGTGAGGCATTGAGGCTGGAAGAGAATAGGTGTCCGATGCCCCCACCTCCGCCAGTCCGACTAGGGCTGCTAAGGTGGCAGTGTCAGATGGAGAAATGCAGGTTTTAGTGATGGCATGGAGATCGAGGGGAGAGCTGGTGTGATGAAGGACATTTTGTTACATATAGACCGAGCATTCCAGAATGCAATGCCGAGTTGATGCAGTAAGGTAGAGTAGAGAAGTTGAGTCTCAGAGAAAGAGCGGCAAGGTGGATAGGTGTTAGGGGAGGTTTGGTTTGCTCGTTGGCTTGGTTTGTTGGAAGTAGATGGAGTAGTGCGAGTATCAAGACATGGGTTTTATGATATGGATAGGAAAGGAGAAAGTTGTAGCGTGATTAGAGAAAGTGTAGGGAGAGGGGAGTAGGAGGATCAGCAGGAGCGAATGCATTATAGGCAAGTACTGCAGTAAGGAGAGAGAGAGCACGGTAAACAGCAAGCTAGAAGTACTCACAGGGGCAGCAGGAGCTTGTGGGCAAAAAGGGTGGTCAGCGGCTGGTTTTTGCCCTTCACTGTTCCTCCCATGGCCATGACGGCCGGGGCTGGACACCCCTACAGAGTTTAGAATTGTTTGGCCTGCCTTTGCAGAGGTTTTCTATTGCCCACCACTGCAGAGCATCTACTACCTCTTCTGAACCCACCGCTAGATCGTCCCATTGGCACAATTACTTGGGATCATTGTCTGGATAGTCCTGGTTGGATTTTTCTCATGTTTAGTAGTGCATTTGGTACTTATGTAGATGCATGAGGTCATCATACCCAGCACTTTCATTACCTTTCTTACCGTTACCTGTACGCCTTTTCGGAAACCAGGGAATCGGGTGAAGGAAGGCTTTGCACCCTTTCTGTGGATTGGTAAGCAATTGCCTGTTCAGAATCTATGATAGCTACCAGGAATTGTGTCTTCATGGGATGGTACAATACTTGACTATGTCTCGTTTTTGGTAAAACCTAGCTTGAAAGGCAGGTTCAATATTTTTATGCGTGTTCTCCAGGCATTCTGCCTGCGATTCCCCCATTATGAGGCGGTTTTCCAAAGAGAGTAGGTAGATTTTTTTCCCTGCATAATTGAGCTTCTGCAACTGCAAGCACTTTAGCGAATACAGAAGGTGCCAATGCCAATCTAAAAAGTTGGTACCTTGAACTGGTAGTAATGGTCCTTTCCTACCTATAACCTTCAGTATCTCCTGTGAGTGGAGAACATAGAAATATGAAAGTATATAACTTTGTATGTATCTGTGTCGATTTATACTGCGCACAGCTACCACCCAGGGACAGTCTCCAGGCACTCAATATGGTCATAAAAAATGCCCCCCTTTAATTTTTTTTAAGTGGGATGACTTCCTGTAGCATTGTCATTCTGAATTGTTGGGCTTTATGCATTTCGTATCGTATTGCATTGGTCATTTTTATACAGCCTTTCACCATTAGTATGGTCTCAATGCTCTGTAGGTTGAATGCCCTTGGGGGACCAAGGTCTAGATATGGGAAATTCAGTCAGCAGTTTAGAATGTGTGTGGGCATTTTAGACAATAAGGAGGAGGGCAGGGGAGGCCAAGTCCCTGCTAGCCATCCATGTCGAGCCGGCATGTGTATGGGTGCTGAGAGGTAGTCTGGAGAGTATGCGAGAGAAAGCGAATCATGTGTGCAGCTAAACCAAATTTTTATCACGTTGGATAGCTGCATGCTTATGGCAGAGGTGTTGTGCAATGTGTTTTGGAGTACTGTATGATAGCAGATGCGTTCGGGTCGGTGGCCGTGGCTTCGGCTAGTTTCCATAAGCATGGAGTGATATACAAACCCTTGTGTCCTGGCGGGTTTCTTGGTTGCGTAGCTGCAGCTGGAAGTAGTGGAAAAAAAATATGTTTGTTGGCCTCAGACTTAATATGGGCCTCTTGTTTTGTCTTTCTTTGGTACCGAGAAATAAAGTGAGTATATTCCCTGGTTTACATTTCTCAATGTAGCCTTTCTGTAGAAGAGCCTCAACTTCATTTTCTAGCGCTCCTGATATTCTGCTGCAGCTTTCTGTTGTGTGTTCGCAGGTTTTCCTGAGTGTCTAATAATTCGGTGGAATACCCCTTTCTCAGCCGTTTAAAGCACACACACTGACCGAATGTAAACCCCTCCTATGTATGGGAGGAATGAGGTTACGCTATCCGCCACAGAGGTGACGAGTGAGGGGACATGGATACTGAAGACCTGGTTTAAAGGCAGGGGTTGCGCCTCTAGGGGCTTGTCCTCTTCCCTTGGGTTTACCTCTACACTGCTGCTTAGAGGGGGATAAGGAGGCATGCTGCTGTTGAGTCCCTGTAAACTAGCTACTACTCTGGTTTTGTGTGGATTAACCTGTGGTTTGGGAGAAGGTATTGGGTCGAAAAGAACAGTGGTTTGCCCGAGCCCATCTCTTAGTTGAAAAGACCTGCCTGACATCTGACCATCTTCCTCACTAACAAAAAGACATGCCTTCTCTACAGGCTTTTCCAGTAAGGTGGCCAGGGTTTCAGCTTTAAATCCCGAGCCTCTCAGCCATGCACGGTGCTTTATAACGGTTGCCCCTGCAATTTGGTGTTCTGCTGTGTCCACTGCATCAAGCATTTTATTGATGATGGCGTTAGCAGTTTTCTTCACCTCGGATATGCATGTTTCATAATGAAGCAGGGACATCCAGTGGGACATGTTTTAGTACATCCTCCATGTCGCGCTGTGCCCAGTTACACCTTCACATTAGAGAGGTTGCTGGATTTGAGGCTGCCTTTCTAAGTTATGTATCTACCTGATCTCCCTGTCTGGGGGATACTCTGTTAGCCCTGGGTGTATTTGTGCTTTTTCTAGTGGTGATAACCACTAGGGAGCCTGGTGCAAGCTCAAGCAGATTCCGGATGTATTTTTGGTCAGAGTTGGAGGGTTTGAGTTTCTTCTCCACCCTTGGATTGACCTGTTTTGTGGGGACAGGTTTATTTAAAGAATGGATTATTCTCTTTTTAATTTCTGAAAGAAACGGAATACCATGTGTCAACATGCAACTCCCCTCTAAAATGTCTTCTAGGGCGTCATTAATCTCATCTGATTCACTGGTAACTATTTCATATTGTTCAGCTGTTTTATATTGTAAGCTGTCTGAATATTGAAAATGGTCCTCTGGTGAGACGATGAAGCTGGAGTGTCTACCTCGTCAGGGGATGGCATTGGGAAGTTGTCTGGATCTACACCCTCGAACTCCTGTATGACTCAGTGTCCCCAAAATCTTCCTGATCTGTGAAAGGGTCCGATTGTGTCCATATGGACAATTATCTTTGCTTTTATTATAAAGCGGTATGCCCCCTGTAATACTTAACTGTCTCTTTGAATGTGACTTGTGACTTTCCATAAAAGACATCAGTTTGGTCAGTGTTCTTAAATTCCTGCATAGACCACTTTTTTTGGTGCTTCGATGTCGATTCCGAAGGGATAGAACTCTGTATTGGAGACAACACTAAAATGTCAGCATAGACGCCCAGGTCATCGGCCATGTTGCCTTATTCCTCCCAATGCTTCTCGGAGTCCGAGAAATCTGCAAGCGTTTTCAGCTTCAACACTTCAGAGTGTTTTTTTCTTTTGGCGTCAATTCAGCAGCAGGCATATATTTAACAGGTGGTTTGTTATGTTTCTTGAACTCTTTTCTGTATGTGTCTGTTTGGGATCCTCCTGAGCTCTGCCCTTGTCATCTGTGGGGTTAACACCAGGCGCTGCGTGTGATGTGCTCTGTCTCTTGCCTATTGATATCGACGACTAGACTGTTTTACTTCCCTCATGCCTGTGCCCCTTTGCAGGCTCTAGATCAGCAAGGGCACTTCTCCATAACTCGCCCAAGGTCGAGCTGTCAGAGGTGGGTTTATGCCACAGTGCCTTCTTTGAAAGCACCTCTTTGCTTGGCTGTTGGGGGTCAGTCTTGACCCCTTCATCTGAAACTCCGACTTCTAGTTCCATTTCCTGGGCGCCAGACTCTTGCCATCTCAGATTCCACATGCATGCCCGTAAAAAGGCCAGCACTTTCAACAGCGCTCCCAAAGAGGTTTTGGTTTAATCGATGGCTCGCACAGCAGCGGTCTTCAGTGTGGTTCGTTAGAGACCACTGTTACACACCCTCTGTTTTCTCCAGGGCAGAATTAACATTGTATTCTCCATAAGGACCTCTGGGGAAAAAACACTGTTCCCTTACAGCACACAACTCGGACTAAAGACATTCTCTAGGCCTACATGTAAAATAAATATATTACTCACCAGTAATCTTCATTCTGCAGTAAGTATCTGCTTAGAGTCGCTTGCTTTGCATAGGCCATCTAGTGGTTGGTGTGAAGCATTACATAATATTTTGCGGAATTGTAAAAAGGGGATGGCTGGGGGTTGCAGAGTCGGGGGGGGGCGAAGGGGTAGACTTGTACCACTATTCCTGCCCGACGTTGCATTGATTCAAATGGTGGAGCCTTGAGTTTTATTAGTGCAACATCAAGATCCCAACCTGGTGGCGGGTTAGTTTGAGGAGTCCGACATGAAAGACGGACACATAGGTGAAGTTCTCACAACATTTATTAAATAATAAAAAGGTGTGATGAACACTTTTCTTTCCCTAACCTACCAAGATATTCCCTGCCTATCAAACTAATGCTAAAAGAAATTACCTGTGTCCAAAATTTCAGTCCCTCCGACTAACACAACAAAATCATACAGGAATAATTTGGTGATTTCAACATACATTCAAGTATAAAGAAAACAAGAATTCTTATCATCAGGGTTGGATTCCCTTCCCCTAGATCGATTCAGAATATGTTAAACCCAAGATCAATTTCAGAAAAGTAATTTTCCCTCGCCAAGTTCTATTCCAGGTGGAATACACAGTACTTTATATTCAATAAGTGCTTCACTTGGCAAGGTAACTGCCTTATATTCACTATTATGTCAATTGTTAAGGTTGTTAAGGTTTCCACTTGGCAAATCAAAAAGTCTTTCTTCATATATCAAATTGAAAAGTTAATTACAAAAAGATTCCTTTCTCAGACCACCAATCAGTTTTCACCACTTTACATTTCTTCTTCATAAACACTTTAATCAGAATAGATCATTCATAAGTTCTACTTTAGTCAGGATGGGTGTGCAACAATTCATCAAAACACAGAGGTGGAATTGCAATTATTTTCCACCTTCTACTTCAGCCACAAACTTCTACCACAGTTACAGCACTTCCACTTCTCTTCTTCCTGGTCCACTCACCTGCCAAGACAAACCACTTCTTGTCTCTTTCCTGATACACTTGCCTGCCAGGATAAAGCTCCTCCTACTAGTACTACTCGTACTCTGTGACAAGGCTTGTTCACAACTTTCCACACTTAATTCCTTAATGGGGGAGGTTAAATCATCATCTTCTGCAGTAAGTCTTTTGACTTGTAACACAATTGTCTTATAACATATTTCATACACAAGAGGTTGATAGTTCTTAGATTGATTTGTTTACCATTGGCAACACAGGTGGCAATTCTCCCCCCCTTGATCCTTTTTACGAGGGCTTTCCCCCTGCTGTCTGATTTCTTTCCACACAACCCACTGGTTGTTGACAATTTGACTTAAAATTTATAGAATTGATACATTCAATCTGCCCCGATATCTCTTAGCTTCGGCAATGCAGGAAACATGGTCCCTTATTTGGATATCCTTCTTTGGGAGAAATATATCCACGTTTCATATTTACCCTTCTTTGGCCTTGGTAATACGGGTTACAATGTTCTCTTATTGGGCCTCTCCTTTCACATAAGTTGTATTCACTTTGTTTAAATACTGCCCCTTTTAGGTTTGGATAATGCGAGTTAAGATCTGCTTCCATTTGGACTCTCTTTTGAATCATTACATTCCGTTTGCTTTAATGTAATTGTTCGGTATTCAAAATTAGCTCTCTTGAGCAGCGGTCAGGTTTGGAGCGCCCTGGGGTTACCTCGATTAGGCCAACTGACCAGTTGATGCTTGCGTCTCCTCTGGACCCGCTTCCTCTGCTTCACTGCTCGTCGAGTCTTTCCATATGTTTAACAGCTATGGTTGTTGTTAGGCAAGATTGCATGCAGTACCCTTAGGGTGCGCTACAACAACCCTGACCTCCTAGCCATAGCATCCCAACCTTTGGTATAAGTCTGTACTACACAGGTTGGTAGTGTGGACAAGTAGCCAGGCTTATCTCAAGAGGGGTCAATGTGAGCTGTAGGGGAGTACACAGAGATTCACAGTGACAAGTATTCAAGCAAACACTTACACACAGGGTTTCTTGATAGAACAATTATTAATTTACCAGTCAGTTAATGTAAGCCTTCTTCAGAAGGGAGCACTGTAAAACACCACAAAAATATACTTCAAAACTATACACTCTCTTAAGTGCAGAATCAGTAAATACCCATTTGGGATGCCATACAGCAGAGACCTACACCCAGAGGTGACTTCAATTGCTAGGGTGGGTGCTGTTGACATTAATGTATTACTGTTGGCATTCAGAATTAGTTAAGAACAAGTCACGAGGGAAAGATTATTAGAGCAAACCAGATAACACAAATATTCCTTGAACAGGCAAATATTTTCAGATCCCCCCAATAAGAGTCATTCAGTTAAAACAGGCTAAGCCAAAGTCAAAAGACAAGAGTCTATATGGGCTGAAGCAATTCTTTGAAGTTAAGTAGAAAAGTCTTTGCACAATGTCTTTGAATAAAAAGAAGAATCAATGTAGGGCCACAAGCGGTTAGACTTGCAAGTAGTAGAAGATGCAAGCAAATCTGCAGCAAGAGGTAAGTTCTTAGACTTTTTACAGTACCTTTAAAATGAAGAAAAGAGACGCACCACAGGCAAGTCTGTATAGACCCCCAATCTGATTCCTCTCCAAAGGACGGTGGCGACAGGACCACGACCGGAGGGCAGCACGAAGTAGGTGCGTGGCGCGGTTGGAACGGGGGGCCAACTGAACGCCCTGCTGCAGTCCGGACTGTTGCCCATACACGCCAGCACCCCTAGGCCTCATTCAGCGCTGGAGGAACCGCTGTGCATCATCAGAGAAACGGCGCACCACCAGATGAGTCATATCCCACACACCCGGGAAGCCGCGCTGTGGTCGGGTACTCTACTGCATGGACGCTGCGGGGACCCCAACTACTAACTGCGTATGAGAGTATTGTAAACAAGGGAATGTTGGTAACAAGTAGTCAGCTACAAACGCTGTTGACCTGAGGCTGAACGCTGCAATAGACATCGAGATCAAGCCTTTTGTCCGCCCGACTACCCTGCCCCAACCCCCCTCTCCCGAACTGCAGGGGCTCTGGGCGGACCCGTCGAACGCTAGCTGTCAGCGAGGCTCCCGTGGGGGTGAATTCCAGCAGTTACGCAACATCAAGGACTATTGGTAAGACACGCTCAGCGAGGGTTTGACTGCGCCCCAGCGACCAGTGTGGTGCAACCAAACATCCACATAAAATCACCGAAACTGTGCCTCTAAGTCAGTGTCGGCACACCGATCCTCAGACCTGCAGTGAGAGGAACTGGGTTGGGCAGGCCGATTGCCTCCAAAGGAGCAGTAGTCAATAGGCGCAGTTGCCTAGAAGTTCTTGCAAGTCCCTTCTACCCACGCGACTAGCAGGCAACATCACAATCCGACCCCGGGGTGGGTCCTACTGTGGGGCTCCTCCGCCTCGGTCATCTACCATGTGCGCTGGGTGCAAGTGGTCTGTACGCAGAGATGGAGGGTACCCCCCCATAGGTATTGCGATCTACACATGAGGTGGGTGCTGGGTCAAATACACCTTCTGATACCTTCACAGGTTTAGTAATAAGATAAATCTGGAATCTGCTACGTGACAGTCTCGCACAGAAAGCTGACGTGCGGAGGGTACCGGTTATAACACTCTTCCGAAGTCGCTTCAAGACCTGTAAGCAAACGTAACCTCAAGGCACTCTGACGACCCAAAGAAGGCAACAAAAGACCACAAGAACAACCGGAAAGCACGTTACGGACCTATGAGCTCTAAGCGGTGAAGGAAGCGTACGCTTGGGTTCAAGGAGTCATCCCCCTCGGCTTCCGAGTAGCACTGACTGCTCCCGAAGGAGCAGCCCTGATGCCAGGGGTTAGAGGAAGAACTGGACAATCAAAACCAAGAACCCAAGCCAAAACTCAAGTGGGCCAAATTGAAAAGTGCTGGGGTCAGAGTCGACGAGTGGAGAGTCATTCACCCCCTCGACTGGTTGAGCGTACAGTAGAAACACTACCACCCACAATGTTGTCAGATAAAGAGGAAGTCCTGAGCTGTCTGAAGGGGGATGGAAGCCCCTCTCACGAACTTGTTTCACAACCAGCTGGAACAGATGGAGGAATTGAAATCTTCCCTCCAGGAAGTAAGCAGAGATATGACGGACCTGGGAAACAGTAGATATAGTCGAAAATGGCTTATCAACTGTGGCAGAAGACTAACCAGAACAGCGTCCTCCTGGAACAGCTGGCCAGCGCAACAACCAATTTGGAACTACAAGCAGAAGACCTTGAAAACCGCTCAAGAAGAGCCAACATCAGGGTCAAAGGCCTCCCCGAAACGATCCAGGACTGTGACCTTAAAGATACAATGCAACTGTGCTTCAGTAGTCTTCTGCCGGAAACTCAATCAGACCAAATCGGCTTTGATCGTATACACCGAGTCGGCCAAAAATGGAATGACCCTGGAGCAAGACCCAGAGATGTTCTAATAGCAGTAACGTCCTACTGTCAGAAAGAAGAAATACTGAGAGCAGCAAGATTCCACAATGACCTCACAATCAATAGCTCCCACATTCAACTGTACCAAGACCTGGCACTGAGCACTCTCCGCAAAATAAGAATGATGCAGCCAATTACAAAGGTACGACAAGCAAAACAGATACAATATAGATGGACACACTCTTTCGGCCTCTCATTTATGTGGGAGGGCAAACAGCAGAAGATTACTACTTGTGAGGAGGGCTGTGCAATCCTGCAGCTAGAAGTAGTCCAGGAACGACTGATTGCCCGAACACGCCCTAATCCCCTGGACACTGCAGGTAAACCAAAGGAATGGTCAACTGAGAAAGCGTAAATCAAAAATAACAGGAGAAGCCCAAAGCCCAGCAACAGAGCCAGGAATGACAACATGCAGAAGGACGCTCGGAGAACCAGCTAACCAGGGAATGAACAGCAGCAGAACGATGATAGAAGAATACAACACATTGAAAAACACAAAACCTACACAGAAGAAAAAGAACAGCAAATCCAGAAGGTGGGAGCTGAGAGGGAGAACTGGAAGGCGGCGAGAAGAGCAAAACGAATCAAGAACCACATCAACAGTGCAAGTCTGAGCCCTAGGGTACCAAAGTGTAAACGTGAAAGGCACGGGCGCATCTCAATCCTAGCTTGCAGCAGCGCAACCTTTCTATACCAAAATGGCTGAAACAAGAGTTATATCTCTGAACGTACAGGGCCTGAACTCACCAATAAAACGATGGGCGATACTAGACAGGTTGAAAACAATGCAGACAGCGATTGCGCTCCTGCAGGATACACACCTCCTCCCTAAAGACGACGAGAAGCGCATGTCCAGTCGGAGCTTTCCACAACAATTTTTTGCTTCAAGTGGTGAGAAAAAAAAAAGAGGAATAGCTATACTAATTGGGAGGGCCTTAGACATTAAAAAACTACAAACTCGCAAAGACAAAGAGGGCAGATACTTGGGGCTCAAAGGGCTGAAAAAGGGAAATTGTACACAATTATAGCAATTTACGCTCCAAATAGTCGCCAAGACGTGTTCATAACGGATTTGCTGGGCAGACTTGGTAGCTGTTGTGAGGGCCAACTGATCGTGGGTGGGGACTTCAATTGCGTTATGGACCCGATGCTGGATAAGACACGTCCCCCAACAATTACTGATCAGAAAAACAGACAAGCCCTGGGCCGATTCTACAGAGAATTAGGAGTGATTGAAACCTGGCGATTCTTCCATGCAGACCGGAGAGAGTACACCCACTACTCAGCTATTCACCTCAGAGACTTCAGGATAGATATGATCTTAGTATCCACATCGTTAGTTCCGCAAATAACGGAAGTAGAAATTGGAGTGGAATATACTCAGACCATGCACCAGTGGTGGTGGGTGTGGATTGGGGGATGAAGGGAACAGAGTAAAACCACCCTGGAGATTCAACGAAATCCTCCTAAAGGACATTGCACTAAGAGCCCATATGGAGACCGCCATCAACAACTACTTCCAAGAAAACGATAACGGGGAAACGGCCTGCGGGGTAATATGGGACACAGGAAAGTCAGTGATCAGGGGAGAAGGCATGTCACAAGCAGGGGCATACCACCGTGAAAGAGCACTAGTGACAAACCAACTAGAAAAAGAGGTGAAAGCTGCAGAAGTTCATCACAAGACTCGGGGCTCAAGGAAAACCTTAAGAGCACTTTGGAAAATCAGAGCTCGAAAATCAGAGCTCAACTGGAGAGTCACACGGCGGACCGGGTTGCCCAGTCGCTGCTAAAAACAAAACAATCCTACTATATTCGTGGGGGCAAGGCTAACCGATTTCTGGCAGCAAAACTGAGAAAACAAAAAGCCCAGAATTACATAGTGCTGCTAAATGACTCCCATGGCAAACCCCACACAGCAGAGCCTGACAAAAAGGAAATAATGAAACGATTTTCACGTGGAGCTATTAAATAGGAAAAATCTATACTCAGAACATTTACTCACCTATATCAATTCTCTCCGGCTGCCCCAAATTGCAGAGAAAGACAGAACCAATATTGGGAAACCAATCACGGTTCAAGAAATCAGCGATGGAATCACAGCACTACCAGCAAGTAAAACTCCAGGCCCAGATGGTTTTGGCAATGGCTATTACAAAACATTCCGTACACAATTGCTAGGTCCATTGACAAAACTATTCAATACAATTAGAGAAGAGAGGAAGGTCACGCAATATATGGGGAAGTCCATAACTATACTACCTCTAAAGCCAGGCAAAGACCCCAAAAACTGTGCAAGCTATCGGCCTACAGCATTGCTGAACACAGATGTAAAAATCTACACGGAAAATTTTAGCAACTCGCCTAATGGAAATCCTACCAAGCATAATACAGGATGACCAAGCAGGGTTCATCGCCGATAGGCACACACAAGACAACGTCAGAAGGGCAGTAGACGTTATAGATGCTGGGCGACGTACACAACAGTCATTTGCTGTAGCAGCTCTGAACGCCACCCGGGCCTTCAACAGCATGGACTGGGGCTATCTGAGACTGATTGTAGAGCGCTTTGGTTGTGGCCCAGAATTTACGAAAATGGTGCTCCCTAACTACCAGCATCCATCGACAAGCTTCAGGATCAATGGTCATGGTACAGAATTTGTGGAGATTGGAAGGGGCACACGACAGGGCTGCCCTCTCTCCCCACTGATTTTCGCAATGGCAATGGAACCATGTGCAATGCAGATCCACCGGGATGTCAGTATCAAGGGAGTTACAATAGGTCAGGAAACCCACAAAACAGCCCTGTATGCGGATGACATCATGCTCTTCATGGGAGACCCAAAAAAATACAATGCCCAGAGCTATGGCCCAGCTGGAAGAATTCAGACAGGTCTCGTGGTTCTCCATACATTTCTCCAAATCAAAAGCTATGAACATAACAGCAAGGAGAGAAGATATCAAGACATTGGAGAGGACATTACCGATGTGCTGGGTGGAAAGAAAGCTGGAATATTTAGGAATTCACCTTGCCAGTGATCCACACAAACTATATCGGACGAACATAATTCCGCTGTGGAAACATCCACAGGAAGATATGCGCAGATGGGACTCCCAGGAGCTGTCATGGTTTGCCTGCATCACAGCGGTCAAAATGACCATTCTCCCCAGTCTCCTCTATGTAGTAAGCCTACTGCCAGTGCCAATACCGCCTGCCAAGATCCGAGAGCTGCTAAACGCGGTATTCAAATTTATATGGCATAATAAGAAAACCAGAATCCAGAAATGAATCCTAATGCGCTCCCCTCCCCTGGGCGGTGTGGGAGTTCCAGAAATGGACAGATATATTTGGGTTGCACAATTAGCACCAATGTTGAGATGGGTAAAACCAGAGGATCATAAAAGATGGTGCAGAATTGAACAAACAGCTTCATCGGTTCCCCTAATAGCCCTTCTGAGCCTGAGAAAAGAAAACAAACAGAGAAGCCTTACTGGAAATGACAAAATGGTCTCTGCTAAGTTGGGATAAAGCCCAGAAAAAGAAAAGCATTCCGTGTGGATTGGGACCATACACGCCACTGATGGGCAACCCAGACTTCACACCGGGTCTTCAGCGAGGATATTAGGTGGGTTGATCAGGGGCAGAAACTACACATCTGAAAAACATGTACAAATACGGCGCCCCATTGCTCTTCACAGATTGCCAGTTGAAATTCAATATAGGGGAAAATGAACGCTATAGATATGCACAAATTAGGCACTGGATTACCCACCAGGCGGTGATGAAGGCGGGCATGAGAACGCCATCAGGCCTAGAACTGTCGCTTCAAGAAGGCAACATGGCGAAGGGGGTATCTAGACTCTACAAACTCCTCTCCAACGACCAGCCAACTGACCATCTTGCATACAAAATGAACTGGGAAAGAGACATGCAAGAGTCACTAACGGAGGAGGAATGGTACCAAATATGGGCACGTGCACACAGCACCTCCAGATGCACCACAATAAAGGAATCTGCATACAAATTGTGCTTCAAATGGTACATATCCCTGAACCGCATTCACAAAATTACAAAGTCTTACTCACCAAACTGTTGGAGAAACTGCGGTGAGAAGGGAGACCTGTTCCATATGTGGTGGGCGTGTCCTAAAGCAGTTACCTACTGGAAGGAAATACTAAGCTACATAAAAGACATTTCAGCGGTTTATCTTCCGAGATCTCCAAAGACAATTCTCTTAGGAGTCCCTATAGAAGGGAAATGGGCAATGTCAGGAGCGGCAGCCAAGCTCATCACCCATCTACTATCAGCAGCCAGAATGACTCTTGCACAAAATTGGAAAAACAAAGAAGGCCCAATCTCAGCATGCTGGTGGGTTAAGATCTGGGGTGTGATGGCTATGGAGAAGATATGCGCGATCAGTTCTGGTAAATACCTAAGATTCTTAACTACCTGGAATCCATTTCATGAACATGTACGGGAAAGAGAAGCCTTTTTCTTCAAACCCTGCTTGCTCCGAAACACACATGGAACTTTAACTCCCCCAAAAACAAAGACAATGTGACGTTAATGTTAAGGGGGGGGGGGCATTCTAAATAGTCTGGACTCTGAAATGTAAAATAATGCTTAAAGTTGGGGGGAGAGGGTATTATAGAGGGTGAGAGGTTAATAAAAAGGAGTAGGGGAGGAGGGATGGAGGGAGAGAATTGGAAATTCTTTGGAGGGAATGCGAACTCAACGAAATGTAAGGCATGAACATAAGTAATATGTAGAGCATAAGAGATTAATGTTGTCAAATGCTATGTTGTAATCACTTATATGCCTTCGAACCAAAAATAAACATGGTTAAAAAAAAAATGAAGAAAAGATGCAGCAGATGACTCCTGTTCCTGTGCAGCTCTGCAGATTTCACTGTTCTTGGGCCTCAGTCGTGGGGACAAGAGGGAGGACTCCTGCACTGCACTGGGACAGTCAAAACTTGCAACCGGCAAACTTCACTTTCAGTGGCTGTTCAGTGTTTCAGCTCCTTGCGTCTACCGCAAATAGCAACACCGCGGTTCCTAGCTGTCGAGATGGACTTTCCTTGCTTCTGGGGTCCTGTACTCTGTTGAGGGGGATCAGGCCCGGTCAGTCCTGCTTCCTGGGAGTCCAGAGGATCTTTCCAGAGCTATTGGACAACTTAAAAGCAACGCACACAAACTGGTGCTCCTCTCCCTGGTTCTACGGTTTCCAGCAGCAACTGTGGAAATTCAACCAGCTCCGAGATGGATGCCCAAGTGGCTTACTTTGGAGTTCATTGGTCCCACCAACTCAAGGGGAGAAGTCGTCCTTGCAGGGGCTTTTCTGTCGATGCGAACTTGGCCTTTCAGCACAGCAGCAGGGCTTCACCGGGCAAACCAACGGTCCAGGAGTTGCAGAAGGTGTCCTCTTCAAGTTCTTCTTCGGTTCCTTCGTCCAGTGGTTGACTGCCTTCCAAGTCAAAAGGCTTGCCTTTTATACAGTTCTCTCCCTTTCATTCCAGCATAGCTGTCAGTCACCCAGCAGGGTGGCTGTCCTTGCCGGACAGTCAGCCAGCCAGCCAATCAATCAATGCAGACTGCATTTGCGTCTCCTAGGAGACTAAGCACAGGGAGTTTCAGGCAGCTCCCTCACTTCCTGCCCACCCCAGACACCCTGGAGCCAGAGGCGGGTTCCACTCGTGAATCCCGCCAAAGACAAAACAAACAAAGGGACCAAACCTGGTTTGGCGCGCAGAGTAAACCACTGCCACCAGCCATTCAGTGAGGAAAGGATAACATAAAAATGTTACATGAGAAGCTAGACAAAAGGGGAATACTAGGTAACCCCTCCAGCACCCTATTGTAAAATAGTGTGTGCTGGGTCTAGAAAGTTACAAATGCAAGTAAAGTCAATTTCACTTTACTGCTCTGGGAAACAGTAGTTTATCCCAGAGAAGGTGTTTAAACCTTGTGAAAATCTAAAACACTTCCCTGTGTCACTGCACTAAAAGGTGTTGTGTGCCAAATGTAAAAGATGATGCCTATGGAGTCATACTCCACAAAACAAAAGAAACACAGAGTTCAGAAATCACATTAAAATACATGGGAGAGTGGGAAAGGGTCTCACTCTCTCCAGGTTAAAAAAAATAAAGTCCTCAAAATCCAGCAAAGTTGCTGGAGGTCTCTAAAGTAGAGGGAACTGGCACATTTCTGAGATTTCTCCCCAACACCCAGCTTCTTGCTGGCCGCGCATTCCATCAATTGAGCTCTCCCTGCTCCACATCCACACGTGCTTGGTTGAAGTCCTCACACCGGAGACAGACGCAGGACACAAAGAGAGCTTCTCTGCTACAGGACAGCAGCTCTCAGCACCGCATCCTGCTGCGCGTCCTACGCATCTATTGGGCACCACAACTTCAGCCATGGTCTCGTCACAGCGTCGCGCTATCGGATAAGCGTCAACGCCGACCTCTGCTTCAGTGCTCCTGCTGCTTCCTCTCGACACGCACCTGAAGGTCTTTTAAATATTTTAAGGTCCCAAATGAGATGTGGGTGGTATCCAGTGATAAAATCGTGGCAAAAAATTTCGCCTATACAAAAGATTTGCGGCAGAAATGCTGTGGTTGCACCCGGTAAAGGTGAACCCCCGGTTATACCATTTAAGGGGATCGGGGGTGTCGTGCACTCCCCTTAAATGGTATCATGGGTTCCGGGGTTGCACGGGGTTTCCTCTGCATCCTTTACCTGGATTGCAGCAGCAAAATCACAGCATTTTTGCCACAATATTTTTTAACCACAGCAGTTTTTGCTGCGATTTTAACACATGGAACCATGTGGGTTATTACAGACACTAGACCGCATACTACTGTCTGGTAACTAATCCCTTGTTAGGCACAACTGTATGCAGTACCCTTTGGGAACACTACAACAACCCTGACTACAGGTAATGGGAAACCCAACCTTTGGTATAAGCTTGTACTACACAGTTTTGGTAGCGTGTTGAGCAGCCAAGCTTATCTCAAGAGGGGTCAATGTGAGCTGTAGGGGAGTTACACAGAGATTCACAGTGACAAGTATTCAAATAAACACTTACACACAAGGTTTCTTGAATAAACAATTATTAATTTATCAGTCAATTAGAGTAAGCCTTCTTCAGAAGGGAGCAATATAATAGTAACACTCAAATATATTTCACAAAATAAGCAGGGAGTACCCTTTTGGGATGGCCCACAGGCAGAACCTACAACCTCAGGTGACTTCAATAGCTAGGGTCCTGGGGACATTAATATATCACTGTTGCATTTAGAATCATTTAAGAATAAGTCAAAGGAAAATGTTATTAGAACATACAAGAGATCACAAATATTCTTAAGCAGGCAAATACTTTCAGATCCCCCAATAAGAGTCATTCAGTAGAACAGGCTAAGCCAAAGTCAATGGGCAAAGGTCTAGATGAGCTGAAGCACTTCTTTGCAGGGAAGTGAGAAAAGTCTTTGCACAAAGTTTTAGAAGTCTTTGAAGGAAAAGAAGAATCAATGTAGAGCCACAAGCCGTTAGACTTGCGAGTAGGAGAAGATGCAAGCAACTCTACAGCAAGAGTTAAGTTCTCTTAAGACTTTTACGGTACCTTTGTATTGAAGAAAACGTGCAGCAGATGACTTCTGTTCCCGGGCAGCTCTGCAGATCTCAATGCTCCTGGGCCTCGGTCGTGGGGACCAGAGGGAGGACTTCAGGGGACTCCTCCACTGCAATGGAGCAGTCACTGCTCGCAAGTGGCTGTTCAGTGTTTCAGCTCCTTGTGTCTACCACAAATAGCAACACCGCGGTTCCTGGCTGTTGAGATGGGCTTTCGTTGCTTCTGGGGTCCTGCACTCTGTTGAGGGGGCTCAGGCTCAGACAGTCCTGCTTCCTGGGAGTCCGGAGGATCTTCCTGGAGCTCTTGGCCAGAGTAAAAGCAAAGCACACAATCTGGTGTTCCTCCCCCTGATATTTCGGTTTCCAGCAGCAACTCTGTGGAAAGTCAACCAGCTCCGAGAGAAAGTGCAGGTGGCTTACTTTGGGGTTGATGGTCCCACCTACTCAGGGAGAGAAGTTGTCCTTAGAGGGGCTTCTCTGTTGATACGAATTTGGAGTTTCAGCACAGCAGCAGAGCTTCACCGGGCAAACCAATGGTCCAGGATTTGCAGCAGGTGCCCTCTTCGGTTCCTTCATCCAGTGGTCGACTCTGCCATCCAAGCCAAGGCTATAGTGAGTGCGTACATAAAGAGAGAAAGTAGTAAGACGTCTATGTTCCTTCCACCCCGAGCGCGGAGGTAGGGAGGGCGCATGTGAATCTAAGGAGATACAATCATCAGAAATGCTATTACGGTGTGTAATGCAGGTCTTCTGATGCTTGTTAATCTGCTTAGAATCACATGCTGTACATAGACTAGAGAGCAGTACCCGGAGTTGGAGGTGGGTTGTGAGAAGGAACAGTAGAGAAAAGATGTCTTAGTACTGCTTGTCCCACCTGAGAATCAGACCTAGAATGAGTGTCTAGGCAATAGTGTTTTGTAAAGGTGTGTACAGAACTCCAGGTTGCTGCTTTGCAAATGGACTCAAGATGAACATTTGCAATGAGTGCTATGGATGCCCCAGTGCCTCCGTGTGCTCTAGGCTTAAAGGGCAGTTCTCTCTTAGCAAGAGTGTAACTGTGTGATGCATTTGACAATCCACCTTGAGATAGCCGATTTAGAGAGAGGATCCCCTTCTCTCCTTCTCTACCAGCTGCCACTGAAACAAAGAATTGTTTTGTCTTCCTTAGTGGTTTAGTTCTTTCCAGATAAAACATGACTGCCCGGCGCACGTCTAGTGTGTGAAGGCTTCTTTTGGCCCTGTTAGTAGGGTTCTGGAAGAAAGTGGGTAGTTCGATTGACTGGTTCACATGGTACTTCTAGATGAATTTAGGCGCAAACCTGGGATGTGCACGCAGAACTACCCTATCTTTGTGGACTGTCACAAAGGGGTCTAAAACAGAAAGAGCCTGTAGTTCGCTAACTCTTCTGATAGAAGTGATAGCCACTAGGAAGGCTGTCTTATAAGTCAGGTCTTTCAGACTTGCTTTATGCACAGGCTCGAAAGGAGCTCCCATGAGCCTGGTCAAAACCACATTCATATCCCATCCAGGGGCTGGGTGAGAGATGGGAGGATAATCCTCTTAACCCCTTCCATAAAGGCTTTAATCACCGGTATTTTCCACCACGATACCTTTTGCTGCGATGTGGTGTAGGCTGACAGAGCAGCCAGATGAACCTTTAGGGAATTGAAGACTAACCCAGGGTCCAACAGGTGGGTTAGATACAACACAATGTGTGAGGGTGAGCAATCGATGGGATTGACGCCCTTGGCATTGCACCAGATGACAAAACGTTTCCATTTACTGGCATAGCAATAACGTGTATTAGGTTTCCTTGCTTCCCCCGAGTATGTCCATGCATCTCTGAGGGAGTTGCAGGTGTCCAAACTGTATGGTCTCAGGACCCAGGCTGCTAAGTTCAGAGTTTGTGGGCACGGGTGTAGGGTCTCCCCCCTGTCCTGAGACAACATGTTGTATGGGCAGGGCAACTTGACTGGTGGGGAGAGGAACATTTCTATCAGGTGAGCGAACCAGGGTTGGCAGGCCCACATGGAGGGCACCAGTATCATGGTAACTGGTTCTTGGTGCATCTTGTCACTATCTTGTTGAGAAGGGGAATCGGGGGGGGGGGGAGGAGCGTAGACCAATTTCCCAACCAAGTTATCCAGAGACCGTTCCCCTTGGATCGGTTCTGGGGGTACCTGAAGGCGTAGTCTTGCCATTGGGCGTTCTCCTGAGTAGCAAACAGGTCGATCTCTGGGAAACACCATTCTGCGAAGACGTTAGACACAATGTCTTCGTGCAGTCGCCATTCGTATTCTCCTGGCAGAGGAAAATCTCTTCCGAGTAAGTCTGCCAGAAGATTGAGTTCCCCTGGAACATGTTGGGACAACAAAAACATCTTGTGTTTGAGAGCCCTTATCCAAATGTTTTGGAACAGCTTGGATAGCCCTGCAGAGTGAGTGCCCCCTGTTTGTTCAGGTAATGCATTACTGTAGTGCTGTCGGTTAGGACCAGCACGGTCTTCCCTTGCAGTTGCACCTGAAAGGCTTTCAATGCTTTGAACACCGCTAATAGCTCCAGTAAGTTTATATGGTTGGACGCTACTTGAGGGGACCACACTCCGTGTGCTGTCTGCTGAAGCAGGTGAGCCCCCCCGCCCCGTGAGAGATGCGTCTGTCGTGAGAGTGGCTTCCACTTCAGGGGTGGTGAAGGTCTTCCCCTGGTTTTCTCTTGACCACCACTGCAAAGAGAGAACGAGGACTGGCGAGACAACTACCAGATCTTCCCATTGTCTGCTGGCCTGGCACCACTGGCCGTTGAGCCACTCTTGCATGGGACGCATGCACAGCCGCGCGCAGGGACCCAAGTATATACATGACGCCATCATCCCTAGCAAACGCATGGCCTTGCGTACTGTCACCTGCCGACTGGCTACATATTGAGGAATCTGAGAGAGCATGTTCTGAACCCTCTCGCTGGAGGGGAAGACAAGTCAGTCTTCCGTCCGAATTAGTGCTCCCAGAAATTGTTTTACTTGGCTGGGGACTAAGCTGGATTTCTTTTCGTTGATTGAAAAACTCAGGCTGAAGAGGAGATCTACTGTTTCTTGGGTGTTCGAAAAACAAGCGTCGAACGAGTCCCCGGTAATGAGCCAGTCGTCGAGGTGAGGGTAAACTGGGACTGATAGTCTGCGCAGGTGTGCTGCTGCCACTGCCAGGACTTTGGTAAACACCCTTGGCGCCGAGGCGATGCCTAAGGGCAGTACCTTGAATTGGTAGCGTTTGTCCTGGATCATGAACCTTAGTTATTTTCTGTGCGCTGGCAACATTGAAATATGAAAGTATGCATCTTGCATGTCCAATGTTGCCATGAAGTCGCCCTGTTTCAGCAATGGGATCACCTCCTGCAGTGTTACCATGCAAAACTTCTGGGGTTTTACAAACTTGTTCACTGGGCGCAGATCTAGAACAGGACGCATGGTGGGATCTTTTTTGGGTACAAGGAAGTACACTGAATAAATACCCTTGTTTACCTGAAGAATAGGGACGGCTTCTATGGCGTCCTTTCCCAGCAGTGCTTCCAGCTCTTGGATCAGGATCTCCAGATGGTCCGGTGAAAGGCGCCGTGAGCACGGCAGTCTGAACTGTGGAGGTCGGGCGATTGCCACGCAATAACCGTGGGCGACCGTCTTTAAGACCCACTGGTCGGAAGTTATCCCCTCCCATGCCTTGAGGAAAGATGTTAATCACCCCCCAACCGGAGAGACATGGGAGGGGACATGGACTTGGTGGTCATTTCTGACCAGAGGCTGTGGCTCCTCTGGGATTGGGGCCTCTGCCTCTACCTTTTCCGCATTTCTGACCCCTTGAGGGGTAGTAAGTGGGGTTTCCAGATGTTTGATTTGTGTTGAAGTTTCCCGTGCCGTAGTTGTTTTGACTAGCAAGGGCTTGCCCTTGAAAGGAGCGCCGAGAGTTATTACCCCTCTGGGATGAGGGTTTCTGTGAAATAGTCTCATGCTCCTCCTCGGCTGTCTCCAACGCTTCATCCACTGCTTTCCCGAAGAGGTTAGTCTCCTCAATGGGTTTATTAATGAGGGAGGCCCGAGCCTGAGGTCTCAATCCTGATGTACGCAGCCATGCATGTCTTTTCAGAATAGTCCCTTGTGCAAGAGACCTGCCTGCTGTTTCTGCAGTGTCCAGGGTGTTCTTCACAACATTCTGGTTGACAAGTCTTCCCTCCGCAACAATGGCGAGAAGCTTTGTCCTGGCAGGTTCAGGAACCTCCTGGAGGCCTTCCTGGAGCAAGTTCCATTGGGCCTCAGCATAACTTGCTAATAGCATAGTATTATTAGCAACCCGAATGGTGTATGCAGCTACTGATGTGACACGATTGCCCAGGGCATACAACCTTTTAGACTCCTTGTCCGGTGGGGATTCTCCCGTGGCAAGGAGTACCCCTGCCCTCTTTCGAGTGGTAGTCACTACCAGTGAGTCTGGGATGGCGTGCCCTTTAATATACAGAGGGTCGGAGGAAGAAGGCTGAAATTATTTTTTGACTCTCGGGTTCACAGCCCGTGTCTGATCAGGTTTGACCAATGAGGGAGCTACTCGTCTTTTAACAGAGTTAAGGAGGGGGATGGATTAATTCACCAGAGGTTTTTCCTTAATAATGTCCTCCACGAAATCCTGCTCAGGTACTGCCTCTTGAGTGGCAATTTTGAAGTATTCAGCTGCTTTTTTCAACATGGAGTTGAAAGCTATTTGGTCATCCACAGGGGAGGCCTGGCGAGCTGGGGAGGACGGAGGAGAGTCTAAGCACAAAATATCAGTGTCCTGATCTTGCTGTGTCCAAGGGTCTTGACCTTCCTGCTGGGTTTCCTCCCAGTTGTCCGTCGTATCCTGTTGATCTTCGTCATAATTTTCGAGAAAAGAAGCTTCTTCATTATAGATGTCTCTATATGTGCCCATATGGACCACGTCTTCTTGTTGGAAAACATCGAGACTGGACTTCTTGAATTTGGGGGTTAGGGTCTACCCGAGCCCTTTTCGGGGGAGGATGATCCAGCCGATCCATATAACCCTCGAACTTTTCTGTAGTGCATTTCGAGGACCCAAATGGGCCTACGCGAGGAGAAACGACGTTCTCCGCACTGTGGCATCGTAAGGAACCTCTCAGGGTGTCGGACAGAGGCTCATGGCTATCTACGCAAGTGTCATCGGAATCGAAGACCAAATCCGCCAAAATCTTTTCCGCGGCTTAGCCCATCACTAGGCAGAACCAGAATAAGACCCACCGCCGCTGCGATTCTTCCGATGCTACTTTGGATAGTCAACGAATTGTCGTGAGACAAAGGCTCCAATGATTTGTCGGCAGTAGAAATACTGTTGGCGGCACCAGGATGCCTAGCAGTCGGTTTTCCGGGCAGAGGCCTAGCTGTAGTTTTCGGGCCTACTGAGGCCTTCAAAATCATCGAAGCGGCGGGCTCCCGAACTTCGACGCGGGTAGATTTAGGAGTAGCGCCATTGGTTTGTTTTGATTGCAATGCGCTGCTGCAGATGCGGGAAGGCTTTGGATCTGACCGATCTGAGGGAACCGGCGAAGTTTTCGGCGGCCCCGTAGGCGCTTTCGCCTTTTTAGACGAAGGCGTCAAAATTGGTGTAGGGGTTGTGTGCTTAGTGCGATGCGCTTGTACTCCCCTGTCGCCGGGTGTAGTCCCTGTAGCAAGACCAGAGTCGAGCCTGGAAGGGTCGGGATGGGTGTGACAGACCTAGAAGTGTCCGCCTGAAGGTCTATAACATCCGCGTTGCACGTTTGGTCATCCGAAGTGCCCCCATCACTTTCGGGTGGCGTGGGGGAGGGAGGCTCCACGCGCGACATGCCTTACGTGGGCCACCGCTTTAAACGGCGCTCCTTAAGTGTCTTGGGCCGAAGGAGTTTGCACGCCGCTTCTCGTCGTGCTCTAGGGGGAAGACAGGCGTTACACATCCTGTGTTCGTCCTTCCAAGGTTATCTGACCCTACACTTAGGGCAGCATCTTAAAGGAGTCCTTTCCATAGCAAAAGGGAAGGGTGACCAGACCGAAAGGGAAAAGAGGGGAAAGGAGGAAAGACATAGTAAACAATAAGGCCACCCTGACCCCACTCTCTACTGTATAGGTCGGCCAGAGGGCCCGACCACGTGGAAAAATCCGCCGCCGGATCTTAGGCGCCGAATTCCACAGCCGTAGACGATTCCCCCGTATTCTTCGTCGAAGATGTTCTTATTGGCGAAGTGACTTAACTGGGAATAAACCGACAATTCGGTAAAGATAAACAATGTCTCTAGTAAGAGCTCCGCTATAGGGCGACCAGTTATCTGGACGGAAAAAAACAATCTGAGGGACCTCGGCCCGTGAGGGATTTTGGGTACTACATACGTCACGATAGGGATAGTGTTACAGACACGCCAATGCAGACGTCCCCTTTCGGTCCCTGAAAGACAAGATGCAATACTCCGCGGTTACCACTGGATGTCGGACCATATGCACAGCATGTGATTCTAAGTAGATTAACAAGCATCAGAAAGTCAATTTCACTTTACTGCTCTGGGAAACAGTAGCTAATCCCAGAGAAGGTATTTAAACCTTGGGAAATCTGCAAGACTTCCCTGTGCCACTCCACTGATGGTGCTGTGTGACACAATGTAAACGATTATGCCTATGGAGTTTGTCAGGCTTCATAACCAAAAGAGTGACTCCCCTCTGTGGGAAAAGGACTCCTATTCCTTTAAGAAAATCCCTCAAAAACGATTCTACCTATAAGGGAGTAGAAGAAACTAAATGGTACGACTACATGGCTTACAAGCAAGACTGATGATACTTTTCTGCTATTGGCTCAAGGTAATGCTGTGGGCGATTGAAGTCAGGTGTGGATGTACAGCAACACGCCCCTTTAATGCACGCAAGCATGAATATATAGACTAAGAATCAGGAAAGGGACAGAGAAAATCCTAAGCAGAGGCGAGTCCCTAGTGTACTGACGTTCTGGAGGAGCAGAGGTGCGCTAGACTGCGGTAGCGTGGCAAAAAGCGAGGAAACGCAGAAACCGGAAGGCCAGCACAAAGAGAGGCAACACAGCCAGACAAGAAACAGAAAAACATTCTTCCTTGGTGGTGCGACCAAGGTGCAGCCGTGGTGGATCAGTGACCGGAGAAACACAGCTGAGACAAGGGAGAGAACAGAGGAAAGAATCATACCACCCTGCTCAATCGTCTCCGACAACGTGGGTATCACCGATCAGGCTCTGGCCTGGCTGACCTCTTTCCTCTCTGATCGACCCTCCCAGGTACAACTTTAGTCCTTCCCATCTTCCATCGCCCTCTCTACCAGTGGTGTTCCCCAGGGGTCTAACCTCTCACCCTGGCTTTTCAACCAATACCTTGCCGACTGCATTTCCATTTTCTACTCAAATTTCCAGTGCTATGCGGAAGACAACAAACTCCTTTTCAGGCTTCCTTTGGCCACCTCCTCTCCTTCCCTCATCCCTTGACTGCCTAACCGCCATTCAAAATTGGTGTGCCGGCAATGATCTTTGTTTAAATGCCAGCAAGACCATGATCCTCCTCATTGGTACACCTTCACCATCCTTTTCCCTCACTCGCTGGCTGGCCTCCCTTGGCTCTCCTCATGCACCTACCTGCGAGGCTAAGAACCTCAGGGTCATCTTTGACTCCACACTTTCCTTCTCCGCACACATCTCTCACGTCTCTAAAAAGTCAAACTTCTTTCTGTGTCATGATCTCTGCTTCCAAAAGATCAGGACTTGCCCGACTCCCTTGGAAGCAGACCCATAACCCCGGTTCCGAGTGCCAGCCAGTCCCAATTGGGACCTTTTGGACCCTGTCCTGGCGCCAGTGGCACCAGGCTCATAAAGATGCCCAGTCCCAGCGCTGGAAGCGCCGGGCTCATAATGCTTGGGTGGACTTACCTGCAGCAGACCATGCTGCTTACTTACCTGCCAGTTGAACCTCTGATCCTCTTCTGTTTGGGACTACTTTTCCTGTTGGGTGGGGCAGGAGCCACTCCCTAGGTTCAGAACACTGGAACTCTTCTGGAAAGCAGGAACTCTTTTCTTACCTAGGCGTGGCTGTGGAAGGAGACACCTAAGCACTACTGGAGGCTATTTAAACCACACCCGATGGATGAATCTTGCTTTGCGTTATTCTGCATTCTCTGCAGCAGAACGCTCATCGTGTCTTCTGCTTCTGATCCTGGGCCTAAGGGAACAAAGGCTTACCATCCTGGAATCCAGTCTTCAGCAGCACCTGTAAAGACAAAGAAAGAACAGGTTAGCACTACGGTCTTCACTGGCAGCGCATCTCTTACCTGGTCCATCGGCTGTCACCAACGCCTCGGGCTGTATTCCGGCATCTGAAAGACAAAGGCTTACCTACTCTTCGCATGCTCCGGAGGTCTTCGCACTGCATTCCGGCATCTCAAAGACAAAAGCTTACCAGCACTTCGCACGCTCCGGAGGCCTTCGGCGCTGCATCCCGCATCTGAAAGACAAAAGAAGGTGCGTTTAAAGACATTGGGCAACCGAACTTGTACCTGCAAGATAAAAGGGACAGTTAGTGTGCATCGTGAAGCAGGCTACAAGCGCTTACTTACGTGCTTCCAGGCGCTTCTATTCCTCACGCGGGTTCGATCCTCAACTCTCATCAGCCCGCCATCGCCGGAACCCTGCAAAACAAGAGATATCATTACAAAAGACTTTTAAGACATTTGAGGTGCCCAGAACTTACCGTTTGTGCAGTTAACGACGGACAGCAGTCCTCTGAGGTCAAGAGGCCTGCACCCTTATCCAGTGAAGAAACTGGTTACGGCACCCTGCCCCGAGGCAGATGGAGAGCTCGGCGTTCACTTACCTAAGGTGAGGGCGTTAACCTTTGGGGTTCTACAGGAGAAGAGAAAGGGAAGAGGAGAGAGGCACCCAATAACCCCAGTTCATTAATCCCATATTTTCTATCTGCAGACATCTTACTCTTCGAGTCAGACATACATTGCACAGAGGTACAGCCCAAAGAGCCAACCGTGTGTTACACATCACCTTTGAAGATACGGCATTCACCCAGTCAAGACCGGCGCCTCTGCGGGAATCAGGTGAGCGTTACAGAACGCAAAGCCCTACCGCAGAACTCCCACCCAGGCGCTATGGAAACCTCGGATACCGACCAGCTAGCCCAGTTACTTGGGGAACTAAGAGCAGAAGTGCATGCAGCCCGTCAGGAAACAAATGCTCTAAGAAGGGAACTGATTATTTCCAAGGAGCGAACAGACGATCTCGCTAGACAATTGCTACAGTCACAAGCTGGACAAACTCCGTTACCCGCATCAGGGGCAAATCTTCCTTCAACATCCTCTACGAACCTAGTGCAGATCAACCTACCTGGGAATGTACCTCTGGCTCGGCCGGAACGATTTTCTGGTGACCCAAAGAGGTTTGCAGTATTTATTAATCAGTGCCGGTTGCACTTCTTATGCCGGCCAGCAGCCTTTCCAACTGATCAAGCTAAGGTAGCTTTCGTACCTTAGTGGCAATGCGGCAGACTGGTCGATCCCTCTAGTTAATCAAGATGATCCGGTTCTCCATGATTTTCAAGCTTTTCAGCTCAGTATGGAAAAACTGTTTGCAAGACATTCACAGGGGCAGGCCTTGGACAATGAGCTCCTTTCATTGCGACAGGGTAATCAAGACCTTTTGGCTTATATTGCGTCTTTCAACAGACTGATAGTGGAAACTCGATGGCCTGAGGACAAAAGGATTACACTGTTTTATAGAGGTCTACGTGGAGAGCTCAAAGATGTGTTAGCCCAAGTAGTGAATCCCCCGTAAGACTGTTCGCACTATATTGACTTAGTCGTTCAAATTGACCACAGACTGCAGAACAGGAAGGCCGATCGTTCCAAGTTTGATGCTCGAGTATTTTCCAAACCACCAACTCCTACCAAAGGAGTAGACTCTGGGGAACCCATGCAAATAGGGGGCCTGAAAGGACCACTAACACAAAAGGAGCGGGAAAGGAGAAAACAGCTGCAATTATGCCTCTATTGCGGAAACTCGGGGCACTTTCTTCGAGACTGTCCGGTGAAACCAGCCAAGAAGGCAGTAGGAGCTGCAGTTACCAGGGTCACAAACTCTGAGCAGGGAAACGACCTCACCCGACAAGAATAGAGGTCCTCTTGCCGAGCATTAAAACCAGTTCCGTGACCTCGCATTTCGTGATACCTATGGTCCTCATTAGCCCTGAACATCCGGATCGATTACATGCGATTGAAGCTTACGTCGACAGCGGTGCCATCGGCAATTATGTGGATCATGAAATGGTTTTGAGGATGAATCTGACTCTTTGTCCAAAGGCTGTAAAGGACGTCATTACTACGGTGGATGGTACGGAGATAGCCTCCGGACCAGTAACGCATACCACCCAAGAAGTGACGCTAGTAAGTCAAGATGGACACCATGAGAAGATCGTGTTCGATGTGATCAAGGCCCTTCAGTTCCAGATTATTCTAGGAATTCCTTGGTTAGAGAAGCACAATCCTCAGATCGATTGGTGAGCAAGAACGGTTCAGTTTCCAGAATGTGTCTCTACTTGTCACCCTCGACCTGGTGTTGCACTGGCAGCAATTTCCTCGGAGGCTCCCCAGTTACCTCCTGAATACCTAGAATTCCAAGATGTTTTCCGGAAGGATCAGGCTAACTCTCTACCTCCTCATAGGTCTTATGACTGCCAGATAGACCTGATACCTGGATCTACTCCTCCTTGTAGTAGAATTTATTCCCTCACCGAGCCTGAGAATCTCCACCTCCGAATATACCTGGATCAATACCTAGCGAATGGGTTTATTCGTCCTTCCAAGTCCCCTGCTTCCTCAGCTTTGTTCTTCGTTCCAAAAAAAGAAGGGGACCTTAGAACTTGTATAGATTATCGCGCCCTGAACCAGATCACTGTTAAGAATAGATATCCGTTACCTTTGATCCCTGAACTCCTGGACCAAGTCAGAAAAGCATGCATATATACAAAGCTGGATCTTAGAGGAGCCTACCACTTGGTACGAGTAAAAGAGGGCGATGAATGGAAGACGGCCTTCCGCACCAAGTATGGGCTATTTGAATATCAGGTCATGCCCTTCGGACTTCGCAATGCCCCGGCCGCCTTTCAATATTTTATGAACGATGTCCTCAGAGAGCTCATAGATGTGTGTGTTGTTGTTTACATTGACGACATCCTCGTTTATTCTTCATCGGAAACTGAACATCGGAAACACGTGAAAATGGTCCTCGAGAGATTGCGGCAACACAAACTTTTCGCTAAGTTGGAAAAATGTGTTTTCAACGTGACTGAAGTTGAATTCTTGGGATTCATATTATCACCTAGCGGAGTGTGTATGGATTCAAAGAAGGTCGATGCAATTCTCAAATGGCCATCGCCATCCTCCGTAAAAGGTGTTCAAAGCATGTTAGGCTTCGCTAACTTTTATTGCAGGTTTATCCCCGAATTCTCTCGAATAGGCCAGCCCATCACCGCCTTGTTAAAGAAAAACAAACGTTTTGAATGGTCTACCGAGGCGGAACAAGCTTTCCAGGATTTGAAGACTAGATTTATCTCTGCACCGATCTTAAAACATCCTCGCCCAGAACTCCCCTACATCGTTGAAACTGATGCTTCGAGCCTTGCCATGGGGGCAGTTCTATCACAAAACGACCCAGTAACCAATCAGTTGCATCCCGTGGCATTTTGGTCCCGCAAATTCTCGCCTCCTGAAATCATTACACTATTACTGATAAGGAACTTCTAGCTATCAAGTCCGCCTTTAAGGCTTGGCGGCATTATCTTCTGGGGGCCCGACACACCATTACTGTGATTACAGATCACCGAAACCTGCAATATTTGAAAACCGCAAAAGCTCAATCCTCTAGGCAACTCCGTTGGGCACTATTCTTTGCCGAGTTTGACTTCATAATTACCTATCGACCTGGTACAAAAAACGGTAAAGCTGATGCCCTTTCTCGGATGGGAGTGGAAGAACATTTGATCAATCCTAAACCTGTACCTATCATTCCCGAACAAAGAATTCTAGGTGTAATCGCCACACAATCCATAGAGGAAGTTAAGGATAAAGCCAGGCTACTGGTAACTCCAGCAGACATACAGAATTGGCATCTGCAGGGAAAGGACTTTACGGTGAAGGACAACCTATTATATTTCCAAGAACGGTTATACCTGCCCAGCACAGATTTACAGAAAAAGGTAATCTCTTGTTATCGCGATTCTTTAATGGAAGGACATCCCGGTATGACCAAGACCTCGGAAAAGATCAAGCGCTACTTCTGGTGGCCGTCTTGGAAAAAAGATATCAGAGACTTTATAATGTCCTGTGGAGTATGCGCCCAAAACAAGAGTCAAAAGGAAAAACCAGCCGGCCTCTTGCGCCCTATTGACATCCCGCCTCGCCCTTGGCATACGCCTTCTACGGACTTCATCCCCGATCTACCTCCATGCTCCGGATACAATACGATCCTAGTAATCGTGGACCTATTCTCCAAGATGGCGCATTTCATTCCACTCAAAGGCTTACCAACAGCAGCAACTCTGGCCCGAGAATTTCTCGAAAACATCGTCCGACTGCACAGTTTTCCTTCAGTTCTAATTTCGGATCGAGGTAGTCAATTTATTTCTCATTTTTGGCGAAGTTGCTGTCGGTCGGCTCAAATTGATGTGAGATTTCCGACCAGCCACCACCCTCAAACCGACGGACAAACCGAGAGGACCAATCAAACTCTGGAACAGCATTTGCGCTGCATGCTACAACAAACTGAAAAAACTTGGAAAGATATCCTTTGGATAGCCGAATATGCCTACAATAACTCTGTCCACTCGGGAACTGGGAAGACCCCGTTTTTTCTTTTATACGGTAGTCACCCTCGAACCTCTGAGTTGGATCCACTCCAAGATCTTGGAACACCAGCAGTAGACCACCTGCATTCTACAATCACCCAAGCCTTTAAGGAAGCCGTTTCTCACCTTCAAAGGGCTAAAGAACAATACAAGAAAGGAGCAGACCAACATCGGAAGGAAGCCCCCCAATATCAAGTAGGAGATCAAGTCTGGTTATCCACCAAATATCTACCTCTAAAAGGACCACGCACATTCAACCCAAGATACCTTGGTCCCTATTCCATCACTACCATAGTAAATCCAGTAGCGGTCAAGTTGGACTTGCCCCCTCACATGAAGATACATCCGGTCTTCCACGTTTCTCTATTAAAACCCGTGCAACCTCAAACCCGACTAACTACATCTCCAAAACCTATTCTAGTTGATGGAGAACTCGAGTTTGAAGTCAAAAGCATCCTGGATTCCAAGATCTCCAAATCTAAACTATTTTACCTGATTGACTGGAAAGGCTACGGTCCCCAAGAAAGATCCTGGGTACCTGCAGAATATGTCCACGCGCCTCGTCTAATCAAAAGATTTCATCGAACATTTCCTAACAAGCCCAAACCCCTGGAGAAGCCCGGTTTGGGAGGGGCCTTGAGGGGGGGGTGCTGTCATGATCTCTGCTTCCAAAAGATCAGGACTTGCCCGACTCCCTTGGAAGCAGACCCATAACCCCGGTTCCGAGTGCCAGCCAGTCCCAATTGGGACCTTTTGGACCCTGTCCTGGCGCCAGTGGCACCAGGCTCATAAAGATGCCCAGTCCCAGCGCTGGAAGCGCCGGGCTCATAATGCTTGGGTGGACTTACCTGCAGCAGACCATGCTGCTTACTTATCTGCCAGTTGAGCCCCTGATCCTCTTCTGTTTGGGACTACTTTTCCTGTTGGGTGGGGCAGGAGCCACTCCCTAGGTTCAGAACACTGGAACTCTTCTGGAAAGCAGGAACTCTTTTCTTACCTAGGCGTGGCTGTGGAAGGAGACACCTAAGCACTACAGGAGGCTATTTAAACCACACCCGATGGATGAATCTTGCTTTGCGTTATTCTGCATTCTCTGCAGCAGAACGCTCATCGTGTCTTCTGCTTCTGATCCTGGGCCTAAGGGAACAAAGGCTTACATTTCTTATGAAAGCAATACTTATTCTTGGGCCCTTTTTTAAAGCTGTTGTCATTCACCAGATCTCTTGAACGTGATGTCCGTGGTACCTTGTTGGTTGGATTCTGTCGACTGAGCTCCAGATTGAGCACAATGCCAGGACAGCAGAAGTCATCAACCTCCTTCTACCCAGAGTCTTGAAAACTCACAGGGAAGGTCAGGGACCATCTCACTTCACTGTGGGCTCGCCTCCCGTGATGTGGGGACAGTGCGACACTGGTCCGGGAGGCACCGGAACGTGGTACCGGTCCGCAAGAGACTCAAAGTAGCCAAGTAAGGACATCAGGCAGGATATGATATGATAGGTTATTTATAACGCGCTTAATACCCAGAGGTTTCTAAGCGCGGACCCAGGGATCGAACCCATGTTGCTCCGTGTCATCTTGCTTCCAAGGCAAGCACGTTGCCGTTGAGCTATCCTCCTGGACTATAGAGGTTTGGAAAAGACCCTAACAAGGTGTTGAGGATCGGAGAGAGAGAGAATAGGAGCCCCGGCTAAGAGAAGACTCTCCAATGAGTGCAACAGTAAAGGGCTGAAGGCAAAGCACCCTAAAGGGATTCTGGAGGCAATGCAGAGGAGCTAAGAAACCCTTGAAACAAAAAGGACCCAAAGCAAGGTTTAAGCAGGCAAGGCAGAAGAAACAGAAGGCCAGGAAGAAGGTGCCAGGGAAGCGAAGCACAGTCAAACAGAGCATTGAGCACCCGTGAGAAGATGAGTCTGACTTTTATGGAGTGCCCCTGTGCATTGTCCTGGTAACGGGCCATGATGTCATGACGCCATACGACATGTTCCCAATGGAAGAAAGAAGTGCAGGCGTAATGGCAGAGACCGTGGCAGGACGCTGTTGTGGTATCCAATGTTTCGGAGCCTAGAAAGGAACACTGCGCCGACCCCGGGGAAAGCAGCACCATTGTCTGTACAGGCACAAGCATGTAGCAGATAAGGCATAGCATGGCATGTCAGAGCACTGCGCGTGACAGCTGTCCAGCAACTTATCACATAGGGCATGACCAGAAAAGAATATTCAAACCACATAACAAAAAGTAGCAATCTTGCTGTGAAGAAAAATATTCTTTAAAAAAAATGGTACCAATTCATCATACATGTTGTCCAACACTGGTGAAGATTTGATTTCCTTGCATCTAATCCATGTCCTAATTATACTTTGTGGCAGAACACCTTCAGATAATCCATTAGTACCCCAACCAACCTATCAGTTTGATGTTTAGGGTACGATAAGAGGGTTGTGAGCAATTTCTTGGAATATCACCTTGAAATCACCCATTAACCACCAACTGGACACGTGTAGCATGACGTACACAATTCCGTCTCAGTATAATTCGAAAAGTGGGTAAAGCCATTAAATCTCCCACTGACCTACCATTATAGCAATGGAAGCCTAGATCAATAAAATCAAGTTACTAACTTTTGGGTGCTTTTATCATATTTATAGGTATGTGTGGGTGAATCACATCAGGGGTATACAAATCCACATATTAGTCTTTCTGCAATGCCTTGTATAAAAAAAATGTGTTTGAGTTTGCAAGCGAGTTATCCTAGCAGGCAAGACATGAACACGTTTGCAGGAATGCCCCCATGTTTGGGAAAAAAGTGGTAATGGATTAATTTACTGTCTTTATGCACCATGACGTGCCTTATTGCAGTAAAAATCGCTTTACAGCAAATGCCAATAAGGGAAATGGGGGGCGCTGGAACACAAAGGGGTAGTGCAGCCGTAAATAGCCGTACAGAAACATACCAAGTAAACAATATTTTTAAATTAACTCACATGGGGCAGCACCAGACGGAGAACTAAAGAAAGGAGGGCGGGAGGTGGTTTGGAAAGTAAAACTCTGGGCCAACAACTGGATGGAAGACTATGCCTATCAAAAACTGCAAACAAGGTGACATGAACCAAGCATCCAGACATCATACATTCAGAAAATGACACACCAACATCAGCATAGAGGATCTGCTGTTCTGCCCCGGATCTTTACACACCACCATATTTTAGGATCAAAACACATCCAACTCACCATGGAGAGCCCGCTGCTGAGGAGGGAGCTACCCTGCTCCATCACCCCGTGGCCCAGGCCAATGGGCATGTCCAATGCCTGCACACCATACTGGGAGGAGAAGCTTCCGTCCGGGGGAGACGATGGGTCCCCAAGGTCATCAAAGTGGCCTACAACATCCGAGGCAGCCAGTGTAGGATCCGAATCCAGAGAAATGGGGGGAATTTCAAACTCTTCATCACCCAGGTTTGGCGTGTGGAAGGTCTAAAATACAAGATATGAAAAAATCAATCTGGGTCTACATTCATACATATGCAATCAGAAAAAATAAAATATACAATAGCCGCAAATCAGTAAACAAATGTTGAGCATTAACAGTAGAGCAAAGGTTGCCTTTTGAAGCTATGTGTGAGAGAGATAGGCTTCTGAGGAAATTGACAGCAATACAAAGGGTTGTCCATTCTGCCATTCTAAATAGCATTCCATTTAAAACCTTGCTGGAGGCTATATGACTGTATCAAATTGATAGTGGGAGATCAATGGAGTGCTCATTTACATTAAATATGCAGTGTCAGAAACAGACTACTAAATGGTGCCAGTAACAGCATATTGAAAACAAAGGCGGTTTACAAATATGTACTCGCCACTGGCATGTAAGGGACTTTATCTATGTGGACAGTTGGCAACCCAACTGCTCAGCCTCCGTTAGGACAGTTTTTCTAAAGTCCAACTAAGGGCTTAATTAAACCATAGCTGAGGCAGTAGAAAACTGAACTCTTAGTATAAGGCTGTACTACCTGAGAACATCTGGTAGCATAGACAGAGCAGCCAGGCTTATCTTGTGAGGGAGAGATGGCTGTAGATAAGCATATAGAAATTGTAGCATACATATGATTCAAAGAACACATATATATACCATGTATTGTAAAAATAATAGTTTATTTAAATACAAGTAGGCCAAGATAAATCTTGGGAAAGGTAGAGTGCTATAACATTTCATATAAACACAATCATAAAAATCAATTTGATACTTATGGGATACAAACCAAAGTATTACCTTATTAAGAATAGCAATATGTAGTTGAAGGCGAGTCAAACCTAAAGATACACATTCAGAATGACATGAAGCTATTCTTGAGGAGTAAAACTGTTATGAAGATGGCTGGCACAGACAGTTAAGTGATATTGAAGTTTTAATTAGTATTTAACACAGGAAGAAGACCCCCAACATGTAGAGACTCCTCTCCTTCAGCTCTTTCTCCAACTGACAACATTAGAACACTTAGATAACCCCAACCAGGAACACTGTCATCAACATTCCATGACATCATACTTGGGACTCAGCACACAGGAGAGAAACACAGTGGAGGGCATTCTCCACTTACATCTTATGAGTCACTACAACACATCTCCCCTTTTTTTTTTTTAACTTCACTTATATAATCTAACATCCGATCACCCTAAACAACTTAAGGGTGTCATGTAGACTACCACAATAACTCACATAAATTGGTCCAGTTCTCGACACACATACTATCTATGCCCTCTCTTGACTGCAGCAATTCTGTCTTTATTCCACACTTACCCTCCAGTCACACGTACGGCCCCTTTCATGACCGCTACAACTCTGACTGGATCCGAATAAAGAGACTCTCCTTTCCTCTTCACAATTCCCTTCTTGATCCTAACCCAATCTCCACACTGTACGCGCAACTCTTTCTTACCTCTCTTCAGGTTCTCACGCGCCACCCATTCAGACTTCTTCCTC
Source organism: Ambystoma mexicanum (assembly GCF_040938575.1). Classification (NCBI taxonomy): domain Eukaryota; kingdom Metazoa; phylum Chordata; class Amphibia; order Caudata; family Ambystomatidae; genus Ambystoma; species Ambystoma mexicanum. The sequence continues at coordinate 371,045,859 of NC_090938.1, forward strand.
ACCAATGACTTTCTTACTTCATCAATAACCAGATCTGTTTCCCTACTCCTGCCCAGCCACGGCGGACACGCCATGGAATATGGTTTCCTGCCTCTCATAAGCTCAAACGGACACAGACCTGTCGTAGAATGAGGCGCCATCCTTAGGGCCCAGATCCTATTCTGTATCACAGCCAACTTATCCAACCCGCACTCTTCCCCCATGCGAATACTCTCCATCACACACCTATTAATCCTTTCAACTACACCGTTGGATTCTGGATGATATAATGAAGTCCTTTTGTGAGACACTCCACATTTCCTTAAATAGCTGGTGAAGTTCCCCCCTACAAATTGGGGACCATTGTCCGTCAACAAACTCTCCGGCAGACCTTCATTTGAAAATATCTCCTGCAAAGTCTTTATCATGCTTTCTCCTGTTACATCTCTCACAATTTTAAAATTCACCCACCTGGAGAACAGATCCACCACCAGTACTATGAATTTTCCACGTCCATACCCCAATTCCACAGGACCAAGGATATCCATGGCGAGATCACTCCATATCCTGGACGGAAGACCCACGTCCACAAACGGTGCTTCTTAGCTACAGATCCCTTCCCACTCCTGACACAAAATTGACAATTTTCTAAACAATTTTCTATTTCCCTGTCAAAACCCGGCCACCAATAGTCTTCCCTCAATACACCTTTGGTTTTGGTAACTCCTATGTGACCACTGTGTGCCAACTCTATCACTCTCTTCCTCAATCCAACCGGAACCACAGCCCTTCCCCATCTGAACAATACCCCACCGATGACCGACAATTCATCCTTCACTTCCCAATACGGCCTCGCGCCTTCCGCTATTTCCACTTTCTTTGGCCATGTGGCAGAAACAACATACGGAACTATTTTATTTATGTTCTCATCACTCCTCATCCCTTCCAACCACTCCTGTTTGGACACTATACCATCTGTGTTGACAAACACTAATTCCATTTCTTCATCTTCCACAACACCAGAATCAATTACTCTCACCCTTGACAGATTGTCAGCCAATACGTTGTCCTTCCCGGGAATGACCTCCATCTTGAAACAATGCGTTTGCATTCTGGTGACCCATCCTGCCACCCTGCGGGAAATCTTATCAAGGCCCTTGTTCTCAAATATGGCTTTAAGCGGCTTGTGATCAGTCCGAATTACGAACTCTATACCCCACATGAAGTTTTTGAATCGTTCCACTGCCCAGAAACATGCCAACGCCTCCTTCTCGAGAACAGAATACCTCACTTCCGCTCCCTTGACGCATGAGCTATCACCTCCTCAGACCCATCGTCTTGTTTCTGGGATAAAACCGCACCTAATCCACATTCACTGGCATCCACTGTGATGATGGATGGCTTTCTTGTGTCAAAGCAACCTAAGGGTTGGGCTAAGTTTATCTCTTCTTTTATACCATTGAATTCCGCCTCGCACTGACTATTCCACACAAACTCAGCACCTTTCCTCAGAATCTTTCTCATCTCATGCACTTTGTCAGCATAACTTACCACAAATTTCTGATAAAACTCCGTCATTCCCAAAAAGGAGCGTAATTCACTCTTATCAATCGGTCTTTCTATCCTCTTTATGGCATTCACCATTTCTTCCTTGGGTCTGATACCATTTCCCGACACTTCATGTCCCAAATAGTCCACTTTTGTCACAGCAAATTTGCATTTCTCTTCCTTAAGTGTGATCCCTCTTTCCTCGAATATCTTCAACACCTTACACAAATTCCTGTCATGCTCCTCCAATGTCACTCCACTCACCAACACATCATCCTGAAAACAGAAAACACCCTTCACCCCCTTCAACAAGCGATCCATAATTTTCTGGAACACTGAGGAAGCGGATGCTAACCCGAAGGGCATCCTCCTGAATTGAAACACACCTTCATGTGTCACAAACGGCGTGACTTTCCTACATCCCTCCTCCAACTCCACCTGATGATAGGCTGACGTCATATCCAGTTTAGAGAAGTACTTCCCTCCACCCACCATGGTTAACAATTCACCCATGTTGGGTAGTGGGTGCCTGTCCACCAATACACACTTATTTAACTCGCGCATATCAACGCACAGCCTCAGATCCCCTGAACTTTTCTTCACAATGACGACCGGGGAAACCCACTCGACCCCTCCTGCTCTTTCAATCACACCTGATTTAATAAGTTTCTCCAACTCCTTCTTTACTCTGTCCCTTAACACAAAAGGGACGGGCCTGAGTTTCGCCACGTTCGGAACACTGCCTCTCCAACAATATCTGATGCTGAAATCCCTTCACTCTTCCCAATGTCTCGTCAAATTCCTTCCCATGCTCTCTCACATACTTGCTATATGTCGAACACACTTCTGCTACTTGTAAAACTTGATCAGGATGGTTGGGATCTAATCTGATTCCCAAATTCTTTTGCTCTCTCCATCCTAGCAAAGATTGGCCCTTCTTTGTCACATACACTTTCCCTTCACAGCATCGTCCTTTAAATTCAAACTTACTCCAGACATACCCCAACAAATCAATCTTTTCTTGGTTGTACCCCCCTGGACTTATATCTGGCACCGATAATGTCGACACCGCCCCTTTCATTTCCTCCTCAAATGCGCTTTTGGATATCAAAGTGATCTTCGACCCCGAATCAGCCATCATCGACACCTTGCATCCATTCACGGTCACAACAGTATATGGGCGCTCACAATCATCCGGGATATCATCCCTTCCAACAACATTGACAGTGTTCACAATGACATTTTGCAAAGTCATTACGGTGTCATCTTCTGATGACCTCCCTTCTTCCTCTTCATTCACGTATAGGACTTTCCTTTGATTCATTTGGCTAAACTGATAGTTCTTGCAGCACGTCCCAAAGTGTCCTCTCCTTTTGCACTTATTGCAGATCGCCTTCCGCCCTGGACACACCACTGAAGAAGCAAAATGAGTCGCACTGGCGCACCTATAGCACAATCTCTCATCCTTTTTATCTTCTCTTTGCGTTGGCTCTTGATTTCTTCTTTCTTCTACATTGCTCCTCTCCTTCTGTTTGTTTCTTCCCTTCCTCTTGTTCTTCCCTTCATTCACCTTCAATACTTCCGGCTTGGCTTCTTTAGTATCTCCTCCTTCAGCCTTCGATAGCTTGGCAACACATGCCAGCGAATGTTCTACACGTTTGGCTAAGTCCAATACCTCGTCCAAGTTCGGCTCGTCCTTCAGCCACAGTTCCTCGCGTATCTTATTTGACCGACAATGCGTCATGAATTGATCGCGAATGTGCTTGTCAAAACTTCCTTGAAACTTACACGTTAGAGCCAGATGAGGGCAGTTACATATTCTTCAACAGACTCCCCATGGGCTTGTATGCGCATGCGGAAATTGTAACGTTCCAAGATCGTGTTTCTTTTTGGGTTGAAATGTTTGTCTAGTCTCATCAAAGCTGACTCGAAATCATTCAATTCATCCCCGCTTCCATCACTTGCAAAATGAGGGAGAGTCTCAAAAATTCTTTGGCCTTCATAACCCAAAAAATGAAGCAATAACGCTAATTTCCTTTCACTGGAATATGCCGTTCCCCCGGCTGCCTTCATATAATGCATAAAGCCCTTGCGCCATTGGGGCCAAGCAATTTTTGCCGCCCCTGGCGTGGGCATAAATATGGGTGGTCCAGATATGCCAGGTAAAGCTGCCATGTCTTCAGTCCTGTGCTCTTGTTGGAAAAGAGATAAAAACACAAATATGTTGAGTTGTCACAACAGGATTTTTGTTTTTGATACTGGGATGACTTTGCTGTCACTGGAGCCCCTTTTTGCTGGTACAGTTCAGTTTCCACCCTCTCAAATGACTTGCAGTAGCACTGTACCCACAACAGTGCTGTATCAGTTGTAATTGGCTCTCTATTACATGTATTACGGTAAAAGCGTTGCTCCCTCCTGATGCAACCTGTCCTTCTATTATGAGGAACACGGTAATTCGGCTCGAACAGTGTTCCTTCCTGCTTGAAGCAAATAAAAAAAAACCCGTGGGGATGGCCTGTGCAGTAATCCGCGGCGGCGAGATACAAAATGTGCACTTACTTGGCAGCGGCCGCAGGGGTATGATGGCCGCTCAACGCCAGGGACCAGCGGAGCAACCTCCCCCCCCGCGCTGATGGCGCCTGTCCAGCACGTCTCCAGACGACACTTACAAGGGTAGGCGGCCGCTCAACACACGGAAGGTGCGGAGCAGCCCACGGCGACCCGCGGCTCCTGCTGGCTGGGACCGCCGCTTTTATTCACATGGGCTCTGGGGCAGTACCGATCGTCCCTCTGCGGGCCACTCCACGCCGATGGAGCTCGACGGTCGTCCTGTCATCCGCACTGGGAGGCCGCTCAACGCACAGATGATGCGGAGCAGCCCACGGCGAACCGCGGCTCCTGCTGACTAGGGTGGGACCGCCGCTCCTCTTCGCCTGGCCTCTGGGTCACTCAGCGGCCTTCAGGAGCAAAACAGGTACGGCTGGCTGCTGGAGGTCTCCTTTCGCCTGTCCGCTGTGGCCACCTCATCCCATCCTCGTCGCCATTGTTATGAAGATGGCTGGCACAGACAGGTAAGTGATATTGAAGTTTTAATTAGTATTTAACACAGGAAGAAGACCCCCAACATGTAGAGACTCCTCTCCTTCAGCTCTTTCTCCAACTGACAACATTAGAACACTTAGATAACCCCAACCAGGAACACTGTCATCAACATTCCATGACATCATACTTGGGACTCCGCACAAAGGAGAGAAACACAGTGGAGGGCATTCTCCACTTACATCTTATGAGTCACTACAACATAGACAGAGCAGCCAGGCTTATCTTGTGAGGGAGAGATGGCTGTAGATAAGCATATAGAAATTGTAGCATACATATGATTCAAAGAACACATATATATACAATGTATTGTAAAAATAATAGTTTATTTAAATACAAGTAGGCCAAGATAAATCTTGGGAAAGGTAGAGTGCTATAACATTTCATATAAACACAATCATAAAAATCAATTTGATACTTATGGGATACAAACCAAAGTATTACCTTATTAAGAATAGCAATATGTACTTAAAGGCGAGTCAAACCTAAAGATACACATTCAGAATGACATGAAGCTATTCTTGGGGAGTAAAACCACCAGACTTTTAGAATACCATATGTAACTCAAGGGTAGTAGACCCTATGGGTCATAACCTATTGTTATTCAGTTACAGAATCACTTAATTAGACCAACACAGTTACAAGTCTATCTTGCAACATATGTAACTTTCTTCTGTTAAGAATGGATAGTTACACTACCACCATTACTTTTAAGAACACAGTTCACAGCTAGTAAAGTAACTCATACTTTTAGAGGGTTTATTAAGATACTCCAGGATAGGGATGAACACAGTAACTAGTTTAGAAGTGCACTAAAGCAATTCAGGGAGAGCACAACCCAGTTACAGTTTTAAAAGAGCAGCAACTATTCAAGGTCAGTATAAGCTACTGATAACTTCAACACTATCCAACAGTAATATCAGACTTTTCAGAAGTGTAGGAAACAATTATAATTTCACCAAGTACTCTGGCAGAATTAAGATAGGCAATCAGATGTTCATGGTAAGTAAGAATATACTTTTCAGAGGGGCAGGATGCAACTGTAAGACAAGTAATCACTCCAAGACTGTTTTAGATATGCACTAAGCAGATCAGGGGAAGCAAAACCCAATGGTACATTTTAAGAATAACAGTAAGTTATTCAATGTAGGTAAACCTTACTGGTAAGCTTTTACTATAATTCCTTTTCAGAATAATAAACCGTACCAACACAATTACTTTTAGAAACACTATTCAAAGAAAGTACATCAACTTGTATACTTTTTAAAGGAGCAACCAGCGACTTAAAAGTATTAACTTAAGGACACTTTGTAACATTCTATTACAGAGATACAGTTAGAACATTAACTTCTTTACAAGCAAGTACTTTTCACACTATATTTTCATGACAGACGCCTCATCTTTTTAAGTACTTCCCTATTCGAGGGCATGAGTTATCTGAGAGGCAGAAGAGGGACCATAGTAGTCTAGGAGCCAGCTGTAGGCAAGTAGGATAGGGTTCAGCTGCAGGAAATTCAGAGATCCATAGGATCTCTCTTCAAACAAGTAAGCTTCAGAGTTAGTGAAAAGTGATCAGGAACTTCACAGAAGGCTCCTTATAGGCGTTCTAGTGTTGGGCCTGGGAGAACTGTACGGGCAAACTCCCAAACACACAAATCACCCACTCCGCCTCACAGGATCGACACAGGACTTAAGTATTACGCAAGCCAACATAGTACCTCAGCTAAGAAGAGCTTGGAGTTGGTAGTCTTGGTGAGGCAGCAGCACAGGACCCGGTCCCTGGATTATTGGTCTGGTTACTGAAGAAACGGACATTGAAGTGAAACTGGCAGCAGCAGTCGACAGGAGAGGCTTCCAACAAAGGAATCTTCAAAGCTTCTAATGGCTCTGCAGATTTGGTGCCCTACAGGTACCAGATGAACGACAAATATCGCTGGTCGGATTCACTTCACACTCTCGGTTCTGCACTCCGGTGAGGGGACTTCAGGGATTCGAATTGTGTCCCTGGAGGTCCAGCAGGAGCCCACCAAAGTTTTGGCAGGAATCAGGCTTTGGAAGACCATGCACCACAGACTGGCTCAGGGTCCCTGGGTATTGGCGGTTTGCAGCCTAGGAAGGTCGCAGCTCGTTGAGGGATGGCTCAAAATGCAGGTCTTCGAGACAAGTGGGTCTCATCAGCCTCTTGGTAGGAATCGTTTTCGGGAACCCCAGGTCCATTGGAAGGAAGGGTTAAAACAGGCTCTGGTTACAAAGCAGGCTCTCCGGTCGCTGGAATTTGTTTACAGCCATCTTTTCTTCATCTTCCTCTTCGGATTTGGTTCCAGCAGTCAACTTGTCCGCAGCTTCCAGGATCGTATTATTTATAAGGAACTACAGTACAACTTCGGCAAACTATCCCTGCAGTTTACAGAAAGTGGCAGTTGGCTGGACAATCAGGACAGCCAGCTCCCCAGTAGGGACTGGTTCCTGTCAGGCAAGCTGGAAGACAAAGGGACACAGAGTTTTTGACTCCTCCCTCGCTTCCTGCCTTTACAGACACTCTGGAGCCTCAGTGGGAAACAAGATCCTGATGAAGACAACTTCAACAAGGACTACCCCACCTAGGAAGAGCGAACAAACATACTTAAAATGGCAAAAAAAAGAGGGATCCTACCATTCTAGGAGAATGGTGACCCTCATGTGCATTTGCGCAGCTGATTGGACAACCTGTGAGTAATATTGACTAAAAATCATTAAGGTAAAACCACTGCCACCAAAGTTAGCTTGCCAAATGTTACCAGGTAAGTGACAAAGGGGATATGTTGCATCATCTCCCTAGCACTCCACATAAGGTGGGGTGTGCTGGCTCACTAGAAAACATTTTAAGGGGATGGAAAATCCCCCTTTACTCCTGGGACAGTAGTTCAGCCAAGACATGTTAAGAGGAATTAAAAAGGGAAGCCCAAAGGGCCAACCCAGCCTAAGTCCAAAGGTTATAGGAAACTATAAATCCATACACACATTATGGAGAAATATAAAAAGGTCACCCATAAAAAAAGTAAAAGACTAGGCGAGAGGGGGAAAAAGTTTCAGACTCACCTAGGAACACGGAAAAAATGATCAAGTCCAGCAAAATGTTCTGGGGTTGACACAGGTAAGGAAGCTTTACCATAATTATGAAAATCTTACCCAACAACCTCCACACATACATCCTACGCATGCTGGTCCCTCAGAGCACTGCAGGCAGCCAATAGTGGAGCCAATAGCTCTATTCAAAGTCCTTACTTTTATGGTGTCTGGAGGTGCTGGGGTAAATGCAGGAGACCATAATGTCTCTGAGAAAGGGGCTGGCCAGGCCTGCAGTGTGGTTCCAAGTGATTTGGCCAATGCCACACACACAAAGCAACCACCGTTGCTTAAGCATACTCTTGAGGTGGACGTCTGGGCACGGCTATGGTACGTGATCCAAATTAGCATGCTGGCCACAAAGGAAAAGCAATAGACATGGGTGAGCCTCCTATCTTGTGTTGTAGGAAATGCAAATGGAAAGACAAACTGCTTAACCTTTGTCAGGAGTCTGGTGCTGGGAGGGGTGGTATGGCTGTGTGCAACCATTCCAGGAACAGATCGATAAGTGTTACTGGGTCTACCATACTGGGTGGTAGACTGCATTAACCAATAGTCTTCTATCTATAACTACAGGCCTTCTTTGAAGGGTGCACATGAAGCCAGTGTGCCTACATATTTTGTTAAAATTTGATTAGCAAAGGTAGTTTTGCCCTTGGTAGGTTTCAAAGTAGATGAACAGTGTACTGAGTGGGATGAAAATGTTACATGGAGCTGGGGAGAGAGGGACAGAGTTGCAGTAAAGATTTTGAATTGGAGTACTGTACTCCTGTTTTTTTAAGGTTTGGAGTAAAATAATGTTTTAAGCAGTACAAAAGTAATTCCCATTCGATAAGGGGGGTATTTTCTTTTTTAGGAGAGTCAAAATATATATTTGTCTCTAAAATAATTATCTTTTTATAATCAATACCACCTAATAATCCTTGCATACTCAAAGAATCATTTTGATGTTTTGAGTGCCTCTTTACATTAACTAGTAATAATACAAGAGCTCCTTTCCTATTGCATTGTTCGGCTTGTACCGCTGATCTCAACTTAACCTTGGCGATGTTGGCGGCTTGCAGGAATGGGCTCCCATGTGTCAGTTGATTATTTTTTTTTGATAATGTGTTATCTTAATCTCAGTAACTTAATAAACAACACCATTGTCGTTAAGTATATGGAAGCATTTGCACAACTTGAGAAAAGTAAAAAAATTGGTATTTTGGGTAAATTTCAATCAGTATATCTGACGTGGAGTGCTCGGTACCATCTGAATCCAGTACACCGTGGGGACCAACATTTTAATGTTGAAGTGTGTGACTACACTAGGCTATGAAAGCAAGATCACTGAATTAGCAACAAAATCCCATATTGATGTTTTCTGTCAATTTCGATCTGAGCGTGTTTTGAAACCTAAATATATCTGTGCATAACCCAGCCCAAAAACTCTTCGCTATTATTTGTTGATGAAGTTCAATAATAGTGAAGCACTAGAAACAAAAAGGTGTACAGTTAGGCCTACCCAAACCAATGCTTATGTGCCACTTATGCAGCAATGAGGTAGTGGAGTCCCTGGAACATTTGATTATTCAATGTGAGATGCTTTTGGAATTGAGATTAAAATATCTTAAGTCATATGATAAGACAGATATTAGTAATCTTTCCAATTTATGGCCACATTTTATGAATGCTAATGATTGTAATTGGATGTTATGGGATTGTTTTACCTACGTATTACAGATATTTATAAATGTTTTTAGTATGTGAAATGTGCTTATATGAATTTATGCCTGTGTATGTTGAAATTGTATTATGAAATGTTTAGGATGGACCATGGAGACTTTAATTGTGTAATGTGTAACCACTGACAAAAGTCGATATTGCAATTGTTGCTTAGCTATTGCAGTGTATTGAGGAGCACTGAGGATTCATAGAATATGCATAGTAACTCTGATTTGTAAGCGTCTGATAGTGTATGGAAATAATGTAAGATTTATGTTGTCACTGTAATGTGTTTAATGTTTGTATATACAAAGCCTATAAGGCTATTAAGTATATTAATAAAAACAGTAAACAATTATTTTTTGTTGGGAGCATTTTGGTCCATTGTAAGGGAGTAAAAGTAGCTAGATTGTCACCTCTCTGTAAAGCTTTTGGGATTGGGGGAAATGTGAAGACTACAGCATAGCTTAACGCTGCAAGCTTCTGTAGATCTAAATTTGAGCAGCTAGAGAAAATAGGAAATTGAGGCAGAGGGATTGGCACAGGATTAAATAAATTGGTCGAATGAGGGAGTTTATATTTGAGCCTAGGTTTATACTCAAGTTCGGGACATTTTTCTTCTATGCAATTTTCCCTCAATTGATTTCAATCGAGCCCACAAGATATCCATCTATATTGTGGTATCCTGGCTACTTTTCGGATGAAGCATTTTCAGCCTCAATGCCTACTCAAGTCACTTGTTTTGGGGGCACTAGTCAGCCTAAGGCTGATGGTGCAGGCAGATAGTTTCTGCTATTTGAATTTCCCAATGTTTTTACTTGCCAACGCAAGCCACCTTTCTTGTGGATTATTACAGGGACAAACTTTATTTTTGCCTGGCAACATTTCTTCCCTTGTGTTGTGCGCCTAGGACAGGCTGGTGGCAGTGAGCCATGTTTTACATCTTTGTCAGTGCACTACTGTGCACCATCTTTGTTTGAATACATGAATGCCAATTATGCTGCCATATACATAAAAACTGCTTCTCGTGTTTCAGGACCTGCTCTTTTGCCATCTTGCTTTTTGGCTATCTTCCAATTCCTCAGGCTGGAAACACCCAAACAAGAGCATGCACTTCCCAGGATCCAGCGTTGAATTCACAGCCAATGCGGTTTCCGACAGGAACTGTGGGCGAAACTGGGATTGGGATTTTTGGTCCAAATCCAATTTTCTTTCAGACAGTGTCTCTTGCTTGTCAGATGTGAAGTAGCTGGTTGTCCATGATAAGACCGTCACTATCTGTTTCAATGGCAGAGGTCTTGAGCAGCCACAGCATGGATTTTGGATAAGGGGAGAGGAGTCAATCGAGAGGCTGCCCACTGGAGCCACAAATCCAAAGAGGCCAGTGTTGGGAAGACAAGGATGACTGAAGGAAAAGCAATCAGTTGTGTCAGAGTCAATCAATAGGGATTCTCTGCTTCATCTCCAGCAAACGGTTAGTGTCTTCCTTCCCCAGACTGGTGTGCCTAACCAGTCTGGTGTCCTGAAACATCGTACTGCTTTCGGAGCTGTCCCTGGATCCTCCTGTGCAGGGGGATACTTCCTAAATGCCTTCCTGGGTAATGTGGCAGACATAGGAGACCGACAAGAGGTCTTGTTTGCAACAATTATCTGGTTTTATTAAAAGAAAATTAGGTCTGTTCTGTACCCAACTCTAAAGCGATGGATTGACTATTCCATTGAATAAAGTAGCAAACAGTGCTGGTCAGAATGTTTGTACAGTACAAAACCGTCCCTCTCTCCAAACCAATATAGTCTGCCCCTACTACTAATACTGAAAAACTAACATAAGGATGACCAACAAGGTCTCAAAGGGATGCCCTTTATGTTTGGTAATGGTAACATGTTTATGACCCCCCACCAAAATGTTCTGTGGAAATATACATTAAATGAACACCAGTTCTCTTTTCTCTGTCAAAATGTTACAAGACACTCCAGCGAAATCCCAAACAACCTCTGTGTGTGCGTTAAGTTGCAGGCAATAGCTTGCGGTCAACATAGCATGCACAAATACCAGCAGGTGGTGACCTGCTCCATGAGCTCAGCCGAAGGAAATAAAAAAAATAAAAAAAACACAAACACATTTTAGCCTCCCCCGGCATGTCTATTTGTATTTCACTATAATTACTCACCAAACTTTCGTTCACCCTGTCAGTGAGTTACCTTTCAAGGACCCCGTGTTATTAACATGCCATATTAACGCAGCTGAAAAAAACATATTTAAGGAGCTAATGAATGCAAGTAAAGCAGAGAGCACTAGCGAATCATATGTTAACGCCTATCTCCGCTTAAGTGCTTTGGTGTTGCAAATAAAAGTATCTATGTGACTATCTTTTTCTGTGAAGGTGTCTTATTCTTGGTTTATATTCCAGGCGGAAGAACCGAGGGGCTCACAGCTTTACAATAAATTTGCACCATTTTTTTTTTTTTTTTTTTAAACAAATGGCACCCCAGATTGATCTTGTCGGCTAAATCCAGACGACTATATGTACCACGGTTGAGAAAAAGCGGCAGATGACAAGTTACCATGGAGCGCACTGCATGATTTGGACTGTGTTTTCCTGCAGCCACAGTCCAAGTCACATCTCCCCAGATTTCCTGATGCATCGATTTATCCTCACCAAGGTACTCGCCTGGAATTGCTTTAGACACACCGGCACAGACTGGACTGAGGGGCCCTGTCCTGTCGATTCTTGCACTCCCCACACCGCCATAAGGAGTCTGTGCATTGCTGTGGGTAATCAGTTGCTTTTTGCCTATTTTGTAGGAATTGAAATGTGTACGCATTGTAGAGGAAGATTAGGCAGAGTGGACCTTCCCACTATAAGAGATAAGCAAAGCATAGCCCACCTTTTTAATTCTAAAAAATTAATCTTGTGTTTGGTGTCACAGATAGCACTTTAATCACGAGAATATAACACTATTCAAAGGCCTTCTACAAGCAGGATGTGTTATTGGTGCAGGGCTGTTTGCAAGTGGTCGCGCTGGGAATTCCCTTTTCTCCTGCCCGTTCGAGTGGGAGAAATATAAATTCCTGGCACTTGCACTCAGCCCTGCACTAAAGCCACTAAAGTTCACAATTTAAAAAAGATTTAGAATGCTTTCTGCCAGCAGGATGTGTTAAAATTGCAGGGCTGTGTGCATTTGGTGGCCGAAATATTAGTCCCAGAGCCCTTTGCTAGCACACAGCTCTGCACTGATAAAGCCCGCAGAAAGCTAAATCATTTGTTCTTTCCTGTTCACTCGCTGTACACATAACAAAAGCTGGGCGATTACTGCTGTAAACTTGTCAGCAGCAACTTCGACCTGCAATAATTGATTTGTTTGCATCAGAATAGTTCTTATAGGCAAGAGGAAAATGGAAGACCCAAGAGTTCAAGCTGATGTAACGTTAAAGCAAACTGGAGAGCCCCGCAATGTGTAAAGTGATATGCCATAAACACCACATTTGCACAGAAAGTGACTCAAAGCTATTTTCTTTAAAAGCGGAGTTCATCCATGAGGTCAAACATGGTTTTGAGATGTGTAGTCTTTTGTTCAGGGTGGTGCAAATATTCCAAGGAGGTGGCTTTGGGTGTACTTTTCAAATAAACAAGACCATTGTGGTTCTTGAAACCTAAAAACCCAAAACAAATTTGTACTAATAAGAGCTTGGATGTTTTTGGCAGGTAAGTTAAATTGCTGGCAAATTCTGGCTTCACTGCTTAACCAAAGTATGTGATCCTGGGCAAGTCATTTGACCCAACCCAACCACACCAGTGAAGGCAAGAACAGAAATGTGCATTTTATCCTTAGGCAGCCCTACAGATAAGGGGTATAATGGCCCCTTTTACTCCCTAAAAAAGGCAAATACTCCCAAACAATACAAACCGGGAGTACAAATACTCACAACAAAAAATAGGAAACAGACCTGTGACCCTGCTTTCACCCAGACAGCTCCATGTATATGTTTGAACAGTAATGCAAGTAGTACCAGAGGAAGAAACTACTGTTCTAACTGCCTGATCAGAAGTAAAGCTGTAGCTTTTATTGTGCATGACTAATTAGGTGCAAACCAATATTACCAAGACAATTTCATTTTCCAGTTAAAACATTTTTCCCCCCACTTATAAAATACTCTCACTGGGTATTCATATTACATGTTTACTCCCTAAAAAGTCATTTTACTCCCAACTTTAAAAAATAGGGAGTACAATACTCACACATCTTATCTGGAGCACTGGGTGGCCTAGATGGGCATTACATTGCACATTTTCCAGCTAACTGTTGCCACTCAGTACTCCCCCCCCCCCCACCCCCTCAATGCGTGGAGTTACAAAATGCACATGTGACCCATAGGTTCAGAGAACAGATTTCCGATCTTATGGGCACCCGGCACCTTTAAAAAAATAATAATAATAATAAATAAATCAATTTAAAAAAATCGGAATTAAGTTGTATCTGGGCTGGCTGGATGCCTCATTTAGATAATTTATTTTCATCTTTTAGATCGAGTTTTTTTTTTACTTGCAATAAGCCAGAGCATCAATGGATGATTACATGAGGTGAACTTGCTGGGCCCGTTATTGTCTAACAAATTAGAATTTTTGGCACTAACTGGCTGGTGCAGCATTAGGGCTTCATCAACACATGCAGAGTAAGACTGAAATCTGGGCATTTACTGTGGCTTTGGTGCTGCAGAATGAGAACTAATTATTTCGGTCCCCAAGTTGATGCCCCCGGTTTGTCACAAACTCCTTGTAGCTGCTGTCTTCATCTTGAACAGTTGACACTGTGATGCAGTCAACTGATGGACCTTTAATGCTTATTTTTTTTCAGTTAGTCATGGCCACCTCAAAACCACATACTGTGAAATTGGCCACAGCTTTGGGACGGCAGAGAAAATACGACAGAGGCAAAACCTAGCTAAATATTTATGAAGGGGAAGACTGTGTGCGCTAAATGAACACATGTATAGAGTTTCTCCGGGCCAAGTTTGTGCGTTATTACTCCAGCCACCAGTTGCGTTTGAAACTGCTGACCCGCATATCGTGCCTCCTTATCGACAAGCACGGATAGGAGATCAGGCCTTTTCTGTAGCAGCTGCTACTTTATGGAATGAGTTGCCACCACCTATAAATAAGCTATCTAATCCTTTAGCTTTTAGGAAAGCGATCAAGACTTTTCTTTTTTAGAAGGGTTGGCTTTGTTTGTTTTCTTGTCAGGGATGCTGCTCACTCTCTGACACCAAGATACGCTCGGGTAGCCGTTGCGCTTAAGAAATGCCTATAACATAACATTGTGCAGTGACAAGCAGATTTGCGTTCTAGGAGGAATTTCAGGGCCTTATTGATTTTTGGGATCAGTGGCTCCCAGCGGAAAGTAGATACACTCAACAAGCACCTGGAAACAGAGCAATACTGAAAAGCCGAAAAATTCATGAAATTCGGAAAGCAAAACAGTGCTGTGGACAGTTATCGGCACACTCCAATTGGTAAGTTAGTGAAGACTTTTCTTAGGGCTGTACTTTGTCAAAAGCAGCTTTGAATTGTTTGAACTGTCATTGATGTTATGATTTTTATTTGTGAAAAAAGCGAGAGCTTTGGCTACAGCAGAGGATCAGCATAGACTCACTTTGAGCAAGCTAATGGATATCCTTTATACAATGGCAAGGAAGGGCATTCTTATTCAAAAGTTTTCTGCGGTGACTGAGCAGGAGAAGCGTTATGGTGTTGACCTGGGCTCCAAGTACAGCAATGCTGTAACAGGACGAGAGCTTACAATTTGTAATGGAGGTTACCTTGACGAAGAACTTTTAATGTTATCAAAACTGCTGATGCTGTTTCTGTTTTAATGGATGGTATCACAGATAGCAGTGTAATAGAAAAGCAGTTGGTGTATGTCATATACGTACATCCACAAAGTAATGAAGTGGAGGTTCCTTTTCCCCAAAAAAAATTAGTGATGGTCGCAGTGAGGGGTTGAAAAAACTTCTATTGGAAGTCCCAAAGGAAACAGGGCTCTCCTTAAAGAAAATTGTTGGTTTTGGAGCCGACGGGGCAGCTGTTAACTTGAGATTGAAACAAGGTCTTGCTGCACTGCTCAGGCAAGACCTTACATGGCTGGTGTCTGTCCATTGTTCTTTTCACCATTTTAAATTGCCAGTGAAGAATGCATTGGATAAGACTTACTTTAGTGATGTATTCAATATGTTAACGCAATTGTTTTATTTATATCAAAAAAAGCCCCAAAAGGTTGTGATAATTGCATGCTCTGGGTTTAGCCATGGAGCAGCCTGTTCAGAAACCAAGGAAAGCTCATGGGAAAGGACTTGCTACTGATGCCCAGATTAAATCTATCCCCGTTTGTGCACATTTAAAAGGTATGGCAGCTGATCCAAGCCATGACCAGGCAAAATCCAAGTGAGTATTGCAGCTTTTAACACAGTTTCAGATGGTATGCCATCTGCTTTTGTGTTGCGGATGCTGCAACCCCTAGCTAGAGTTTCTCTTGCACTTCAGAAGGAAGTGACTGAAATGCCAGAACTAATTAGCTCCATTTCTACTTAAAAAATGACTCTGCAAACCTTAAAGCTGGAACCTACGAGTCTGTTTCCTATCGTGGAGTCCAACTAACACATGTGAGTGCACAAGTTCTGAAAATGATCAAGCAACAGTGTACACAATATGTCACAAACATTGACAAATCTTGGGAAGATAAATGGTCTTTTACTGAGGGCAGGATCTGTAACTGTGCAAAAGTGTTAGACACAAGATTATGGCCATCAGAGTCAAAAGAGTTGGAAGAGTGGCAGACACTTTTCTGATTCAATTGTTCACTGTAGTTTTTCAGTAGCAAATCCTGGAACAACTCTGTCTCAATGGCAAGAGTTTAAAGTATTTGCTGATTTTGCCCTTTGTAAACTGCAACCAAAAGAGATCTGGGTGGAACTGGCAAGCCTCTATGGCCCCTCATATCCCCAGCTTGGGAAGCTCATAAATATCTGGAAGGTTTTCCATGTGTCCAATGCAGTTGTAGAACGCTGTTTTTCCTGCATGAACAAACTGACTGGAGGGCATCCCTGTCAGAAGAGACTGGTGAAACACTCATTCGCATTAAGAAGCAGGGCCCTTCCCATACAGAGTTCAAATCCGAAAAGGCTGCTTTATTTTTTAGAATTACCCCAATAAGTCCTGGTGTTGCAAATGATGAATTAAGGCCAAGCTCTCCCGAAATGAACAGATGCACACCAAGCACGTCTCAAGACACAGAATCTTAGTCCTACATTCCTTTTAAAATGTTTTTCCCCAATTTTAAACCAAGCAGTAAAGTTGCTTGTGACCGTTTATGCCAAACACTAGCTTTATGTAACTTGCAGGCACGCACTAGTGTAGTGTAGTCTTTACTGATGTATCGTTAACAATATGAAGGAACAGCACTGTGCTGCAGCACTGACTGCATGACCGAGCCACACAGAACAGAAAATGTTTAGAGCTTTCATTATGATTTGTTTGTCCATTCATGAAACAAACCTTTACATTGCACTAATACTATACTTCAGAAGTACATAGAAATCATTCATGCATTCTTGCTAATTCTATGTCTTGGGGTACAACTAATTCTGGCGACATGAAATATTAGTACAAAATTGCTAATCAAATAAGTTTGCTTGCTAATCAAAAGAATGTTAATCAGCAAATTCTGCTAATCTATTTTTGAAAACTAATGTATACCTCAACTATAAATGGACTTTATAGAGTTGCCTCCCTATCAGAAATACAAATGTGTTTTGGTAATCATCTGAATGTTCAATAAGGGAATAGTTTCTTACCTGTAACTCCATTTCTCCAGCATTTCATGGATTCACATGCTTAGAATATTCCCTGTCCACAGACTGGGAACCCTTGGTATGCTTATAAAGCCGTTTCCCACAGGAAAACTTCCGACACTTTTGTGTCCTAGCTACGTCGTTTTTTTGGGCTGCCCACGCATGCCCCACTAGGACGTAGCGGTATAAATGCCCCGCCCCCGCGGCTCCCTTCAGATTTCAACCCCTCCAAAGCAGAATGGGGTGAAAACCTAGTTATACAAGACGATTGCATTTCGGGGGGCCGGCGGGCGCATGTGAATCCATGAAAGATACCAATGCTGGAGAAATGGAGTTACATGTAAGAAACTATTCCCTTCTCCAGCATTGGATCTTTCATGGATTCACATGCTTAGAATAGAATGCACAGCAGTGATCCTGAAAAAGAGGAGGTGTGAATGCAATCCAGCACCCTCCTAAGCATATATATAGCGAACCACGCTTACGTAAAAAGCCAATTTAAAAATACGCAACAGTACATGCACATATCAATAACTACACAAAAAAAAATTATATATATATATATATATATATACACACACACACACACACACACACACACACACACACACACACATATATGTCAAATAAGTACAGACCCTTTTTGAAAAAGGGCTTACCTTATTGAAACAGATGGCGTAAGACTGCTCTTCCCATTTGTATCTCGTCCGCATGCTGCCGTTCAAGGCAGTAATGGCGGGTAAATGTGCGAGGCACTGACCATGCCGCCACCTGGCAAATGTCTGTCAGCGGGATTCCTGCCCACAACGCCGTAGACGACGAAGTTGCCCTTGAGGAATGAGCTCTCGGATGCCCTTGTAGCGGTTTTCCCGCTTTGGAATGACAGAAGGCAATCGTCGATGAGACCCATCGGGCCAGTCCCTGCTTTGAAATTGCTTTTCCTTTCGCCGAAGGACCATATGCAACGAAGAGTTGTTGTGTAGATCTAAGCAGCTGAGTCCGATGAAGGTAACATTTTAGAGCTCTCTTTACGTCCAAGGTATGAAGGACTTTTTTCCGCAGCCGATGAGGTGGTCGCGAAAAAGGTGGGAAGGACAATGGTTGAGTGTTTATGATAAGTCGTAGGAACTTTTGAAATGAAACGAGGATTAGTCGACAGAACCACTTTGTCCTTAAAAAAACCTTAGGTACGGCGGGTCTACAACCAACGCTTGAAACTCCAAGATACGCCTAGCTGATGTTATAGCTATTAGAAAAGCCACTTTCCATGACAAGAACTTCATCGATGATGTGGCCATTGGTTTGAAAGGGTGCTTTCATTAACGCTGCTAGCACCACATTAAGGCTCCACGCTGGTGGAAAACGTTTAGCCGGAGGGAACGTCCGGAACAAACCCCTCATGAAGTGTTTCACCAACCTATCACTAAATAAGGGAGACGACTTTCTCCTCCTCGTGAACCTAGAGATGGCCGCCAGGGGTACCTTTATTGATGAAAAAGATAATTTGCTCCTCGCCAGGCGTAGCAGATACGGCAGAAGCTGTTCCGGAGTTACCCTTAGAGGTTGCACTCCCATCTGTCCTTGACACGTACAGAGCCTTCTCCACTTACACTCGTACGACTTGTTGGTGGAAGGGGCCCGCGCTGCTTGCAGGATTCGCCGACAATCCGACCAAATGCTCAAGGCACCAAATTCCGAAAAGTCAAGCTGTGAGATTGAGACTGTCTGGATTGTGATGCCACACTGTTCCTTCGTCTAAGGACAGGAGATTGGGAACCTTCGGGAACGTTATTGGTTGATCCACTGACAGGTGAAGCAGGTCGGAAAACCACAGCTGCCTCGGCCAACACGGTGCCACTAGGATGACCCGGCACCTGTACCTGCGTATCCACTGCAGAGTTCTCCGCATAAGAGGGAACGGAGGGAAGGCGTAGAGGAACTGGTCTGTCCACGGGAAGGGGAACGCTTCCCCCAGACAACCTTCCTGTGGCCACCTGCTGGCATACATTTCGCACTTCTTGTTCCTCTTTGTAGCAAAGAGATCCAGCGGAGGCCGCCCCATTTCTCGAAGACTTTTGACAACTGAATGCCATCTATCTCCCATTCTGTATTTGGTCCATTTTTCTGCTGAGTGAGTCCGCTTGCTCGTTCCTTTCCTTACTCCCGGAAGATGATGAGCTACGATGGATATATTGTGTTTCAGAGCCCAATGCCACACCTTCTGAGCCTCGGTGGAAAGGGTTCTGGATCGCGTGCCCCCCTGCTTTCTCAAGTAAAACATCGCCGTCGTGTTGTCTGTCAAAATTCTCACTATGGACCCTCTGATGTGCGGCAGGAAAGACTTCAGGGCCCAGCGCACTGCTCTCAGTCCAGAACGTTGATGTGCAGTAGAGATTCCCTTCGAGACCAACGACTTTGCGTTTGTAGAGTGCCCATGTGTGCTCCCCACCCTGTCAGGGACACGTCTATCACTATGGTTAGCTGAAATCCGGGTCCTGTAGGGGTACCCCTCTGGATAGATTCTGAAAGCTCTGCCACCACTGAAGAGCTAGCAGGAGCTTGTTGTCGTCGACGGTCAGTTTGTCCGGCCAGAGCCCTTGCGCCTGCGTCCACCGGTCCGCCAGAAACTCTTGAACCAGCCTCATGAACAGGCGGCAGTTGCCCACCAGAGGAATGCAGGATGCCATAGCGCCCAGAATCAACACATATTTTCTCACTGATAGTCTGGCATTGATTTTCAGCTGACCTGCCAATCGATTGAGTTTGATGATTCTGTTGAGGGATGGCTTCACTAACCCTGAATTGTGCGCCCAGGAACACCAAGCTTCTCGACGGCGTTAACAAGGATTTCTCGAAGTTTACCGCAAACCCCAGCCGTTTTAAGAGGTGCATGGTGGCCTGCAAACTTGTGTGAGTCGACATAGGGGAGGACCCCCTCACCAACCAATCGAGATATGGGTATACATGATGGCCTTGCCTTCTCAGCCAGGCCGCCACTGGGGCCAAACATTTCGTGAACGTTCTGGGGGAGGATTTCATCCCAAAAGGAAGTACTGTGAACTGGTAGTGAGTCCGTCCTACCACAAACCTTAGGAACTTTGTGTCGTCGACACATTGGTATGTGGAAGTACGCATCTTGCAGGTCCAGAGACGCCAGAAAGTCCCCTTCCTGAACTGACCAGATCACTTCCTGGAGCGTGAGCATCTTGAATTTTAGGCTTTTCAACGTCTTGTTTAGGTCGCACAGGTCTAGAATGGGACGCCACTTTCCGTTTGTTTTTTTCACCACAAAGTATCTGGAATAAACCCCTTGACCCCTCTGCGACGACGGAACCAATTCTATAGCACCTTTTTGTAGCATAAGTGCTACTTCCTGCTGCAACACGCTCAGATGGGGTTGAGCGACAAACGCCGGTGGAATGTGCGGAGGGTTGCTTTTGAATTGCAGGGAATGTCCGTATCTTAGTGTCCAACACCCATTGATCCGTTGTTATTTGCTCCCATTCGTTGATGTAGCACGATACCCTGCCTCTCAGAACGTTCCGATGCCCGTCATTGCTGGTCCTTGGTCTGCTTATCCCTCGTCAACGAGTAACCTGTTCTCTTCTTGGGGGCCTGGTAGTCTCAGCGTCGTTTTGCCGCCTGAGAAGCCCGTCTGTATCTCTGGGAGGGGTATGCTGGCCTACTGAAGGATCGGTCTCTCGATGCCGAGAATCTGGAGTTTCCCGATGCTCCCCTAAAGGGACGAAAAGACCTGAAACTTCGACCACTTTGGAGGGCCCCCAAGGAACGCGCTGTGTCCGAGTCCTCTTTCATGCCCTTCAGGGCCTCGTCCACCTTCTTGCCGAACAGGTGGTCTCCCTCAAAAGGCATATCCAACACCTTGTATTGCACCTCTGGTCTAAAGTTGGTGCATTTCAGCCATGCTTGCCTTCGGAGAACCACACCGTTATTCACCTGCTTAAACCCCGATTCCGCAAGGTCCATCACAATGTTTATGGCATGATTGGAGGCCTCTTCACCTTCCCTGACCAGTAACATCGCCGCCTTACGATGTTCTTCCGGAAGATGCTCCAGCATAGGAGCCAGTCAGTGCCACATCTCCCTGTCGTATCTGGCTACTATGGCCAGAGAATTGGCCGCTTTCACTGTGGTTGCACCTACCGACAGCACTTTTTTGCCGAAGGCATCCTGTCTTCTGGCTTCACTTTCCGGGGGAGTCGTGCACTTGTGCTGGGCCCTCGCCTTTCTCGCCGCCGCTGCCGACACTCCCGAGTCAGGGGTTGGTTGGGAGGACAGACACTTGGGGGTAGCTTCTGCGGCCTTAATTTTTTTCTCCAGGCGACCTTTTATTGCTGGTTCCGAGAAAGGGCGGTGCATGGTCTGTAATCCCTCCTGCCACACATGATCCAGGATGGGTATTGAAAACACCGACCTTCTCTTTCCCATGTGGTCGAAGAGAAAACAGTCCTTTTTCTCCTCTTCCTGGGCCAACCCGAATTCTGTACAAGCCTTGGCCATCATAGTGTGAAATGACGTAATGTCGCCCGGGGGAGATGGCTGAGCCCGGCTTCTTGGGGTTTCTAATTCCGCTTCAGACTCCCAGGTTGGATCCCTGGAGGGGGAAAGTGAGACATCCGATAAGGCTCTACTGTCCGAGTCCGAATCTATCAGCTCTCCTTCCTCATGGCGCGGAGCCGAGAGGTCGCTGGCACTGCCGTGGGGGTTGACGGAGGTGGCCGAGGAGACAGGCCCGTTTCGTTGACGGCTGACCTGGCCGGGGTTGCTTGAGGTAGTCTCTCGTCCAGTGTCTTCAGCAACGTTTGTAACATGGACAAAACCTCCAGCAACAAGAGTGACTGCGGATTGAGAAGAGGAGTAGACCCCGGAATGCTCCCAGATAGAGGCCTGGTAATCTCTCGTAACCCGAGGTCCGCAGGGCCAGCTACCCTC
The DNA here is from genome assembly GCF_040938575.1 of Ambystoma mexicanum. NCBI lineage: Eukaryota > Metazoa > Chordata > Amphibia > Caudata > Ambystomatidae > Ambystoma > Ambystoma mexicanum. The sequence goes on from NC_090938.1 coordinate 371,068,093, forward strand.
ACATCCTCATCTCCCGAGGACACCGACAAGGCCTCTTGCTGCAGTAGGGTCTCTGGCAAAACTGGGTCGAATACTTCTGGTCGCCAGACCTCTTGCGGGATCTCCGTCGACGAGGCTAAAGCTGGCCCCGTCATCGTCGTCGTCACCATCTGTGGCCCAAGAACCGTTGAGACAAATTGTGTCAGTGGCAGAGAAGTGGTCGACGACTGCCCTGCCATCGACAACGGTGGTGGTCGTGTAGGTCCTTGAGGCGTTCCCGCCTTTTCTGGACTCTATCTACGCTTCTCTGCATCTCGACTCGTGGTCGATCTATGATGATCGCCCGAGGAGGAATTCGATTTTTCTTTTTTGTCTTTCTTCGTCGAAGATGAGGATGACGAGGCTTTCTTCGACGAAGACTCCTTAGAATGGCTTCTCGATGATTCCTTCTCCGCCGGTCGTGATTTCTTCACCAGGGGTTCCGACGATGTCGAGCGGCGCAGGGCCCCTGAAGATTTTGACACTGCGGCCACGCTGAGCGTGGAGCCCACCTCCGAAGGCGGGTATGCCCCCGCTCCATCGTTTAACCATGCCGCTAGTCTTCAACTTCGATCTTTAAGAGTCTTCTGGGAGAAGCCCTTACATATGTCGCACTTGTCGGCCGAATGATGAGGGTGTAGACAATATATGCAATCCATATGTCCGTCCCCCTCGTAAACCTTCTTCAACCCGCACGTAGCGCAGGGGCGGAACAGCGCTTTTCCTGACATCAGGAGAAAACTCCAACAGCACAACCTAAACAAAATAATAGACTACACAAGGTGCTCCGACTACTTTGGAGACGGTTGAAATCTGAAGGGAGCCGCGGGGCGGGGCATTTATACCGCTACGTCCTAGTGGGGCATGCGTGGGCGGCCCCAAAAAAACGACAGATAGGACACAAAAGTGTCAGAAGTATTCCTATGGGAAATGGCTTTATAAGCGCACTGAGGGTTCCCAGTCTGTCGACGGGCAATATTCTAAGCATGTGAATCCATGAAAGATCCAATGCTGAAGAAATGGGTGGAGACATTTCCCTTGAGAGATAACACTGCACGGAGTACAGCCAAAACCCTTGTTAAGGAACAGTTTCCAAGATATGGTCTGCCCCCCTCAACATGGAGCGATAATGGGGTTCATTTTGTGAATAGAACAATGGACGTGGTATGTCAGCCATTGGGCATAAGGCAAATGTGTCATGCAATATATCACACAAAGGTGGCAGGTTTAGTGGAACGCTGTAATGCCACACTTAAAAACAAACTATCCAAAATGTGTGCAAGTAGCTGGGTGGAAGCCTTACCTGTAGCTTTACTCTCTATAACTATTGCACATTCTGGAGTGTGTTTGTCTCCCTATGAGGTTGTTATGGGCTGTCTGGGCAATGTGTGGTGCTTGCCTCACTCAAAGATACTGTCTGATGTGCCTTATCCTATGCTGATTGACTGTTGTAAAGAGATTACTAAAGCATTGTCCATTATTCATAAACAGATAGGTCAAGGAGTGCCTGCCCCCGCCCCTGGAGGGCCCGGGACACTTATTTCGCGGGGACACTAGATTTTCATTAATAACTTTCAACGTACCTCTTGTTACCAACCTAGGTGGAAAGGGCCGGTGCAGGTGCTCTAGCAACACAAACAGCAGTCAAATGTGACGGCCATAGAAACTGGATTCAGGCCAGTCATGTGAAGAAAGCACCTCTACCCGTCCTGCCACACGAACTGCCCAAGGAAAGCTGTGTTGCTGCACCACTTGCCTTTTCTTCTGTAGAAACATCAGCTGGGGAAAAAAAAAAACTTGGACTTGGATTGCATTCTCCAGCTATGGTGTGCCACAAAGACATTGTAGGACCAACCGAGGGACCACACTATAATCTGAGACCAAGAAAACTTTAATGAAATCGTCATGGTTATTTAGAAAAATCTCAGGAGAGCGCAGCTACCCTAGTGGTCACAACCACCAACTTTAAAAGGACTACCTGGGGTTGAGGTATTTTGGACACTCCAAAGAACAAGTTACTCTCTTACATGGTAACGTTCTTTCGATGGGATGGTCCGACGACGTATTCCATATCTATGACAGTAAGCACCACAGCTGTGCTGCTTCGGAAAATCTTTCTGCGTCTTGCATCGATGACGTCGATACGCCGCCCTCAAGGACCTCCCCTCTGACGGCCGACGTCACTGCACTGCACTGGATGTTATAAGTAGGACACACGACGCCCGTAGCCTCAGTTGTAGTTTTTTCCCCAGAACGTGTGGCACCAGTCTTCTGCCAGTCTGACCCCACAAAGCCTTGCGGAAACGTAAGATGCAATCGCATAAGAAATTCTGTGGCGGGGAAGGAGCGATATGGAATACGTCGTCGGACCATCCCATCGAAAGAACGTTACCAGGTAAGAGAGTAACTTGTTCTTCGAGGGGATTGGGTCCTCCGACGTATTCCATAGCTATGACAGACTCCCAAAGAAGTACCAAGGTAAGGAGGTGGGAAAAACAATTTAGAAGATAGAAATTTAGAATGCCCAATCAAATTGCAGAGTAAAGGACCGCCTTGCCAAAGGGCAGATCCTGCCCACGGATACAATCGAGGGAGTAGTGACGTACAAAAGTATGGACCGAAGCCTAGGTGGCTGCATCACAGATATTACGAATAGGAACACCCCTCTGCAGGGCAGTAGAGGCAGCATACCCCTGGTAGAATGACCCCGCAAGCCTATCAGAGGGTCCTTAACCGCCAAGCGGTAACATTCAGAAAATGCAAGGATAATCCATTGTGACCAAGTCTGCTTAGTAACAGCTTGTCCCAAACGCCTTCCAGCGTAACCAATAAAGAGTTGATCGTCCACTCTGACCCGGGACATGCGTGAAATATAAAAGCTTATAGCTCTCCTAGGATCTAGCCTATGGAGCCTCCCCTCTTCCTTACCAGGATGCGGAGGAGGATAAAATGCCAGAAGAATAACCTTCTGGCTTAAATGAAATTCTGACACCACCTTCGGAAGAAAGGAAGGACGAACTCTAAGGACAACCCTGTCCTTGTGAAACACAGTGAAGGGTGGCTTAACTGAAAGTGCCTGCAACTCACTCACTCTGCGAGCGGAAGTGACCGCAACTAAAAATACAGTTTTAAGAGTTAACAGTCTCAAAGGGCAGGAATGCAAAGGCTCAAACGGAGCACCCATTAGAAACTTGAGAACAAGGTTCAAATCCCAACCGGGCACCTGGAAAGGTGACGGAGGGAACACATTAGTGAGCCCTTTTCGAAACTGAGAAATTAAAGGAATTTTAAAATAAGAACACTCTTCAGATGAGCACTTAAATATGGACAGCGCCGCCAGGTAACCTTTAACGGTACCCACTTGCAGGCCCTTCTGGACCAAATAAAGCAAAAAAGACAGAACCACAGGAATGTCACATGAAAAAGGATCCACATTCTTAACCCTGCACCAGTCGCAGAAGTTTCACCAACGGCAACGGTACAGGGACTTTGTTGCCGGCCGTCTGGCCGAAAGCAACACCTCCATCACGTCTTCAAGGAGGTCCCAATCCTTATACCTCAACCTTTCAGAAGCCAGGCGTGAAGGTTGAGGGATCTGACCTCTGGATGGAGGACCTGACCCCCGTCCCATGAGAGCAGATCGTCTCGGTAGGGAAGACGACGTGGAGGACAGATGGACAAGTCGAGAAGGTCCGGGTACCACGTCCTTCTGGCCCATGCCGGAGCAATGAGGATCATCCGGGAACCGAACCTCCACAGCACTTGCGGAATGACGGGGACTGGAGGAAACGCATACAGCAGTGGGAATGACCACTCCATCACGAACGCGTCTCCTAAGGCTCCTTTTGGAGGAAATTCCCGCAAGCAGAACCTTTCGCACTTCCGGTTGACACTGGAGGCGAAGAGATCCACTTGAGGGGTCCCCCAAAGGGCAAAGATCTCCAGGAGAATCTCCTGAGCCAGTGCCCACTCGTGAGAGATCGCGCTCTGCCTGCTCAGCGTTGGCCGTCCCGTTTTTTTCTTCGGCCAGATGAACTGCCGAGACCGAAATTTCCTGCTGGATTGCCCAGAACCAGAGCAGCATCACCTCCATGCACAGAGGAAGTGACACAGCACCCCCTTTTTGTTGAGTTGCATGGCCACTGTGTTGTCCGTCAGAACCAAGACCTTATTTCCTCGCAGTGTCGGCAGAAAAGCCTTCAGGGCAAGTCTGACAGCCCTCGGCTCCAACAGATTGATATGGAGTCTGGACTCCGACTGAGACCAACGACCGCTGAGTGTCAACTCATTGGCATGAGCTCCCCATCCCGTGAGGGATGCGTCCGTCACGATCGTCACCTCCGGCCAGGGTAGCCAAAATGGAGCCCCATCAGATTGCCTTCTACGGCCCACCACAGAAGGTCCTGGCCGACCGAGTGCGGCACTTGAACGGGGTCCAACATCCTGCCCGAGGACTGAGACCACTGGAGCTTGAGTGCCCATTGCAAAGATCTCATCCGCAACCTGGCCTCTGGCCCCGGAAGAATGCAGGATGCCATGAGACCGAGCAATCTCAAGAACTCGAACGCAGGGAGACTCTGGGCATGTTGGAACATTTGCACCATCTGCTGAATGTGATGAGCCCTCACCTGGGGAGGAAAACACTGCCCCAGGGACGTGTCGAGCACTGCTCCGATGTACTGGAGCCTCTGAGTTGGCATCAAGTGGGACTTCTTTAAGTTGAGGGAGAAGCCCAGCTTGGAGAGGTGTAACGCTCACCTGATTCCCGCAGAGGCGCCGGTCTTGACTGGGTGAATGCCGTATCTTCAAAGGTGATGTGTAACACACGGTTGGCTCTTTGGGCTGGACCTCTGTGCACTGTATGTCTGACTCGAAGAGTAAGATGTCTGCAGATAGAAAACATGGGATTAATGAACTGGGGTTATTGGGTGCCTCTCTCCTCTTCCCTTTCTCTTCTCCTGTAGAACCCCAAAGGTTAACACCCTCACCTTAGGTAAGTGAACGCCGAGCTCTCCATCTGCCTCGGGGCAGGGTGCCGTAACCAGTTTCTTCACTGGATAAGGGTGCAGGCCTCTTGACCTCAGAGGACTGCTGTCCGTCGTTAACTGCACGAACGGTAAATTCTGGGCACTTCAAATGTCTTAAAAGTCTTTTGTAATGATATCTCTTGTTTTGCAGGGTTCCGGCGATGGCGGATGGCGGGCTGATGAGAGTTGAGGATCGAACCCGCGTGAGGAATAGAAGCGCCTGGAAGCACGTAAGTAAGCGCTTGTAGCCTGCTTCACGATGCGCACTAACTGTCCCTTTTATCTTGCAGGTACAAGTTCGGAGCTTTAGAGAAGCTGAAGGGTGCTGGAATACCCACTGGATTCGGCGTGGGAAGGAGTAATGGCACGTGAGTAATAAAGTTGCCCAATGTCTTTAAACGCACCTTTTTTTGTCTTTCAGATGAGGGATGCAGCGCCGAAGGCCTCCGGAGCGTGCGAAGAGCTGGTAAGCTTTGTCTTTCAGATGCCGGAATGCAGTGCGAAGACCTCCGGAGCATGCGAAGAGTAGGTAAGCCTTTGTCTTTCAGATGCCGGAATGCAGCGCGAGGCGTTGGTGACAGCCGATGGACCAGGTAAGAGATGCGCTGCCACTGAAGACCGTAGTGCTAACCTGTTCTTTCTTTGTCTTTACAGGTGCTGCTGAAGACTGGATTCCAGGATGGTAAGCCTTTGTTCCCTTAGGCCCAGGATCAGAAGCAGAAGACACGATGAGCGTTCTGCTGCAGAGAATGCAGAATAACGCAAAGCAAGATTCATCCATCGGGTGTGGTTTAAATAGCCTCCTGTAGTGCTTAGGTGTCTCCTTCCACAGCCACGCCTAGGTAAGAAAAGAGTTCCTGCTTTCCAGAAGAGTTCCAGTGTTCTGAACCTAGGGAGTGGCTCCTGCCCCACCCAACAGGAAAAGTAGTCCCAAACAGAAGAGGATCAGGGGTTCAACTGGCAGGTAAGTAAGCAGCATGGTCTGCTGCAGGTAAGTCCACCCAAGCATTATGAGCCCGGCGCTTCCAGCGCTGGGACTGGGCATCTTTATGAGCCTGGTGCCACTGGCGCAAGGACAGGGTCCAAAAGGTCCCAATTGGGACTGGCTGGCACTCGGAACCGGGGTTATGGGTCTGCTTCCAAGGGAGTCGGGCAAGTCCTGATCTTTTGGAAGCAGAGATCATGACAAGAAGGAGTGGCAGGTGATGGACAGATGATCCAGAACTTGCTCGGGAGAGCGCGCCCTGATCAACCAATCGTCCAGGTAGGGGTAGACGTGAATCCCCCCCTTTCCTGAGATGCGCTGCCACCACTACCATGAGCTTGGTGAAGACCCTCGGGGCGGAGGTCAATCCGAACGGCAGGACCTGAAACTGAAAGTGCGAGTCGCCAACCGCAAACCCCAGGTACTTCTTGTGCTTTGGATGAATCGGCACATCAAAATAAGCATCCTTGAGGTCGAGATACACCAACCAGTCCTGAAGTTGAAGGGCCTGGAGGACTCGAGAAAGAGTAACCATCTTGAACTTGTCCTTCCTGAGGACTTTGTTCAAACTGCGCAAGTCCATGATGGGTCTCAATCCCCCGTCTTTCTCTGAAATCAAAAAATAAGGGGAATACCATCCCTTGTTCCTCTCCGCTACAGGCACCAGTTCTATGGCGCCTTTCTGCAGCAGGGATTGAATTTCCTGCGCAAGGAGCGGATCCGGACTCTTCAAAGAGGTTCCCTGGTGGATTGTCGTGAGGCCTCTGCCGGAAAGGAAGACAGTAGCCGTGGGCTATGATCTCCAGAACCCACACATCTGAAGTAATGGCACGCCATTCGACAAGATGCTGCGCCAGCCTTCTCCAACCAGCGAACCATGGGACATGGCCTCATGACTGAGCTGAAGCAGCTGCGGCGTTGCCCGAGGGCAAAGAGGCAACAGCCTGAGCGGCCTTGGCACCTCAAGTACCTTTGTTTTCCACCTCTGGCACTCCTACGGTGGCCCCTTTGACTAGCAGCTCCTTTCGCTTTACCAAAGGATGAGTAATAACGAAAGGAACCTCCCCTCCATTGCTGTCCCCTAGGACGAAAAGGCGGAGGTTGGCAAACTGCAGCGCCCAACGACTTCGCTGCAGCTTCTGAGGTCTCCAACCTCTCAAGGCTCTCGTCAGCCTTGCTGCCAAAAAGATGGACACCATCAAAGGGCATGTTGAGGAGCCGGGCTTGCACATCAGGAGCAAACCCCGACTTCCGCAACCACGCAAACCTGCGTATTACGATGCTCGCCGCCATGGACCTGCTGACGCAATCTGCCATGTCCAAACCCGACTGAACGGCCTCACACATGGCATCCTTGCCATCCTGGACCATAGCAAGAAAACCATCCCGTTCGTCCCCTTCAGGAATATGTTCAGCCGCTAAGGAAACAGTTCCACAGAGTGTGCGTGAAACGTGACAAGGCACATACGGAGTTGGCAGCCTGAAGAGCGATATCCCCTGAAGAAAACACTTTCTTTGCCCAACCATCAAAACGCTTGTCGTCCCTATCAGGAGGGATGGTAGGATACGACGCCTGCTTTGCTGGGCCATAGCCACCTGCACCACCAAACTCTCCAGAGTGGGGTGCTTGGTCAAGTAGCAGGGGTCGCTACTGGCTGGGCGGTATTTTCACGGCAAAGACTTGCCCACTGCCGGGAGACTCTCCGGAGCAGTCCAAGCCGCCGCCACCCTCCTCTGTAGAGCCATATGGAACGGCAGTACCGGGTCAGTTGGTGGACCTTGGTCGAGGATATCCGTGAGGTCATCCTGAAGAAAATCCCCTGGGGGAGCAGACCACCCCAAGTACTCGGTGACCTTTGACATAAGGTGCCGGTACGAGGAGTCGGCATGGGTGCCAGGCTCAGGCCTACAAAACTCCACCTCCGGAGAAGTGTCCAGACCACTGGCGTCGTGCAGTGACTGACGCAGCTCCTCAATCAGACTATGTCCCGAGATAATCTCATCTGGCACTGTATCCGGAACCATGCCATCATCAGAGCCCTCATCCACCTCCGAAATGTAATCAAGATGGTGGAAAGTGGGCACAGAATGGGGAACAAAGCCAGCTTGGCCTTGGCCAGAGCCTTTCTAGGGGGTTGCACCGTACCCCGGGGTACCCCTGTCGAAACAGCCTCAAAAGGCGTCGAGTGAATCGGCGTTGACGCCGAACGTGGCGCCGACAGCATTGACGGTGTCGACACAGGCCTCGAGGGCGGAGCCCAGAGCCTGTCCTTAGACATCCTGGGCACCAATGGCGTTGACGACTTCCTCGGAGGCGGAGCCTCAAGAGAGTCCCTCGACGACCTCGGCGCCACAGGCGTCTACTCTTCTTCGAAGACATCACGGGTGCACGTCGAAGACCTGGAACGGGCATGACTAGAACGGTTCCTCTTGTCCAAGCGGGACCTTTCCCGCGAATCGTGCTGACCACCCGAGCCCGAAGGCGTAAAGCGGTGTCTCTAGTACGGTCACGCCCAACCCCACTCGGAGGCGCGGACAGACCGGTGCCCTGCGATTCAAGAATCGCCAGCATTTTCTTACCGAAGGAAGCCCATTCCTCCGGAGTCGCATGCTTGGTGGGATAAACTACCCGCCGACGGGCGGAGTCCTCGGACGAGGACGGGGAAGGTGACCGATGACGGCGCTTCCGGGAGTGCCTCAAAGAGGCAGAGGAGTGGCGGGAACCACTCCGGGTCCAAGACCCCCTAGACTTACGACGACAATGCGGAGAGTCGCCCCTCGAATCGTCCGTCGAAAGCCCAGTGGACCTCGACTTCCGGGGCTTGGACACCTTACCGACCGACAGTTTCTTCTTATGCTCCCGCAAAGCTTTGGACGTCAGCGACTGGCAGTCCACACAATCATCCGTGTCATGGGCCTCCCCGGGGCACCAGAGGCAGGCGTCGTGCGAGTCCGTCACCGACATCTTGGACCCGCAGTCCCCGCATTTCTTGAAGCCCAGACGCGGTGTGGAAGAAGAGGAAGACATCTCGAAAACTTATTACAACCGAACAGGTTCGAAGAACCGAAAGAACAGAAACTCCAAAGAGTCAAGGCGCGCCGAGATCTCCGAAGCGAACTCGTTTGAGGAAAAAACGGAACTGAGACTACGGGCGTTGTACGTCCTACTTATAACATCCAGTGACGTCGGCCGTCGAAGGAGGTCCTCGAGGGCAGCGTATCGACGTCAGAGACGCAGGACGCAGAAAGATTTTCAGAAGCAGCAGAGCTGTGGTGATTACGGTCATAGATATGGAATACGTCGGAGGACCCAATCCCCTCGAAAATATATTTGCCGCCTCCATGGATACACTGACCATGCCTCTCCATTGTTTTTCTCACGACAAAAGACAATTGCCCTACAAATATCAAGTATTAGGAACGGACAGAAATAGGTATCATTCCAGATTGTGCTTTGTTTTTATGTTTTTGGATCCTGCTTGTACTACTTGGTGCTTTTGTGTTATGTGATATGTATTGGCCCCTTTCGATACAATCTACACCTGTACCCTCTCCTAATGTTTGGTCAACTTTACCCCCTGACCAGCAGTATCATTCTGAATAACTGAGCAGAAATGCATTTGTTACCCTTATGATAATACACATAAAATGACAATGCGGCAATTGCTATGTTTGATTGCAGTTTCCAGCCTTGTAGAGGAAAGGCTCCCGCTCCAACAGTGGCACGTCATGCTTTACACATGGCTATATTACATATGGAAAGTAGAACTATATTTAAAGGAATAGCCCATGGATTAGCTAATATCCGCTATGCTTCCGGTTCTTCCTCCTCCTCTTTGTATGCTCAATTACAACCACAGGTGCAGTGCAAAGGAGCCTGTGAATTTGCCATTCTCCCAAATACTACTTTTTCTTTGTCAGATGGGTTTACTACTTTTTTCTCCCGGGCTGGCCTTGTGACTGCAGCAGCTCTGGTTGTACCTGCTGCACAGCTTTGGATAATAACCCTCTTTTTCTCATCCCTTCCTTGAATCTACGGGCCTCCAACATAATAGGGGCCACTTGTATTGAGAGCAATGGCTCTACATTCCTAGGAAATCGCACCAACTCAACAGGACACTCGGAGAGGACGATGTTCCTGTTTATTTTGGTGACTGTGTATTTCATGTGTACTTGACGCTTACACTTGGCTACCTCCACATTGGAGTGGTCGTTGCCATTTAAGATTTTTATTTCAAGCCACATCTAGTAGACCCCCTGTTGTTGACAACTCTACCAGGCATCGCATAACTGCTACTCGGGACGATACTGGTGCACAGGTATTTGGCGATCTCATTAAAGCAATCATCCCCTGGTATGGCCTTGCCATAAACTCTAGAGATATCCGTCGCCTGGCTAGATTATTAGAAGCCACCATTAATTACACCACTGAAATATTGAGTAATATCACAGTAGAATTACAGGTGTTAACCCTTTTGGCGCTGAAAATAGGTTGGTTTGAGATATGATCCTTGCAGAAAATAGAGGAGTACTCAAAGTCCTAGGAGCAGATTACTGTGTCTATGTGCTCCATACCTCCACTTCGGTTCCCGAAGCAATAAAGAAGCTGCATGGTATTGCTGAACAAGCCCACATGCCCACTGGCCCATGAGATTTTACCAGCTCCTTTTGGCCCAACAGCTCTTTTGGCTGGAAAATTGGGGCCTTCCTAATGATTGCCCTCTTATTTTTCTTGTACATTGTTTACCTGTTTGCTGGCAGGCACTTGCCCGATTGCTTAAACCTCCTGTTTTGTGTGTATCGGTTATTAGTACCCGGCGAGGGCACAATCAGAATGAAAGAGCCAGTCTGATTGGCTCTCGCCGAGTCATTACCCGGCCGAGAATCCTTCAATTCTCGGCCTGGATTCCAGCCGCCTTGTCCTCGCCGGGGGTCGTGGAACCCCCTCAGTCAATGAGGGGGCTTGAAGCGGGTCCATCCCTGCTCCGAGCCTCCCCACGGCTGAGAAGCTGCCTTCTCCCCCTGCTGGAGACTCAGGTAAGGCTTTCCCCCCCCCCCTTTGCTCCCTCCTCCGACCTCCCTGCCCTCCCAACCCAACTTACCTTCTATCCCTTGGTGCCCAGTGGGGGACGATGGCAGCCTCCAGGCGTGTGGAGACTCGGAGCGGGGCCATCCCCGCTCCGAGCCGCCACAAGGCTGGAGGCTGCCATCGTCCCCGCCAGGAACCGCAGTATGGTTTTTTTTCTTCTTTTGTTTTTTTGCTTCCCCTCCCAACCCCACTTACCTTCTTTTTTTTTCGGGAGTGGACACGTTGGGAACGCTTCTGTTCCCAGCGCGTCCACTCCCGATGGCCGCCATGGAAAGGGAAAACAGACTCTGTTTTCCCTTTCCTGACGGCCATTTTCTTTGTCTTTTTTTTCTGAAACGCTGCAGCGTTTCGGGACAAAAAAAAAAAGCTTTTAGTCCCCCTGTCACGCAGTTCTTGCAGGCCGGGTACTAATAGCTATATGCCCCCGCTGCTCGTGGCATATTGCTTTAGTAATGCAAAATGTAGCAATACAATGAATAATGATGGGGGGGTGTGTGTGTGTGTGTGTGTGTGTGTGTGTGTGTGTGTCTCTCTCAAAATAGGAAATAGCTTGCTGTCAAAATAGCGCACACATTCCAAAATGGCCACCGAAAGGGGGAGGACGTGCTAAGAGCAGCTCATCATTCGCCCTCATCTAAGGGAATATAAAACAGGGGCACAGCCCTCCACTTCTGCAATTACCAGGAGCAGTGTGCCGCCCCTCCCAACTGGGACAATGTGAGGCGCACCGCCAAGATCGGGATGAAGCCTGCACCGGCACAGAGGACATCCCAAGGACCAGAGAAGGGAGTGGTGGCTGCATCCCGGTGCAGCACTGGATTGGAAAGGCCAGTTCCAGCGGCCCTGGAGTTTTGTAAGCGACACTTGGAGGAGTGGATACTGGCAGAAGGCGGACGCATGGCAAGGAGCGGCCTGAATCACAGGAGGTAAGCAGAGCTCCTCATTCCATGTGTGCGCTCAAGAGAGCCAGTGAAGACATGCTTACGGACTGATGTAGGTGGGAAGGAGGCCTATAAAGTGGCACTGAGCACCTGTAACCGCGCCAATGGATGCTAGAGAGGGGTGGGGCTCCTCTCTCCCCGAGAAATTGTGTATGGTGGCCCTGCAGAAGCTACTTTCAACTTCTTTAATGCTTGCGGATTGGGTCAGGGGAAAAGCATATCCCCTCCCACACGCGACTTAACATAGCAATTGACGCTAAATGATATCAAAGAGGAAGGCTCAAGTGAACATGAGGCTCTGCTGTGCGCTTGTCTTGTGAGTCCATACCGCGCAATTGTAGGTAAGGAGGACTGTGGGGATCCTGGCTGTTTAGACTGCTGTGGTGAATGACTTGGCACTGCTTGGGGAATTTGTGGCACGGCAATACCAGAATCCAGATCCAGAATCCAGAATCCAGATCTTGGTTAAGGGAGTGTCCACTGGTGCAATATGAGGCTGTTACAGCAGGTTTGAGGGACAACCTCACCAGAGGCTTCGGAGCGCACGACCGACTCACTTCGGTACACGGTCCAAACTGAATGGGCGGTGTGGTTATCAAGGGGACAACTCAAGGCGAGGCACAGATCAAAAGGAAAGGGACAAAATAAGGCTACACCGACAACCACAACCCATACCGAAAGCCCAGGGCGCCGAGGGCACAATCACAAGGTGCTGGCAGACAGACACAGGGAATTTCGGGTTCGGCAAACTCTTCACAGTCACAACCACCAGACGAGGAAACTCCTGAACATTGGTATAAGATGACCAATGAAGAATGAATGCAATGCTTCGCAGACCATCATCAGCAGCACCTTAAAGACTATTTTCAGAAATCTGTACAGGAACCGATCTCCCTTAAAACGGACATCAAAACTGCAGTACAGGAAAAAAAGGTGAAATTTCAAAGTTAGGGGAACGATTAGATGTGAATGAGGGAGTCCTACAGGAGCTATAAGAGGACTCCCGGAAAAAAGATGAAGAGATAGAACGATTGACACGGATGTCGCATAATTTAGAGCTTCAGTGTGAAGACCTGGAGAACAAATCAAGGCACTCGAACACCCGCCTAAAATTTCTTCCGAAAGAAATAGCAGATAAAGAGCTCAAACAATCGATACAAACCATTTGTGCCGAGTTACTTTAGGGGATTCCTTTGGAAGAAATACATTTGGATAGGATCCACAGAGCGGGACCGTTGAGAAAAGAGTAGGGGGCCCTTTTCTTCCTATGGGCAGAAGGAAGAGATTCTGAGGGCAGCACGAGTGGGCACATCCTTGACAATGGATGGCTCAGCGGTACAGCTTTTCCAGGACTTGGCTTTCTATACTCTAATGAAAAGGAAACAGATGGGACCAGTCACCAGTATTCTCAATCTTGAAAAGGTTCGATATTGATGAACTTTCCCATTCGGCTTGCTTTTTACATGTAAAGGCAGGCAGATTTGGTCATGGAAGTGGGGATAGGGCAGTCATTCTACTCAGCGGAGGCAGCGATGGGAATGGTCCACGGTGAAACGCGACAGTGGAAAGGCACGCGCCCCGAGAGGGTGGGAGAAGTCAAAGGACACACCAGGCACAGAGAGGTGATGGAGGGGGTCCTGGTACTTGGCGAGTGGCAACAAGAATGTTATTGCTTTGAATTTGCAGGCCGGGGGGGGGTGCCTGCGGAGTTGGGGGGGTGGGGCGAGGAGGGAGGTTGGTGTTGGGGGCTGTTGGGGAGAATTCTCATTTTATGGCTAATTTCCCTTACCTAAAGAATCCCCCAGCAGCTTTGCTGGATTTGAAGGGTTTGTTTCTTTTTACCTGTTAAGAGTGAGACTTTTTTTCCCACTCTTAGGCATTTTTGCTATGTGTGTTCTAGGCTATTTTTGTGTTTAATGCCTGTGGGATCTTTCTCAACCCCATAGGAACCATCTTTATTCACGTGTTACACAGCACCCTCAGTGCAGTGACACAGGGGTGTCGTAGCGACCCCCAAACATTAGACTCCATACCCTGGGACTGACTACTGTCTCCCAGGGAATGTAAAGTCCCCATTGACTTTAATAGTCAAATCCTATGAACTAAACCAGTACAACCCATCTTACTATGGAGGTACTGGAAGGGGTTAATAGTTGTTCCCCCTACATTCATTTCCGAGAGTGTACCCTACAGTACCTCTCTCTCAAGTTTCTGGCTGGTTGCAGTGGTTACTACCATAAATATTTGACCGCAAATATTTCTCGATGGGATTTTCCCATTGTTCAAGACTACCACATTTTCTGACGGCCTCTAACATACCGCCGGTGCATTTCTAATATTAACTTTGCTCCAGTAGGTTTTATTTGCCAGAACTTTAATATAACTTCTTTCTCGTGTCTTTCTCTACAATCCTAACCCAGGTCGGGGATCCTTTGTACGTCCGTTTGGCGGGCTTTTGCCCAGAAGTCCTCCTTCTGGCGCCACCGAGTCTGGGGTGGGTCCATTGTGTGGGAGGGGGAGTAGGACCCCTGGACAGGGTGGCCTCAGCAACCCATGTCGCACTCTATCCTGATAGGCTGGAGGGTCTCCCGCCAAGATGACCACTCCACTGTGCGAGTGACAGCTAGGCTGTATGAATGGGGATCTTTTTGCATAAAAGCAGGGTCCTGAGGACTGGAAAAGCAAGATGTCGCCACTGGAACTAAGAAGCCGAAGAGGAGAGAAGCCAAAGACATTCTGCAACGACTGAACCTCCGGTGAAGCCCTGCTGCAGCATCTCACCACTTTTCTCCACACGAGAGAAGATCTTCACCTGCAAGAGCTTTCTTCCCTTGAGCTGGTGGGGCCAACCAATTTGCCAATCGCCTTCCCGGACCTGCCTTGGCCGAATCTCCCGTACCCAGTACTCAGAGGCCGGATAGCCAGGCACCAGTCCACATGGACTGCGATTTAAAGGAGCTTACCTTTTATTCGTCTGGCAGCACCGCAGCTGGTTTTATCCCTGGGTAGTGCAGTAACTCTAACCTTCCTCCACGACGAGAGCCTCTCTTCCTCTGCCGGATCACCCGAACTGCAGGAACTACCAGGAACAACCGCCACCGCAGGAGCCACTTCTCCATTTTAAGGTACATTGTTCCGCCAGGCCGCCCTTTCTTCGCTGTAGTGCTAAAGGTGTTTTAAATCCTTTACCTACCTGTTGGGTTGGCCGCCCCTCTCTCAACCTTCTTTTCAACTATTGCAACCACCCCTTCAAATATCGTAAACCAAAGACTTGACTGCAGCTACAAGAACATTTTGCTCCTGGGCCCTTGCCCTGTACCACTAACTCTGGCACAGGCCTATTGACGCTAGTCACATTGTTAGACCTGCCTTCTCGAGATCTCCATTCGAACTGTGTGGTGCGCCCCTTTCTTATAACTACCCTCTGCATAATCATTGTGAAATGCCATTTTGCTCAGTTTTCATTTTAAGTATTGCTTACACTGATGCACCGTTTTGCTGAACTGGTTCACAACTGATGGGAAGTGTTGCTAGGGTGTATAAGAACCTATTTCTGAATAACTTGTGTTTTCCCTCCCTTGTGAGGAATTGTTAGAGGATCCCTTGTGTGTAGTTTTCACTGTGCCGTTTTGCTCAGTTTTCACTCTGGTTCACTTGGTCTACAATTCATATAGGGAGTGTGTATATTTTTCCTTGACTTAATTTAACTTGCTTGATACTTGTGATACATGTGTTTGATTAGAAGTGCATAAAATAAATATATATATACACTTTTTAACTACCAAGCTTTGGTCAGTGTTTCCTTGTGCCATAGTCTAATAGACCTATTGTGTAAACCCTGAATACTGCTCAGCTCCCTCTTGAGATAAGTCTGACTGCTCAGCCACAGCTACAAACTAAATCTTCATGGTACAGACGGATACCAAAGGGGATTTATTGCTCTCACCTGTAGTCCTAATCTGGTGTAGTGCTCCCTAAGGGAACTGCACTGGATTCTGCCTAACAGGGACCCACTTGGGATCTAAGGAAGAGGGTTAGTTTATCTCTCTGCAGTTGGTAGGATCCAGGCTAGTTTACCGGTACATGGTGGAGGCTCTTCCCTTTGTTGTCATTAGGACCCATGAACCGACCTGGGTCAATACAGGGGGTGAGGGGGGTTAGGGAGGGAGAGCTGCAGGGTAGGGGAGGAGAGGAGGCGGGTAAGAGGACAGGCGATACAAGGACCCAAAGACGGAGCTTTCACGCAAAAGAGGCAAAAGCCAAGAGACCAGGGGAATTCCCAAAGGGAGTTAGGAAAAAGAACCCAAAGGAATGCAAGGGACTATTTAAAATCAAAACTGACACATGGGTTTTAAAGTCACCTCATATAATATTATAGGGCTGAATACACCGGCAAAGTGAAGTAAATTGGGCATTTTATGGAAGCATGAGAAACCGTACTTTCTCATGCTTCAAGAAACCCACATATGTAAAAAGGATAGATCGCGACTTCGGCTTAAGGGGTATCCACAAAACTTTCAGGCTAACGCGAAGGACAAAAAGGTGGGGTTGTTAATTGCATTTAGAACTAATCATGATATACTGATTTGGGCTCCACGGAGGATAAGCTAGAAAGATATTTGTCAAGTTTCGTATTGGGACAGAGATATACACAGTAGCAAAAGTATATGCACCTAATTCCGGGCAAGATAGTTTCTTCAGGGCCACAATGGCGACACTAGACACCTTCCTGGAGGGATATGTTATATTAACAGTGGATTTTAATATAGCTTTGGATGCAGTGATGGATAGAAATAGCGTAGGGTTTGCACCGCAGTGCTCCCCCTCAGAATTGGGGTTGGTAGACGTGTGGGATGCTTGTAAGGGAAAAGAAGCCGAAATCATGTTTAATTCTCACGTCCATAGAACCCAAATGCGTATCGAGTATATATGGGTTTCCTCCCGATTGGTGGGACGAGTTCGCAAAGTATCTTTGGGGGCGATCGCGCTATCTGATCATGCCCCGCTGGGGGCAATGCTAGAAATTACATTTCAGCATAAGGGATTGTGGCAGTGGGTATTACCATCATGGATTCTGACCAACATGTTATCCTCAGCCAAGATAGGGGAGAAGATTCAAAGCTATGTTAGAGAGAATGCGATGGATTTTACTCCCCAGGTATATGGTGGGAGAATGCGATGGAGGATACCTCCCCGGGTATATGGTGGGACGCGTAAGGGGGGGGGGGGGAGGATGGGGGAGGAATTATTGCATGTAAAGCCTTGAGAGAAAAATTAAGCTGGCAGTTGGAGGATAACCTAGAGGCTCAACTCAAAGATATTATGCCGAAAATGGGCAGCTACCAAACGAGGAAAACATTGAATGCATATAGAGAGGTTTGCGGGCAACTCGAGATATTAAGGGCTAAAAAAGCTTAGAGGGCCCTTCACAGGGCAAAGAAAACTGTTATATCAAGGGTAATAGGGCGGGGAAGTTATTTGCACAACAATTGAGACTAGTGGGGGGGCAGCCCAAATGATCTCGAACATTAGGGAGGGGCAAGGGGAGAAGTGATACAGAGGGAATTATTGGATGCTTTGAACTCTATTATGGAGCTTTATACTCCTCTGAAAAGCCTAGAAGGGAATCCCAATCTTCTTACTTGGCTGATGTACCTCTCCCAAAGTTGTCGAAGGAGGACAGGGAAGAACTAGTGAAAGATATCACGGAGGAGGAAATCAGTACAGCCATTGTTAGGTTCCATCCAAACAAGGCGCCGGGTCCGGATGGCTTTCATAGACATCTTTTATAAGAAATACCAAACAGTTCTCGCCCCATAGTTAACGCAATTATACAATTCTTTGGAAAGAACTGGTCACATTACATCATCGATGGACCAGGCTAAATTGGTAATATTCCGAAAAAACGGTAAATATACATCACTGCGGGTCCTACCATCCGATAGTGTTAATTAACATTGATGCTAAGATATACACTCATATTTTAGCTTCACAACTAGAAGATAGACTCCATGTTTTAAAAGGACCTGACCAGGCGGGTTTTATTAATCAACGCCAAACCTTTGACAATATTAGAAGGATTTGTCATCTAATAGAAAAAGGTAGAGAGGCACGAGATTCTGGCTGTTCTCGCTCTAGATGCCAAAAAGGCATTCGACCGGGTGGAATGGACGTTTTTGTTTCAAACTAGGAAGAGCATGGGGTTTGGGGAACGATAACTACAAAGGATACAAGCCAATTATCAGCCTCCAGCCGTGCATTTGTCTATCAATGGACAGATGTCTGGCTCAATACGATTGGAAAGGGGAACTTAACAGGGATGCCTGCTGTCTCCTTTGCTCTATGTAATTTATCTGGAACCCTTTTTTACAATTTGGGGCAAGGGAACATAAAAAAATGACATTTGCGGATGACATGTTATTGGCATTGGAAGATCCAGTGGAATCCTTAAAGGCGGTAACATCCGAGCTGGCTCTTTGGGGAAGTTTCGGGATTAAAAATTAATACAAATAAATCAGAGATACTAAACCTCTCACTGTCAAGGGAAAAGGAAAGGGAAATACGGGGGTCACCCAATTTCAATGGGCAGTGGACAAAAGTAAATACTTAGGGATTCATATTATGAAATCAATGGCTACATTATATGAGGCAAATTATTTCCAACTACCCAGCACACTCAAAACTGACTTACATAGCTCATGGATGGGGCGTATGGCCTTGATTAAAATGGTGACCCTTCCACGCTTTAAAAAAAAAATGTTCAGGCCTTAAGTCACTCAATCGCCTACTGTCTATGTTTATTTGGCAAAATAAGAGACCACAGGTGGACCTGCGAACTTTAATGGCTACGAGGAATAGGGGAGGAATGGTGGTTCCTGATTTTAGATTGTATTACTAGGTGGCCCAACTGCGGGTGTTGAAATTTTGGTTTTAAGGGTACAAAAGTAAACTTTGGGATTCCATGGATAAAGCAGTGGTGGGAGCTCCACTCGATGCAGTGTTATGGGTAGCTAAAGAAGACCGACGTATGAAGGCATCGCGGATCACCACACTAGTGGCGGGAAATATGGAATGAGGTGATTAAACAGAGGCAGATCTCAACAATGCCGGGCCCATTTATGCCATTGTTTGGGAATCCCCAGTTCACACCACTGAGGTATATACGAACATTTAGGAAATGAAGGGAGGCGGGCTGTGCAAGGTTAAGGGACATGATGGAAGGCAAACAAGTTCAAACATTTGAACAATGTAAGCAATCTTTTGGCCTTATGGAAGAGGATAGGCTTAGCTATTACCAACTACTGCATTGGGTAGTACATCCCCTTAATAAATCAGCAGAGAATAGGCAACCTACTGCATTCAAAATAAGAAATATATAAATACTCAAGCGGGAGATTCACATCTAATCTCCGCATGGTATGCGTTAATAGCAGAAGGTGGCCCACGGGAAAGGTGGTCTTATATGGAAAAGTGGGAACAAACCCTAGACCGACATATAAGAGGATGAGTGGGAGGTATTATGGGGAAATATCCTGAGGCTTAATCGATCCATCCAGCTTAGGGAGATGCGGTATAAGGCCCTTACTCAATGGCATCATACTCCAGAGAAACTTAGATCTATGTATCCGGAAACATCCCAGGATTGCTGGCGGAAATGTAAAGGGCAGGGGGATTGGCACTATATTTGGTGGTTTGTCCAGCCTTGAAAGTGTATTGGGGTCAGGTTTGCGTGACAATGCAGGAGGTGACAGGGACAGATATGCCCCTGGGGATTGAGGAATGCCTTTTGAGTCTATGGTCAAAGGATAAGGCACCAAGAGGAAGGGCACGCTTCAAAGCATGTATGGTTCTGTGTTTGGCAGACTTATTGGTATTAGCGCGGAATTGGAAGCAAGAGGCCTCTCCCACCCATAAAGAATGGTTATTTAAAATTTGGCATTTTTTGGCTATGGAATGGGTTACTTACACAATTCAAGGCGTCATCCAACAATTTCATACAGATACTTGAGAGATGAATATCGGATCCAAATGTGCCCGCAGAACATTCGTATTTTGGACATTGTGTGATCAACTCAAACGATCAAAAAGGAAATGTCCTTGTATCAAACGCATGATAAGGGGGAGCAGCTCTGGGATGAGGGGTTAGGACGGAGGGTGGAAGGGGAAATGTTTATGCAAATACCAAAACTAAACTAAAAAAATAGAGCACACAAATACCAGCAGTTGGTGACCCTTCTCAGGCTAAGGATAGGAAGGAAAAAAAAGAAAGAAAAAACACACACGTTGAGCCTCCCCATGCATGTCTAATTGTATTTCACCAGAATTACTCACCGAACATTCGTTCACCCAGTCAGTGCGTTAACTTTCAAGGACCCTGTGTTATTTACATGTCATGTTAATGCAGCTGGAAAAAAAAACGTATTTCAAGGAGCTAAAGATCGCAAGTAAGGCAGAGAGCACTAGCAAAACATGGTATCGCCTCTCTTCAGTGCTCTGCTCAACTGCTTTGTTGATGCAAATAAATGTATCTATGTGACTATCTTATTCTGTGAAGGGGTCTCATTCTTATTTTATATTCAAGGCGGAAGAACCGAGGGTCTCACAGCTTTACTCTAACTTGGAACAGACACTTTCAAGTGAGCTACTGCTTTTGCCGGACCACTCTGTTACTTAGTATCGCTTATTTTGCAGCTATCTTTTACTTCAAAATTCATTCACAGGTCTGCCTTTCCTCGCGTCGGATCCACACGCGTGCAGCCTTCACTTGCGATATAATATTGCTACTTCAAACTTTAACACACACCGGTTTCTCAGGTAACTTGCTAACTCACCAGCTGTGTGCGTCTCTTTCATGGTTTTGCAATACCCAATTCTCGAGTCAAGATTAGTACCGCAGGCTTGGCCTTGCCTCCCCAATTCTGCCGGTCACCCGGGAGGGTCGCTTGCATCCTTAAAACACAATGCAGTCTTCACTTGTGGTATATGGCCTTCTCTGCGTGTTTTCCGCAGCCTGTCGGAGGGAACGACCCCTGTAAGGGAACTCTTGGGGTCCTCGGCCCGCTGCTCTCGACACTTGGTCCGTCGGTCTGCTCCAGTAGGTTTGCCTTTCATCCTGGAAGTTTGACCCATATTAGTGTTCTGCCTTGCTCAGAGTGCGTCTTTGGGCTCTGCCTTTTATTCGTGTGAGGAGAGCTAATTATTATCAGGTTTATGCACTTCGCGTCAAGTGCCTGACCCGATTAGCGGGACATGCCCGGTACGATGTGTGAAAGTTAATGGTTTTAACTCTCAGTCATCTTCTTCCTCTGCCCGGTGTTTGTGTAAAGGGTGGGAGGGGGTGGGGGGTGGAGTTGGAAACTCGATGAATCCTAAAAAAATAGGATCGGTTGGATAATGAAAACAGAGAGCAATACTGCGTCTCACCATCGGCTGCCTCACCCCGCAAAGAACCCTCACCCAGGTGATCCTCCAGCACTGGTCCATCCCCAAGGCCTGCATCCAAAGGCAATGGGCATACCCCTGAGGGGGATTATATATCGATCCCGGGGACTAGCAGGTGCAACACCCTCTGGTTTCTCAGAGGGGGCGTGGCGATGGGGTTTGTAGGGAGCCAGCAGAGAAAATAGTTACACTAATTCTTTTCGTACACTTCAACCACTGCTTGTGGTTTGCTACAGACTGGCGGCTAGAGAGTCTGTCACTATATTTTTTGCCGCAGGATGTGTAAGGCCTGCAACATTGATAATGGTCTGCGCTGCCCAATCCCAAGTCTGAATGGCTAAGTGCACTAGAAGAGGAGCCCTGGCCCCTTCCTGCTTGTTCACATAGAACAGTGCCATTTAGTTGTCCGCCCGAATCCGAACCGCTTTGTTTTAGAGAGGGCAGAAAAGCCTTTAAGGCCATGAAAATGGCCAGAAGCTCAATGCAATTGATATGGCAATCACAGTCCAGCAGAGACCATAGATCGAAAACCTCCAGATGGTTCAATCGCCCTGGAGTCCAGAATCTTCGGAACTTCGGCACAGAAAGGAGGGGGACCCTGTCTGGTGTAAAGGAGGATGGGTTTGAGGCATTGCCGGAAGGGGAAGTTGGAAACCTGAAAGGGCAACTGACAAGACCCACAGGTCTTTGGAAATGGTTCTCCAAGACTGCAGATGCAAGGAGTAACATGGGACTGTTGAAAACGATCATTTGGTAGATTTACCAGCAGAGGGGGTATTGGAACCGGCTGAGGAGTGGGAGAAAAACCACCCATTCTGCCTTTTGCTGCTTGAGGACAGCTGGGGTAATGGTCGGGCTGACGAGGCTTGCGGTCCTGAAACGTTAGGAATCCTGAGAAAGATCTAAAGTGGAAATCCGACTTCTGGGGATAAGAAGAGCTGGCAGTTCTGCAAGAACCGTCACAGATTTGGCCGCTAAGGTACTAGCGTTAGTTTTCACCAGATCTACATCAGTGGAACTGTGGAAGAGTTCCTTGCCCTCAAAGGGGAGGTCCAGGACGGTCTCCTGAACCTCCTTGGAGAACTTGGTCGCATGAAGCCACGCTTGGCGGGTGATACCAACGCCAATCAGGCCGCATGCCGAGGTATCAACATGATGCCCAGCGGCTTCCAGCCAATCTTGGCCCGAAACTCTGGAGTTGGACAACCCGGTCCTGAAACCCTCAAGTTTGTCCTGAGGAATGAATTGCTGGAACTCGAACAACTCTCTCCACAACTACAGATTAGCTGCAGCTAGGACTGCCTCTGTATTTGCCTGACGCAGCTGCAGTCTGGCATTAGCAAAGACTTTCTTTCCTACCCCTTCGAGAAAGTTGTCCTCCTTAGACAACACCTGTGAGGCGGTGGAGGAAGAAGAAGATTTGGACAGGGAAGTGGCTGCAGCCACTACAGCGGAAGAAGGAAGCCAACATGTAGCCAAAGGCATCTCCTCTGATGCCTGAAGCTTGTACCGGGCGTCATTGCTCTTGTTTATGTGATGGTCGTATAGGGTTTTACCAACACTTTGCAGGCTTCTGCCAAAATATCCTTTTGCAGGAAAAGGCCTGAGCGCTCCTGTGACTTTAGCATAAGGAGTAACGTAGAGTGACAGTCCTGCAGTGGACTGTGTTGGAGTCTCTCTAAAGTTTCCTTCCTTTGTGGGTGGTCCCACAGCATTCAGCATTAAAAACCTCTCTGTGCCGCGGAGCTGCCGCTGAGTAACGTAGAGCGACAGTCCTGCTGGGCTGCTGAACTCTGGACTGCTCTGGAACACTTCTGTTGCTCACCAGCGTTTACTTGAAACGGGTATGTCGGAAGAAGGCCACCTCTTGCGAAGTGCACGTCGACGGGAGGAGGAGGAAAGAGAAGCAAGAACCCCTCCGACCAGTCCCAGCTATCGACCCATCCAGAGCCTCCTCCTGTTTATTTCCCACGGCCAAGCGGGATCCAAGCCTCGACGATACCTGCACCTCCCGATTACGGAAGTACCAAAATTGCAGGGGCATAACCAGAGGCTCCAGGTAGGAATTGCTGGTCTCCTTCCCCGTCACCTCGGCTGCCGCTCCAACCTGATTTCCCAGTCCTTTTAGTGTCAGGCAGCCCCGACCAGCTGAAACAACACTAACTCTCCCGATCCTGCCCCTGCAGTAACCACCGAACACATGGTTGAATTTTTATCTGAAATTTCACCTACAGACATACCAAA
The DNA here is from genome assembly GCF_040938575.1 of Ambystoma mexicanum. Classification (NCBI taxonomy): domain Eukaryota; kingdom Metazoa; phylum Chordata; class Amphibia; order Caudata; family Ambystomatidae; genus Ambystoma; species Ambystoma mexicanum. The sequence continues at coordinate 371,091,838 of NC_090938.1, forward strand.
GAATTCTGCTTTGCCCTCATCCATGCTCGCACCCATTGGAATTCAAACCAAATGGGAGACTGCTGTGCGGAGGGACCGCTGCTCCTCTCAGCTAACTACGGGGTCTCCATCCACCCAAACGCCTGCTAAATGCCAAACGCTGCATGAACCCCATACTACAACATCTGCCCAGATCCATGTCGATCCTGATTTGGGTATTGCTGCTCTCTTACTGGCGGGAGGAGTACTGGCGGACACCCACGTCGGATGCGGGAGCCTGGTGGATACCGGTTTGGATGATTGTCTGCATCAGTCCCACTCGCCCAGTCGAAGTGCGAATGTGGGTGGCCCCTTGCCAGATGGTGTAGCGGAGCCTCTCGGAGGGACACCCTTGTCTAGCCAAGATGAGCTTGTAGGGCTGGCCTGCTCGCCGCCTGTTGAGGTCCCCTGCCTCCCGGCTGCCGGGTTCTCTAAGTCGGCACCTTCGACAAATCAAACGCAAGGAAAAAAGCAAATGCTTTTTAATGCATTTGCTCATACAAAACGTGGGGCCAACCCAACAGCAAGAAAAGGTGCAAAGCCGTTCCAAAGGAAAACACAACAAAAGGCCAAGCAGGAGCGTCGGATCTTGGAAAAACCTCTTGACGAACTGTACACCTCACCTTCCATCTCTGGTGAGGCCAAAGTCAAAGCCCCAAACCCAAAACGTGCAAGTGATAACAAAACAAAGGCCTTAACGCCTCCAAAAAGGGTGTACAGGAAGATTAAAGGAAATCGTCCGCTACTGTCTGCAGACTTGAAAAACTTCTTTTTAAAGCAGAAATTGAGAGGCGATGATCAACCTGGTACATTAGCTCATGACCTCTCAGACGGAGAGCTCTTGGACGGTGGTGCTAATGTCATGGAAGCCGTTGGACCACTTTCCACACAGGCTCAACTTAAATTGAACCATGAACTCCTTATTCCTTTAGGCCCAGCTGCAACAGTACTTGATCCATCGGCTATTGGTCTGGAACCTCTGAGGCCAACGGACCCAAACATGAAGCAACAGACATGAGAAACATTGCACTAGGCAAATCGCCTTTATACAAAAGACCGGATCAAAGTGCAACAAGTCAACAAACCTAAACTATGACTCGGCCGAGGAAGAGGTGCCTAGCGCCGTGAATCAGGGTTGCGGCACCTCAACCGCTCCCCTGGTCAGACCGCTGGAAGATGTGAGCCCAGCCGTCCTGGACCCAGTGAAAGGCTCAACCATCAATTTACAGACCGATACCTCGGCACACCCTGCGGCTACATCCAAAAGGAACAGTAAATCCTCTAATCTACCATCTCATACCTTGTCCAACTTAGAAGGCAAGGAATTGGTACTAAATTCTCCTCGTAGAGGTGAAAGAAGATCTGAGGGCTATCTGGACCAGAGATCAACCAACACCCCTAAGAAACCGGACTTGATGACCATGTCCACCATCACCATCACTCTTGCACCCTTTACAAAATTATATGAAGGCATAAATGACACCTTGAGAGACCATACATCTCTAATAGCCATGATACATACCAAATTAATCTTCTTGGAAGGATTTATTACAGCTCTGGAGAAACTACCACATCTGGCTTCAAAGACTACACCAGTCTCCCAGGACACGGGCTGTCAAACTACAAGCATGTATCAACCTGGCCAGCACGCAAATAACAGCTCTGTTTTCTTTAAATCAACCTCGCCTTCTCAAATTGACCTAATGAAAGAATCATTTGAATCATCAACACAAACACTAAGCCTTTTACATCCATCACAAGCTAATGACCTTCAAAAAACAGAGTCTTTGGGCGAGAAAAGGAGCAAGCCTGCAGGCACTCAAGCCAGAGGAACCAGCAATGGTTGCCTAGTCTTGAAACTAGCAGACCAAATGCAGTATTCTCCACCTCGCCATCAAACCCGGATGGTGTCAATCGAAAATAGTACCGAAGAGCCCCTCAACAAGGACTATTGGATCTTTGAGAGAAGAAATCCCAAGCCAGCCGAGTATAAGATCAGCGCGGCAACCCGCCCAATTGAGAAATCAACCATGCCAGGCCACGGACCCAAAGGAGTCGGTTCAAATACCATCCATGCCGATCAGCACGCGAAAAGCAGGAAAGAAATTCTCTTGGTAATCGACCGCCGCCTCCCACTTGGAGCTTTTTGGGATGTTGACGGCCCAAGTAACGTTTCCCTAAGGCATGTAAGTGAATCATCAGACACCCTCATGGACCTGATCGACCTCTCACAACAACCAATCGAGGAGCTGAACGAAGAGGACCCGGCTCACCTTCATCAAAACCCAGGAAATCGGGTTCAGCAGGACTGCTTAAAAACAGTGGCAAGTTCGGTAGATACACCAGGCTCGTCCCATCCAACTCGCTTCCTAACACTATTTGAAAAAAGAAGGTTCATTATAGAAAAGGAGCGGCTCTCTGTCTCTTGTCCCAAACAGAGTGGGCCAAGAAGCATGGAAACGCAAGTCCCAAGGTCTAAACCCTTGTCATATGACCAAAGGGGAACTCCAAAGGAGTTGAAAAAACTTGACAATCCAACCCTACCTCAGCACAACAAAGACATTTCCAGCAACAAAGCAGGCCACGGCAGTGATCAGAGAAAATATTCTTCGAAAACAGGCTTGAGAAGTCCCACTCCTCCAGGACGCCGGCATGAAGTGTCCCAGTATGTTCAAAAGGCTGGCAACCGGAGAAATGATCAGAGAGGGAACAGGTCGTTCAAGTTCGAATCTATACTGGAAAAAAGTTAAAAACTGATCTTGAAGCGAGGAACAATTGTACAGATTTTCCACAGCATTCCAAACCTGCATCAATTGGCGTCTGAGGATTTCAAAAGTGTGGAATTTGCCATTAAGCATCAAACTGACTGTGTCTACCTCCACATAGCTTCCCAAAACGATGCTCCTTAATGAGACAGATAACCTCTGAATCCTGGGATACGACTTAACACCGGAAGAACAAACCAGACCATCAGCCCCAACAAGGGAACGCTTATCAAACACAGAATCCGAACAACTCCATCATACACGTAAGGAGCTCGCGTCCCCCCGCCCTGAGGGAAAATGAGCACCAGACGGAGTCAGAACCACCAAACTATCTTGATCCGTTGAATATAGGAAGAAAGCAGACTGGCCCACGCCCAGCCATCACGATCACCGTGATTCAAGAAAACTTGCACCAAGATGCACATGCATCAGGGTGGTGCTTGGAGAAAAATACAAACCAAACCTCAGCGGAAGACTGTCATGGATTCAAGATGCCCTCTGCAAAAGGAAAGGCATCAAGCCCGCGAGAATCGACCCTCCAGGAAGCCCAGGCCGAATCACTTAGGAACTTGGAACTCCCTTGCATTGCTCAAAAAGCTAAAACGAAACCGCTGAGGCTGGCATGCTGGAACACCAGAGGTTTTCATCACCTAATGTCAGTAAGTGACGTAAATCTGGGGGACTATGATATACTGTGCCTACAAGAGACTTGGCTAGTCAATCGGCCACATATAGATGGCTATGAAGTAACTGTAGCCTTGGGAGTAAAGGGTCGCCCTTACTCAAACCTTTCGATAGCCGTTGGAACTGGAGTAGGCTTGTCTGTCACCAAAACCATCCATTCTGATGGTTTCTGTTAGGCAATATCATTGAATGGTCATCGAACTGTGTAGTTAGCAAGAAATCAAACCGTGGAAACTTGATAGTAATGACATGCTACTGGAAACCCGTTAGCGATTTCAGACGCCAATTTTATTGAGCTGGTTACCACCTTACTTGACAATGCCCTGGCAGAAAACCTGACTGATTCCATCTTAATTTGTGGAGATCTAAATATAGTTCTTGAACCTAAAAAGCAATGCGCAAAGCCCGTAAAACCAACCAGCATGGCCTCACAAAGAGGCGCAAAATAGTCAAGATTTATGAAGGACAGTGGTTTTCACCAACTAAATAAAGAGGAGGACACGGATCAAATAAACATCCCTACATGGGAACGAGAACTTCAATCCGCTGACTTGGATCACATCTTTGTTACCTCAGATCTTGCCCAACTACTTACCGGAATCACTGTTAGAAGGACCACTAACAGTGACCCCAACATCTTAGAGCTAACGCTATACCAGGTGAACACTAGTTGGCATTCTACAAAGATGGCTGGCGTGGAGGAAAATAACGCTGGCAATAGACTACGTTTGAAACCCAAAGACATAATAGCAGCCACAAAAGCTTATTTCGCCTCGAGAAACCCAGGCAAAGAACCTCAAACAATAGATTACAGACCGCTGCTTACCCCATCCAGCAGCAGCTGGTCAAACACTATTAAAAATATCACACAACGCCATGTATTTGACTCCATTTTACTTGAGAGAAAAACAGCAATGAGGCGCATCAAACGGCAGGCTGCAAAATCAACTAACCCTGACTTTAAAGCCAAAGCAGCAAGATCCATCAAAGAGTACAAATACTGGATAACAAAACACCGGCATATGTTACTCCAGCAAGATGCTGAGCAAATGCTAAGAATTCTTAGCGGGAAAAAACGGACATCATGAGGCCACATCAAACAGTGTGAATGAGAGGACCTGGATATCCCATTTCTCCTCCCTTTTCACGGACTCAAACCAGCTCTGTGAATTTAGGAATACAAATGAAGTTGGTTCATTGTGGGAGCGGGAGTACGACGCACGTGAAATAATGGAAAAAATAAAAAAAAAACATAATAGATCAAGGGCCCCCGGGCCGGATGGCCTGACAAATGCCATTTTAAGGCAACATCTGCAGGAATGGTCGCTTTTTATCCAAGCTGTTTTCAGTGACATCTCCAAAGGAAGGCTAATCCTAGCTTCATGGAAACTGGTGGTAATAGTTCCAATCTACAAGAAAGGTGACAAGTCTGATCCGAAGAACTTCAGACCCATAGCGTTGCTGGACGTGATAGGGAAAATCTTTGGTAGCTTCCTTTTGGAAAAATGTTCAGCTTGGACTCACAACGCAATCGATCCATTCCAGACTGGTTTTGTCAAAACCGTGGGCACTTCAGCAAATATTATGCTATTAAGCATATTGAAAGACAAGACACACTCCAGTAAAGACCAGCTTTTTATAACATTCGTGGACCTTGTCCAAGCGTTCGACAGAGTCGACCGCCAACTTCTTTGGACCAAGCTGGAAGCCCTTGGTTGTCCGGACGAAATAGTGGGCCCCCTGAAAGCACTCCACACTGACACCAAAATCCAAGTTAGGCTGAAACAAGCAGGGCTTTTGTCATCCCAGATGCCAACACATCGAGGAGTAAAGCAGGGATACCCCCTGCCCCAGCCATATACAACTTTTTCACCTCGAATATCCATCATTTTCAGCCTACAGTGAGATCCTTCCCACCCACCATCGGAGGGGAGAAAGTGACCCGTTTGGTCTACGCAGACGACCTCATATTAATTGACCAAACAAGAATGGGCTTGCAAAGACAGTTGGACAGCCTGCACAGATACATCGTCCTGAACCACCTTGAAATAAACCACTCTAAGACCAAGGTAATGCGTTTCAAACGAGGAACTCATAAGACTGAGCCCTTTAAATGGTCTGTGGACTTAAAAAAAGTTGAGACATTTAAATACCTTGGTACCATTACTAACAGCCCAGTTGAGTCTCCGTTCCTCGAGGATTTACAAGCCAAAGCAAAACAACTGGCCAGCCAAGTAAAACTCATGGATGTCAAATTTGGCCGTTTCTCTTTGGCGGCCGCTATAATGTACTAAAAGGGGAAAATCATTCCATCCTTAACATATGGCATTGATGGTATCCTGGGCATCCCTGTAGAGACTTGGGGGCGCCTAGAATTGATCATCCCGAAAAAAACATTAAATCTCCCAAGTCCAAATTGACGTGCTTCGCAGAGAATTATCACCATCATCGATGCAAGCAGCAGTGGAGTGGAAACAGCTTTCCCTATATTGGAAAATAATGATATCAAATGGCCCAGGTGCTGGGTATAATCAACAGAGAAATCATGAACAAACCATCGCCACGCCTGTTTTATTGGGTTATCCATCTCAAGATAACTTTGGCAGACCTCTGTTGTTTGGAGGAAGATTGTATTGTAAATCCGATGCGCGTGAAGGAAGAATTGCTCTGCGCTGACTGGATTCGGACATTGGAGAAGGCAAATGCTTCCAAACTGATCAAAGAGATACCGCAGAGGGCCCTGAAACTGAACGACTTGCAGCCTTACCTCCTGAAATTTCCAGACCGTCGCTATAGGGACACCTTCATGAGGGCCCATCTTAACTTCATTCAAACTAATGAAATTCTAACTACAAGAGGACTGAATCAAGTACCTGGCTGCCGAGTTTGCAAGTTCGAGGCAAAGAAAGAGTCAATTCACCATGTGATGATTACCTGTCCAGGCCCAAGTGCTGAGCGTCAGCAGTTTCTAACACCTCTTTTCCGCTCTTTGCAAACACTGGACGACAAACAACGTTGGTTTGCACTGATGAGTGGTATTTCCACAATGTGGGCGATTGCAGTGGTTCGGTTTATTAGGAAAGTAAATCCATCGGCCACTGCAGTTTTCCCAAACAAACTCGTAAATTAAGAAATCAAGTAACTTCAAGGCTGGTATCTCTTCCAGAACATTGACTTGATGGGAAAGCGCAACCTTGCACTGTATGTATAGAATTTTTATGTATGTTTGTTTTTTTGTAAAAATTGCACCGCAATTAAATGCAAATAATAAAATAAATAAATAAGGGCACCAGATAAAACCCCCTTCCTGCAGAGCTGGAGGTTCAGGAATTGGGATTTCTAGAAAGGCCATCAAATCCAACACCCTATCATGAAGCACTCTGATGGAAGAGGGCGGATCCTCGCTATCCTCATAGGCACCCAACCCGGTCCCCCTTGGCAGGATCATCAGTAGGCGTCTCAGGATCGTTCGGCTCCAGAGGCTGCTCAACCGGAGCCGGCGGTGAAGGAGGGGGTACTTTCACTGGGTTCAGAGGCAGCAGTGGAGGAGGCAGCTCCATAGGGGCCAGAGGCTTAGGGAAAATTTCCCTGGAGTAAGCTTTCACGGGATCAGAGTGCATCGGTTTTTGGAAGCAACTGAAGTACGCCTCTTCTGAAAACAGCCTAGGCTGTGGCGTAGGAATCTGGTGATCCAGCGGACAGTACCTTCTTCAGTCAGTCAAAACTGGCTGCCATGACGGACACCGCCCCTCCCCTCCACGGATCCACCTTCTGCAGCAGAGCGGATGTCCGTGGAAGCGATATTCTTGGCGAAAGAGGCAGTCTTGTATTCCAGTGCAACTGAGGATTGAAAGAGTTTTTCCCAAAAGGCACAGACGTCAAAGACTTGGCCCTGGTCTCTAGACCTGAAGCCTCCGACAGACCTTACAAAACTGCTGATGCCGTCGACACAGGTTGAGGCGCCCTTTTGAGACCTTCATAAGTGACATGCGTCACAGGTGTCTGAAAACATCGGCGTCTTGACTGTATTTTATAGGAGTCTTGAGATTAGTTAAAGACTTGGACGCTTTTTTTTTTTACTTTTTCCCTCCCTCAGCTAGGCCGGTACTGTGTTTAGCCCCTAAAAAGGGAACCTTGGACGAAATAACCCCATACCATGGCAGTAGGCGCTATACAAATCCCATATAACAAAACATGTAAGTGTGTGACAATATTTGCCTAGAGGTTTAACTTGCGTAGTGTGTATTTTAAAGACCTAATATATCATTGTATATTTTTGTACTTGCTTGTCTAAACAGAATTATTATTCTTCTGCGTGGACTCATTGTAGCCCTAGACCACTCTCACACCCTTCCTGAGACTAAGCCTTGACGGTATGCTGCCTCACCTTGATTGTGTTTGGTTATTCTCAGTGTCTTCCTGTTCACCATAACAGGTTGGCCTCCCAAAATACACAGCAGTGTGTATTTTGAAAATTCATCTGGTGGACTGCTTAAGTTAAAAAGGCAACTGCCTTATATTTGTAAGGCAGGTGGTGTTATATTGTTTAACCACATTGTCTCCCACCACTTTACTGGATGACATGCATTACTCACTGTAATAGCATTTCTGATGGTTGTATCTGCTTAGAATCACATGCTGTGCATATGGTCCAACATCCAGTGGTAACCGCAGAGTATTGCAACTTGTCTTTCGAGGATCGAAAGGGGACGTCGACATGGGCGTGCCTGTAACATTATCCCTAACGTGACGTGTAGTGTACCCAAGATCCCTCACGTGTTGAGGTCCCTCTGTATTCTTTCTGCCATGAGGGAGCCTAATGACTATCGTGAGTACATAAAAGAGAGAAGCAGTAAGAGGTCTATGTTCCTTCCACCCGAGCGGGGAGGAAGGGTGGGCGCATGTGAATCTAAGCAGATACAACCATCAGAAATGCTATCACGGTGAGTAATGTAGGTCTTCTGATGTTTGTTAATCTGCTTAGAATCACATGCTGTGCATAGATTAGCGAGCAGTACCCGGAGTTGGAAGTGGGTTGTGAGAAGGGACAGTACTGAAAAGATGTCCAAGTACTGCTTGTCCCACCTGAGAATCAGATCTAGAATGAGTGTCTAGGCAATAGTGTTTTGTAAAGGTGAGTACAGAACTCCAGGTTGGCGCTTTGCAAATGGACTCAAGGCGAACATTTGCAATGAAAGCTACGGAAGCCCCAGTGCCTTGAGTAGAATGTGCTCTAGGCTTGAAGGGCAGTTCTCTCTTAGCAAGAGAGAAACACAGTGTGATGCATTTTACAATCCACCTTTAGATGGCTGATTTAGAAACAGGATCCCCTTCTCTACCAGCTGCCACAAATTAAAAACTGGTTTGTTTTCCTCAGTGGTTTAGTCTTTTCCAGGTAAAACATGACTGCCCTGCGCACATCTAATGTGTGTAGGCTTCTTTCGGTCACGTTAGTGGGGTTCTGGAAGAAAGTAAACAGTTCTATTGATTGGTTCACATGGAACTTGGAAATAAATGTAGGCGCAAATCGAGAGTGAGTGCGCAGAACCACCTGATCTCTGTGAACCGTAACAAAAGGGTCTAGAACTGAAAGGGCCTGTAGTTCACTAACCCTTCTTGTAGAAGTAATAGCCACTAGGAAGGCTGTCTTCTAGGTAGGATCCTTGAGACTTGCCTTATGCAAGTCATGAGTTTAGTCAATACCACATTTAGGTCCTATCTGGGAGCCGGGTTAGACATGGGGGGGGGGTGAATTCTTTTAACCCCTTCAATGAAAGCCTTAATAACGGATATCTTCTACCACAACACCTGTTGTGACGTAGTGTAGGCTGAGAAAGCAGCTAAGTGTACCTTCAGGGAATTAAAAACCAGGCCTGAGTCTAGTAAGTGAGTCAGGTACAACACAATGTGAGAAGGAGACCAATCAATGGGATTGACACCTTGGCATTACACCAGATAATGAAGTGCTTCCATTTACTGGAGTAGCAGTATCGGGTATTCGGTTTTCTTGCCTCCCCAAGTATGTCCATGCGTCTCTGAGGAAGCTGTAGGTGTCCGAACTCTATGACCTCAGGACCCAGGCAGCTAAGTTCAGGGTTTGCGTGCATGGGTGAAACGTTTCTACCCGAGATAACAGGTTGTACGGGCAAGGCAGTTTCAAAAGGAGGAGAGAGGGACATCTCCATCAGATGAGAGAACCAGGGTTGGTGGGCCCACATGGGGGCCACCAATATCTTGTTGAGTAGGGAGTCTGTCGTGAGAGTGGCTTCTACTGCGGGGGTGGTAAAGGTCTTCCCCTTCAAGAGGTTTTCCCTCAACCACCACTGCAGAAAGAACGAGGGCTGGTGAGACAACTACCAGATCTTCCCATTGTCCGCTGGCCTGACACCACTGGCTGTTAAGCCACTCTTGCATGGGACACATGCACAGCCGCACGTGAGGAACTAAGTAAATACAGGACGCCATCAATTCCTAGGAGTCGCATGGCCTTGCGTATCATCACTACCCGACTGGCTACATACTGAAGGATCTGAAACAGCATGTTTTGAACCCTCTCGTTGGAGGGGAAGACAAGGCCGTCCTTTGTTCGAATTAGAGCCCTTAGAAACGGTTTGACTTGACTGGGGTCTAGGGAGGACTTCTCCTCGTTGATGGAGAAGCCTAGACTGAATAAGAGGTCTATGGTCTTCTGAGTGATCAGTAGGCATGTTCCGTAGGATTTCCCTGTTATGAGCCTGTCGTCGAGGTAAGGGTAAACCGGGACGGATAGTCTGCGGAGGTGCGCTGCTGCCAGTACCTTCGTAAACACCCTTGGCGCTGAGGGGATGCCGAAGGGGAGTACTTTGAATTAATAGTGCTTGTTCTCTATCGTGAATCTTAGGTATTTTCTGTGCGCTGGCAACATTGAAATATGAAAGTATGCATCTTTCATGTCCAGTGTTGCCATGTAATCCCCCTGTTTCAGCAGCGGGATTACCTCTTGTAAGGTGACCATACAAAACCTTTGAGAATTGACAAATTTGTTCGCTGGGTGCAAGTCTAGCACAGGGCGCATGGCGAGATCCTTTTTGGGTACAATGAAGGACACTGAATAAATACCCTAGTTTACCTGTAGAATCGGGACGACTTCTATGGTGTCCTTTTCTTGAAGGATTTCTACCTCTTGCAGTAGGATGCGCAGGTGTTCCGGAGTCAGGCGTCTTGATTTTGGTGGCCGGCATAATTCTGTGCAGTACCCGTGGGCTACGGTCTTCAGTAGACACTGGTATGTTATCCCCTCCCATCCTTGAAGAAAAGATGTTAGACTCCCTCACCCCCCAACCGGGGTGGCATGGGAGGGGACCTGGATCCAAAGGTCACTTCTGACCTGAGGCTGGGAGCCCCTAGGCATGGAGCCTCGACCTCTACCCTTTCCACGCTGCTGTCCTCTAGGTGGATAGGTGGTGGTGGAATTGGATTCTTGCCCTGAATTCCAGTTGCTTCCAAAACTATACTGGTTTTAAGGGGAGCGGGGTTGCCCACGAAACGACTGGCGAGAGCAGCCCCCTCTCTGTTAAGGTTTCTGGGTAATCTGTTGAAGGGACTTGAGTGTCTCATGTTCTTTCTTGGCTGTTTCAAGTGCGTCGTCCGCTGCCTCGCCGAACAAGTTGGTTTCTTCAACGGGCTGGTTTATTAAGGCAGCCTGGGTCTCCGGCTTTTACCTGGAGTTCCTCAGCCAGGCATGTCACTTGAGCAGGGTACCTTGTGCCAGGGTTCTTCCCGCTGTTTCAGCAGCATCTAAAGTGTTTTTAAGCACATTCTGATTTACTTGCTTGCCTTCTGATACGATGGTGAGCAACTTAGCCCGTAAAGTTTCTGGTACTTCTTGAAAGCCTTATTGCAGTAGGTTCCACTAGACGTCTGCATAGCTAGCCAACAGGGTGGTGTTATTGGCTATTTGAGTGGAAAAAGGAGCAGCAGTTGTGACCCTCTTCCCCAGTGCATCCACACACAGGGCATCGCGGTCCTGGGGGCTGTCTTCCCAATTGTCCATAGGGTGTGCAGGGTTATCCATATTGTAATCGTCCCCGAAGGGGGCATCATCTTGCACATAAGTGTCCACAGGGACTGCGTTATCAGTGAGGTCATAGGTATATTCCTCATGAGGATCGTCAAAGGTCTGTCGAAACTTGGCCATAGGTGTAAAGGTAAAGGTCCTCCCGAGGCCTCTTGGGAGCAAACTTTTCAGAATAACAGACATTTCTCTAGTCTGTCCATATACCCCTCAAACTTCGAAAGGGCTCATCTCTTAAACGTCGAGATTTATCCCCTAGTGGGCTGGATAAAGGCACAGGACGCTCCGAATAGTCCTTGCCGAGTTCCGGATGCTGTGACGTGTCTTTCGCCGCGTCCTTAGGCCGGTCTGTGCGTCTCGCCACATCTTTCGACCTTTCCTTCTGACCAACCGCTGATGCAATTTTAGCGATGCCATCGCCGATGCTCGGGGTAATGAGGAGATGTGCCGGGCGTTCCAGAGGCTCTGCACTGGATTTCGGTGCCACCGGGGCCTTAAGCGGCATCTGCGATGTCTCCTGTAGCGTCTCGGCGGCCGCATGTGTTTTGGTGCCGGCGCCCTTTACTTTAGAATGCCCAGTCGCAGGCCGCTGCTGCGGTTGTGGGGAAGGCTGCCGATCACAACGATCAGCGGACCCCGTCGAAGCATTCTACGGGTCCGTTAGCGCTTTGGAACGCTTCAACTTTGTTGCCGAAGCAGAACCTTGGCTTGTGTGTTTAGTGTTTGAATCTTGTGCGCCCCTGTCGCCGGGTTTCTTCCCCCAGAGCAAGACTCATGTCGTGCCTTATCTGGGTCGGGGATGGACGCTGCGGATCGAGAACTCTCCACCGTTAGGTCAATGGCCTCAGAAACAGAGCCCTGGTCATCGCTCTTCCCTTCATCGCCCTCGGCAGTTGTGGCAGCGGGGAAAGAACTGTCGGCCTTCAACATGCCATAGGCCGCCTACTGCTTCAGGTGGCGCTCATCGTCTTCGGACGAAGGAGTCTACAAGCTGCACAAGCCGCATCGTTGTGGTTGAGGGGAAGACAGTTGTTGCACCAACGGTGCTAGTCTTTTCACAGATAGTTGGCCCTACTCGAGGGTCAAAATCTAAATGGCGTCTTGTCCGTAGCTCAAGACAGGTACAGCAATGACAAAACCCAGGGAACAAAGAGGGTGAAAGAGGAAAGGCTTACTTGAAAGAATGTCCACCCTGACCCCACTCTCCCTACTGTAAGGGCTGGCCAGAAGGCCTGGCCACGTGGACGGCAGGGTTGCCAAATCAACAAGGCGTCGAAATTCTGCAGCAGTCTTTGGTGTTGCACAGGATTCAACCGTTGAAGTGACTTAAGGGAATAAACGACCAAAGTTGATAATTATAGCAAGAACGCAATCTCTTTAAGTGCTCTGCATTAGGGCGACCAGTTATCTGGGTGGAAAAACACATTCTGAGGGACCAAGACGCGCAAGGGATCTTGGGTAGACTACACGCCACGTTATGGATAGTGTTACAGGCACGCCCATGTCGACGTTCCCTTTCGATCCTCGAAAGACAAGATGCAATACTCTGCGGTTACCAATGGATGTCGGACCATATGCACAGCATGTGATTCTAAGTATGTGATCAGGTGCAGCAATTAAAAGCAGAATTAAAACAGAGAGAGAGAGAGAGACAGAGAGAGAGAGAGAGAGAGATAGCTAGACACGGAACTGCAAGCCAAATGTAGTGACCTTGCTACTCAATTGGCTCAGAGAGAGAAACTACTTAATGAGAGTGAGCAAGAATTAACCTATTTAAAAAACATATTGGATTATTTAAGGCAAGATAAAGATGTTGCAGTTTCTGAAAAGCAAACCCTTAGAGAAGATAACCGGGAGAAAGATAAGGAACTCCATGCCATGGAACAGGAAATATTTAAATTACTGAAAGAAAATGGAGAGAAAAAAAAAAAACACACTTGATCATTGTCAGACACAGATAAATGAATTGCAAGCAATAATCAATAATGTGGTCAGGGATGAAAATTCTGCCCTCTGTCATTAAGCAGAACAGCTTCATGACCAGTCCAAGAACCTGGGACAGAAATATTTAATCTCAAAACTCAGGAAAAGCTCGAGCTGCCCTCAATCACAGCCCTAGCCAAAGAAATGCACCAGCAGCTGTCCCTTTAGCCAGACCTGGTTATAACCCAATGGTAGGGTCCGAATCACCAACAAATATTCACACACATTCTTGTCCACAAGAGAATAGGATTGAGCGACAAAATTACACATACCAGAATGCACCATGTAGTCCTCTAAAAATTATGAAATCCTTCAAGACTTTGATTAAACCATTCAAAAGGGGAGGCAAGTGGTGTATGGAAGACCATTTAAAAGGTCGCTCATGATATATTCAAATCCCTTCCGATCCCTAGGCAAACAATATGGGCAGTACTTCTCTAGATGTAGCATCTACTAGTATCATGTGGTCTTAATGAACAGGAAAATTTGTCATGGGCAGAGACTTTGAGAAGGAGATTAGACCTAAATTCTCACCTTACCAGTCCATACAGCAAGCCAAGAAAGCTGCTTATACTATGACGGTACAGCAAAATTAGTCACCTCGCCAGTTCTTTCAAAACCTAAAAAGAGTATTTTCACGTTTTGATGTGACCTTTAATCCCAACTTTGTAGAATTTAAAACTGCAGATTTTTATGGGCTCCAAAAAAAAAAAATTGTCTCCAGTTAATTCGTGAATTTGACAGGAAAAAACCACTAGAATGTAAAATAGAACAGGGGACCAAACTGCATGAAGTGATATTTGGTCAGAAAGAGGAGGGGCCTAAGAATAAAGAGGCAAAATCTAAGGAATCCACACCAACGATTTTGGAGGTCAAATCTGTAAAGATGCTGCTAGAATCAGCCCAAACACAGGCAAAGAACAACATGACACAATCAAAAGGACATGCCTCCACAGAGGACATCACCCCAAACTGTTCCAATCCATTGATCCCAGAGATAGAAGTTCTTACATTAGTCCTAGGTATCTTGTGGGATTTCGACATGATATGTCAAGTATACAATGGCCCATACCAGAGACCAGGGGGCACAGAGTAGATTTGACCCTGACACAATGGTGTATGGCCATCAAGAAAGACCAGGAATATGTGGATAGATTAATTGAAAATGGAAACCAGCATAGGAAACAGTTCCCAACAAATGAAAGGCAAAAAATGAATGATGTACCTCGCCAATATAATCAGTCCCCACCAATTGTCGACCACGGTCAAAGGATGCTCACTCAACGTTCTCCTTCTCCTGTGTCATGTGAATTCAGAGGTAATGCAAATAGAAATCAATCTCCTGAAAGATATCACAGGTCTAATTAGGGCGAGTTTAATCATTACTGGCCCAGACCACAAAGAGAGGAATTCAGAGACATGGGCAGGTTTCAATGCTTAGAGGCCCAAGTCAAAATGTTGTCTGAACAGACAGACAAATTATGTGCAGTCCAAAAGCAACAGCCAAGTGAAGGTGCAGAAGACCATAGGAGTGATCATGTGCGTAGCGACAAGTGACTAGCTAATGACCTCTGCGTTGATGAGAACACAGAATCGCCCTTGAATAAAAATACTGAATTGTTTGCTGATTTAAAAATGAGAAAACAAATGAATGAAAGCGAGACGGGGAATTTCAACACACAAAACGGAAGTTTGGCTCAATTTAAAATTGAACCAGACCTTTCAGGTGTGTAGAGCTGAATAACAAAAAGAGGAAAATGAACAAGAAAAACCCAAAGGACAGGGAAGCAGATTTAAAAAGAATATCCAATGTGAAAATGAAACACAAAATGAAGAATTAGTATCAACAGATAGTTTATCCTCACTTGATAATCAAAACACTTGATACCCACACAGAGGAAACAATTGCCCAAAAGGCGGGTGCTGGTCATTCACTATTTGTTTAGTGTTTATTATGCGCACCTGACCCTAGGGAATAAGGGCGCATGAGGTAAGAAACGTAGAGCTTGGTGCTTGGTGCAAGGTTACTGGTTACAGAGTGTCATTCATGTGAAAGGATTAACAAATTGGTAAACAGTAAGGAGATAACAGTTGTGGCAGGCATATAGGTAAAAACAGGCACCCACACGCAGGCCCATGCAGAAGGTATGTTTATGTTCATTGTTTTTATTTAAACATGTGTATGGATGCGTGTATGCTTAGGTTATGAGTGAGTGTATGGTGATGGATGCTCGTGTGAATGATAGAGTGATAGAGTGATTGCTGTATGAATGTGCAGCGCCTTGCATACACACAATCATGTGGATTGTGTTAGGCCCAGGGGACAGGGATGGTATCTTTTTACTGGACATTTACCATAGATGTCCAGTAAAAAATGTCATGCCTACCCCCTGGGCCCCCCAGCACCAATTGCAAACTGTTTGGCTATTTACCCATTTTTTTGTTAAAAGTATGCTCTACAATGCAACATTTTAACCCATTATTTAACAAAAATTCACAGGGTGAAACCCCCCCGAACCTCCCTTTATTGGTTTGGGCTCCCTCAGTATGCTTGGTCGCCATGGCATTTTTGGGGGAAATAGTTATGCCCCTCCACTTAAAAAAATCACCAGCCGCCTCCGGCTCTCAAACTGTGTTGGGAACGGGATGGGGGGAACCCAGGGACTATGGTGGGAGCACAATGGGCGGGAACCATGGGATAGTGGTGGGAGCAGAGTGGGCAGAGCCCAGGATGTGTGATGGGGTGGGGAGAGACCAGGGACTGGGTAGGAGTGGGATGAGGGAGCCCAGCGACTGTGATGGGAGCAGGTGACAGCGCGCAATACATACTGTCCATTTGGCATTTCTGGGGGGTCCCGACCAGCCCAAATTTTGCTCGGGGGGGCCCCGGACAAAAAAGTTTGAAGACCACTGCTATAGACAAACTTGTCAGAAAATGACCTGATAATCCATTTGAGGAAAACACGTGGTCATTTGAAAAACACCAGGTGAGGATAAGAACGGGAATGATAAAGCAGATCAATTAGACAAAATTGGACCTGCAATAGGTAATTATTTTCTATTGAACACCTACGTGGTGAAATACAGATGGGTGTGATAACACGCTCCAAAAGTTCGAAAACCAAAAGCCTGTAGCGTAATGGAGCTTTGATACGCCAGATCAAGACTTGATTAAGGCACAAAAGGAGGATCTTATTCTAGGCCCATTTTACAACCATTTGCTAAATGCAGAACATCATCCTCTGAAGAGGACTGCAACGGGAAAGAGGAATTCAGGGTGGTATTAAAAAACAAAAAGAATTATGTTACAGATGGACTGATGATTACAGAATCTGTGACAGGTCAAATCCAATGGGTCATCTGGGATTGATGTTACATCATGTCCACGATGCCATAACTGCAGGACACAGGAGGTTCACAGAAGACTTTGGACATTTTAAAACACTATGCCTATTGGCCGCACATGTCTCAAGATGTTGAGGTCTACACCAGAGGGTGTTTAGTATGTGCACAGTTTCAGCCTGCGTCATGTAGGGACACAGAGGAGGCAGCAAATAGTGGCAAGGGGATTCATGTGGAGACTACAGACCTCAAATGGCTGGTGCAAATTAAAAATGGAAATGCATATTCTTGCAGTAAGCACGTGTTTAAAATGCTAAGGGTTCAGGGCAACATATCATCTGTCCGGTTTCCACTGTGTACATACTAATCTAAACTAATCAATCAACACCCCTACCCCATAACATGTAACATGTCATTAACAAATCAGTGCAAAATAGGCAGATATGTCCAAGAAATGAGGTGCTTTTCTACAATGGACAGAAAACGTGCAAGCACAGTTTACTGGCTGTGATTTCATTACACAAACTGCGAGGAAAAAATGCACTGTTCAGAAAGCACCATTGTATGCAGAGGGCATTATTGTTTCAAATGTCTTTGTAAATCTATCCTTCAAGGAGAAAAACCACTAAGACCAGCTTGGGTGATGGGTGCACGTCACAAAGAGAGACAGGTACTAGTGATATTGACAGGGATAGCACTTAAATTTAGGAGACAGAGGGGGTGTGTGGGCAGTCGAACAGCAGACAAGCAGGAGACTGACTGGCAGAGCTGCACTGGGAGATAGCAAGAGACCGAGGATAGACCGGGAGCAGTTATCCTAGCAGAGAGTTTGTATCATCCCTGTGGGGCTGGAGTGTACAGTGGTCGCGACACCACATTTTGCTGCCAAGTCGAGCCAGAGAGGCGTTCCAGAGATAACAGAGCAAGGATCCTCTCCTGTGCGAGGTCGATATGCAGTCCATAAATGAGGGCGGGCAGGCTTCAATGGATATGGTTTTTCCTAGTCAGCCAGAAGGCGTTCTTTTAATGACGAAAAGTCAATGTGAAGTAAACAGTTTTATAAAAAGTTACAAGATTTTGTTATTAAGCGTGGCTTCTGCAAAGTCCCACGACCCAAGGTCGGAGTGAGTTGAATACATTTCATTTTGCTGTGCTTATTTTGAAATTGTTTTTTCCTCTTTCCCTGTTTATTCTTGCTTATCTACATTCACACACAAACGTGATGCAGTTTAAATGTTGCATTTCATGATCGGTAAGTTTATTTGCCACGTTAAAAATACATTACAGAAATCACGACGTGCTCCGATACATTTTTATGGCATTTGGATTATGTCATTTAATCTATTATGGGCTCAGTAGCTAGACTGTGTGTATGAGTGTGCGGTATGTGGGCTGTGCATGTTTACAGCTGAACAGATCTGCCAAAGGCATTAGCCCAGCCTGGTAAATAAGTTGCTGAGAGCGACAAGAGACACTGTCAAAATTCCAAGTGTAATAAGTCTGGTTCCTTAGCTTTAGTCAACCCGGGATGAAATACAGGTTTTAGAGCATTCTGCTGGCAGTTTTGTCACTCCATATAAAGGCATTACCATGATGACACCATACCACTTTCCCAACATAAGAGAATACCACGAGATTAGGTATAGCCCTCTGACAAAATCTCTAACAGTTACCAGCTCATAGAGCACGATTTAATGAAAAGGGGTTGGACACTCCCATGGTCTGATTTACACGTCGATTATGTAGGGCCTGTGAGGAGATCAGCAAGGGGAAACAGGTACATTCTGAGAGTCGTTTGTCTAATGTCTAAATGGGTGGAGTGTATTCCAGCTCCAGACTGCAGTGCGCTAACGTCAGCCACTTTACTTGCAAATCATATTTTTACAAGATTTGGTTTACCTCAAAGAAGAGAATTAGACCGTGAAAGTCATTTCACTAGTGCATTAATGACAAAAAGTGGCAAAACTTGGGTGTGAAGAGGAAGCTACACATTTATCGATAGTTGACATGTTGAAAAAGTTTGTAGCTGAAGCAGGATCTAGTTGGGATTTACGGCTTGAATTGGTAGAAACGGCTCTCAGGTCGACGCCCTCTAAATCAACAAATCTCAGCCCCCATGAAATCTTGACAGGAAGAAAAATGGTTCTGCCACAACACTTGCTTTACAAAACAAATTAACAGGTTCTTGTAAATGCATTCACAATTCATGAATATTTGGAAGAACTGAGAAAGCACTTGCAATATGCATTTGCACAGTGAAATTTGGAAAAAGGCTGCTGACAGTGCAAAGTCATATTAAGATAAGAAGACATCTGTGAGAGAATATGAAATAGGAGACCAGCTGTACACATTTAATTTTGGGAAAGATGAGCATAACAACTCTAAATTTCCTGCAGCTTGGCAAGGGCTGTATAGAGTTGTAGTGAAGGTTTCACCTGTTATCTACAGAATTGCTAATAAGGAGGGAGAATTAAAGTAGAACAGTTTGTCCACGTTAATCAAATTAAGCCTGTTCACCCGAAACATGAGGTGAAAAGGTTAGAGCGAATGTGAGACTAGCAGGGAGTGAAATATAAAGTGATTACCTATTAAACAGATTAACCAAAGCAGGTTTAAAAGGTGTAAATAGTTTGAAGAAATCAAAATAGGTTAAAAAAAAATATATATATCAAATTAATGAACAAAAATATAAATAAGTAACTAAGCGAAAAGGAGTGTTGTGTTAAGAATGGTTGTGTTTGAGACTGTTGCCTGAGAAGAGTCATATGCTTAATTTATGTTATTTTCAGATGGTCATAAAAAGACGTCCTCGCTGCATTATATGGTATTTGGTTTATAATCTGCATTTGTGTGCATAATATAATTTGACTGCAGACCGAGTTAAAAAGGGAAAAGTAAATGGATTGATGTACTTTGTTCTTAATTGTCTTTTGTTTTTACTCTAGAAGAACAATTGCTTTCCCAGGTCCAGGTAGCCGGATCCCTGGAGGTGCCACTGGAATGGAGTTCTCTGGAAAGCCACCTGGACCAAAGAAAGGGGTTAAGAGGATGACCTCGAAAGAAGTCCCATCTACAGAGAATGGATGTTCACTTCACCAATAACGGTTTCCTGAACAATTCCTGACTGACTGTTAGACATTTTTTTTTTAACTATTTTTACAAACTGTTTTTTTTACTGATTCTTACATCAGACTGAGGCCACTGGCACAGTTCTATGGACTTATGGTTGTTTTGAAAGTGACAGTATTTTCCTTTAATATTTTATAAAAAAGAAAGATACAAAAAAATTCTTTAAAAAAATAAAACAAATTCGAATTTTTAAAAAAAATAGGAGATCAACTAAAAGAAGATATAAGATAGGGTGATCAGAAGATGAAAATGTAAGATAAAACAAATTCTAAAACATCAACAAAAAAGGGGAATGATTTTTCAAAAAAAAGAGAATATACATAATGTTCTTGCGTATTAATATTACCAATTGTATGTCATTTGTTTCTTGACAGTTAAGATCAAGGTGAAAATATTGCCAACATCACCCCTGGATTATGTGGTGAAGCTGGAATTATTGCATGTTTTTTTCCCGGAAGTGATTTTAGTTGTGTTCCAGCAGAAAAAAAAGGAGGGCGTGTAGAGAAATAAAAGGTAACTGCATTTCATCATCCACATTTTAGCAAAGGTCTGAATTTTAACTAGGACCAAGGGTGCAAGTCTCATGAGTGAACCTAAAGCCGCACCGAATAGTGTCAGTATTATAACACAAAAAGCAGATGCCAGACAATTTGAATTTGACCCAGCACAACAGGTTGTATCATTTGCACCACACCACAGCAATGTACTAAATGCAATGAAAGAAAATTAACATACTAATTGTACTAATATTTCAGGACCCAATAAGCTACTCCCATACTAATATGCAATGCAATTTAAACCATTGCTTATGAGTGCAAACAATGGTGCATAGGGGCTAAGAGACCCATTTCATAAAATGTAAAGATATTTGAACTGCGCAAAACCAATTGGAAATGTAGAATTAGATTTGTTTTGCAGTGAATACGTGACAGGGTTGAGCTGAAAATTGATTTATTCAAGCTGAATCCATTGTTCATTTATGAAAAGGTTGAAGAGCGCCGGATGAATGAAACATGTTCCCTTCAGCGCTGCAGTTTGAATCTCGGTCAAAAGCCCAAAGGAAATCACATGCTATTTTAATAGGCTAGTTTGTCAAGGGAAGGTTCTCTTTGAATACATGAGTTTGAGAAAAAGGCTGAAAGCAGAGAGGGCTGCGGTCATTCACTCACTCACTGACGAAGGGAGCAGAAGCGCTGCAAGAGAGGGTTGGTTCCTGGGCAGACTGAGCCTTCAGTGTTCTTGCTGATGGTCTCTCTCCTGGGTTGGCACACCGTAGAAGAGATGCAGTCAGCGAGAAAACTTATCTGGGTTGACCAGGAGCGTAGCAAGCAGAAGGGCTGAATCAGGGAATATCACCAACTGAATCTAGGTAATTATGCTGTAATTGAGGAACGTGTTAAAGTGGATGTTTGATAGTATATACCAGATTAAGTAAGTCCGTTCATTTTTAGGCACTGCATAATAACAATTTAAACATGCATGTACAATTGGGTTTATATTTCTCCAAGTTTTGTTGCAATAAGGGACAGAGGCTGTGCCAGTTTTGTTTTGCGAAGTTCAAGGCTAACTACAGGCAGAACTCTGGACCTTATCGCAGATGGAGCTTTGAAATCCATTGCAGGAAAAGCTTTGCTTATGTTTGAATTACAATGTGGATGCACATGTCATATTGTGCAACTTGCGTATTTCTAGTTTCTGATAAACAATTATTAATTCGAAAAGGTAATTTAGTCTCAGTGTATTTATTCTGCACTCAGTCTCATTGGATCGGCATGCGTAGATGTAAAACGTGCAGTAAGAGAACTATCAAAGCAAAACAAAGTTAGTCACAGTAAATAGTTTTTCTCTGAGAGGCTGAATGAATGTTTTGTATTTCATTTGCATGTTTAATGCATTCTGGGATGCAAGCCACAAGGGCATAAAAGCGTAGTATTGTAGATAAAATATCACAGGTGGGCATTAGCTAATTATTCAGTGTACACCAAGTCCAGTTTACCGTTGGTGACCCTGGTAAAATAATTATCAGGCAGTGTTCTGAAATTAGTCTCACCACTATAAAAATACCCCAATAGGTTTCCAATATTATTGAAAAATACCACCATTGCAAAATACCACAAAATACCACGAGATACTAAATATAGCCCGAAAATATTGTTGATTTGGGTGAAACCCAGTGCTGTAAATGGAGCAGCTTTATTCTGGGAACCTTGTCACACCAACCTTTTTGAGGGAGGACTGGGTCAAAGTGATGTAGGCGAGCTGAGAAGTAGAACCCTAGGCCAGGTCAACCAGTGCCCATCTCCGCAAGGAACTCAATCTTGGATATTTACATAAAAGCAATGTGGGAAGAGAAGATTACCGGCAGGATTTTATTTTTGAAATAGGTCTCAGTGACACAAGCATGAAACCCTTCTGAACTAGGCTCTCTGTCCTTTTCATTTGTCAGACTACTCACCCAAAAAGATAAAAACTAAAAGATCTACTCATTTGGGCAGCCTGTCAATTGGTGTGAGGGCTGGGCTGTTTTCCACAGAGCTAATAAATTAATCACTCATAAATTAACCACTCAGTCTCATTTACACAAGTCTCCCGAAGCACCGCTTATGGGAGACAGGAGGAGTCCCAGCTCCGGAGCAGATCTTTGAGACTGCTGGGATAGCTTAGGCCTTGGGCCTCCACAGAATAGCGGACAAACTTTACAAGAGCGCAATTCCTCCCCTGGTTACTCAGGCCTGGACTCTGATACACGAGGCCCAGTCAGTATGTTGACTCACTAGCAACAAAGCTGAAAATAA
Source organism: Ambystoma mexicanum (assembly GCF_040938575.1). NCBI lineage: Eukaryota > Metazoa > Chordata > Amphibia > Caudata > Ambystomatidae > Ambystoma > Ambystoma mexicanum. The sequence continues at coordinate 371,114,607 of NC_090938.1, forward strand.
CAGAAGCTTAACAAGACCCTCCACCTTATTGCGATTTGCACAGAAAAGCACTAAATCAGCCGCTTGTTACAATTCCCACTAAATATAGATATGGGTGAAGGAATTGTGATAAAGTACCTCTCTGGGGGTATCCTACACCCTAAAGGGGATGGGGAAGAGAACCCCATCCCCTAAGTGGTGTTAAACGTTGATCCTTCTCCCGTTTACTCATTCCCATGCCACACACTCTTGGCCTCAGACTGTAACAATGCCCATTCCTTTTGTTCACCCTTTATTTCAGCCCCCTTTTCCCCATTGATGGCACCTTGTTCAATTGGTCTCTCCCTCCTTGCCAATATGATCACCAAGTGCACTGTGCTCATTACGACACACGTGTATCCCCGCCAACTGTGCCTTTTTCCCTCCCCAGGGCTGTCTACCATACTGCAAGCAATTCTGTTTCTCCTTACGATGCTACCCAGTTACCCTCTTCGGCCCACTGCTTAACTGCCCCCTTTACACAGCACCCCATTCCTCATCACACCTTCACTTGTTTGCCAATCTTTCCTTGTACCTCTCCCCATGCCAATCTGAACCCCTATGTGACTTCTTTCCAGTATTTAGTAGTACCATAAGTGTGTATTCCAGCATTGCGCCACTGCAATTCCATCCTTCCACATACCTTTCTTCACTCACCATCACATGCAGCCTCGCAGGCACCGTCTCATTCATGCATGCATCAACATAATATAACAAGCACCCTCCTTCTCACACCTCACCATGGGCCACTGTGTCAGCACTGGCTCCATCAATACCACCACCCAGAGCACCTCCACCACCAAAGATCACAGCAGCAGCACTGGCCGCACTGCCACCATCCATGGCCCAGTGCAACCACCACCCAGGGCCTTACTGGCACCACCAACGGCACCAATCATTCAACAGTGGCGCGTCACCAACTATGGGCCGTGAAGCAGCACTGGCAATACCAGCACCAACCATGGATGCAGTAGCAGCACCACTGTCACCAATCATGCTCTCAACAGAAGTTTACCTCCCACCAACACTACCACACAAGCTCCCAGTGCTAGCCCCACTACCACCACCACCCTGGACTACAGAGAAAGCACTGCAACCACCACCACCCTGGGCAGCAGAGACAGTGCCACCCTCAAAATCACCACCACCTGAACATTAAAAATGCCATACAAATGCAGTAGAAAATGTCTGCCGTAAAATGTGCTTACGGTGGAGCAAAATGTTGCATCCAGTGCCACAATATCCTGGAGAGTCTGATCAACAGGTTTTGTGTAGCAGAATTGTGGATTCCCGAGACCACCAAGTCAAAAACAGCCATGACTTATATGCATCCTACATCCCAGGCTCTGGGATCAAACAAACAGTTTTGGGTCTGGGCTACCCATCATTATAGGCAGACACTGGCTACCAGGACGTTGGGTTCCATCAGCTGCTGGCAAGAATGCACATCACTTTGTAACCAACATGAGTTAAGAATGGGAATATAAGGGGGAAGAGAGAGTGAAAGGATGCTAGAGAAAGAACGCGTGCGAGAAAAGGACAGAGAGGACACGAGAGGGAATGAGAGGGTTAAACTTTAATAACCAAACCCAGAGGGCACCCCAAAGGGCTAGAGAAGGTTAGTCGTACAGTACTTACCAACGAGTCCTTGTAATACAACCAGAAAATACAATGATACTGAAGTAGTCACATAGGTTACAAAGTATCAAGGCATTTCCAGAAGCACATGTATTACAGTGGACTTTAAACAGGCAAATAAAATCACGAGTACCAGCTATAATTAAAGGGCCCAAGGAAAATTGTCAATGTCCAGGTAGACACCCGTACATTTTAATTTGAAGGAGTTACAGGTGCATTTTAAAAGTTCCCATAGTAAAAGGCGAAGGAGGAAAGGAGGAGATTGGTTTAGCTTAATAAAAGATTGTCCCTGCTGACTCAAGCATACAATGGGAGCAGAGGGAACCTTCTAGGCAGGAACTGGAGGGCTATAAAAAGTCAGCTAAGTCAGTTGGCAAATAAGTGTTTGGGTGAGGTTGGAGGAAAACAAAGAGACCAGAGATGAGTGTGCAGCAGCTCGGGGGCCAGGGGGAGACTTGGAGGAGAGTGAAGGTAAGGTGTTAGGGTTAAGAGCGTAGTACCAATTTGGTTGTCTATGAGCAAGTGAGATAGCGATTGAAGATATTTTTAAAGAGGGAGCAAGAGAGAGGGATCAAAAAAAGGTAAAATGGTCATCGATTAAAACAAAAGAATGGCATGGCAAACAGTAGGGGGTCAGCTGGCTTCAGAGAGAACCTTTTTATTGTGTTATAGTTCATAGAACTTTTCACAAATATAAAACAAAACAAAAATTACAAAACCAACATATACATTGAATATCAGGAATAAAATAACAGAGGTATACACAAACTTAGCATAATATACAAAGCAGAGCAACAAAGAGGGGAGGGCATAACAGGACCCATATGTAACCCTAAAATCAAGTATCCGGAATCAGAGATCCAACCACATTGCCTAAACAAGACCCTATTCAAATTACATTCTGAAGGCCCATTAGCAATTTGACTTCATTTTCAAATTTACGTAAACGTTAATTTACCACCTTCCAGATATGAGTGATGGCAATAGTCAGTTACTCCTCCCGGAGAGACACCGTAACCAAAAGCTTTCACTTTCAATATAAATGTATTCACTATCAAGTTTGGCAAAGTATTTGTCATAGGTAGATCTCATTTTATGACAACAAGTGAGTACATGTCTTGCTGTTTCCACCGTGGTATTGTACGCACATAATCTGCATATCCTATTTTCAGTAGATAAGCCCATCCACGTTGCCCATCCACGTTCCCCGAGCCCCAACATTATTAAGACAGTTGAGAACAATATCTAGGGAAATTCTGCGATTAGTCTGGGAGGGCATAGGTTTAAGATATCTTTGAGGCTCTTTATAAGTGAAGGGCATCTTAGCAAAGGTACTTAGAGAACTCATGGAGGAAACCTTGTCATGACTAGCCACCCAGTCCCAATTCTCTGACATTTTTCAAAGATTTTAACACAACACCTTCTCCATGATCCCAGCTAGGTGTCCAACAATTTTTTTCAAAAGGTTGCAGATTTTTCTCTTTGAATTTATTAAGAGCATCCATCCTTCCATCCTCTAGACATCCCTAACAATATAAAGCAGGGTACCCGGGCGAGCAATTTAATTTTCACATATAACTTAGCTCGATTACGGTCAATTTGGGTGGACAGGGAGATGAGCCCCATTTCTAGCCGAACTGCCTGCACAGGGGAATAGTTGGTAAAACAAAGAAATCTACGCCATATGATGCCTTCAGTAACGTCAGCCCAATCAGACCCATCCGAAAAAAAGATGTCTCCAGGGCATACAAAAACATGGCCACTAGCTTCTGCTTACAGATATTGGCAATTCTCAGCAAGCTATAGCCAGCCGTTTTATTTTTTTAGGACATAACTGCTGCAAGCGTGGCCATAACTTTTGATCCCTTATTCTGTCGTACCAGCGGGTTCATTTTTCCTCTATCACCACACACCTCATGGCCCAGATACTTTTACGATTTTACTTTCCTTATCACACCCAGCGAGCAAGGTATTCCAGACTTTTTCCAGCTATTATGACCCACTACCATAAACTGAGTTTTGGTCAAGTTAATTGTAAGGCCATTAGCATCGGCATATTCACAGATGTCACTAGCGCCATTGCAGATACCACTATCGGTATTATCGAAAATTATGTCATCTGCATAGCAAATCCACCCAATTTTATGGGAACCAATTCTTGGGAAAGCATTCATTTTTGCTTTAAAGATTCCACCAAAATCAGCCTTAAATATATTATATAATCTAGGCGCCAATGTACAACCCTGTCTTACCCCTTTAGCGATAACAGGTTTGGACAGTGCATCCCCAATATCTATACAAATCTTGGCCTTGCTTTCATCATAAATCATTTTACAAACATACAAGAGGTAGGGTGGCATACCAAGCAGCTCAAGTTTCGACCACAGCCTCTTACGCTCAGTCGAGTCGAAAGCTGAAGAGAAGTCAACAAATAACATGCATAGGTGCAGCCTATCCTTACCCTCGGCCTGTTCAATGAGAGTGCTGACTATATTATCTTTAGTAGAGCACCCTTTGCGAAAGCCAGTTTGAGCCTTATATAAGATGTTATTGCTGTCAATCCATTTAGTAATTTCATGAAGGATTAAGGTACAGAAAATCTTGCTAGACACGTTGGTAAGAGCAAGAAGCCTATAGTTGTCAGGTAGATTCCGTCGGCCGCTCTCGAAGACAGGAATTATGTGTGACATCTTCCAAAAATTAGTCATGACAACCTAGAGAGAACCTGTACTGTCACTAGGCTTGTTTCAGTAGGGAACCTGGGCTAGGGGGATGAGAGCGCCAGTCCCCCACTCAAAGGAGAGAAAGAGTACAGGGATCACCCCTAGCCTGTCAACCCCAAGCCCCTGTTTATTTTGAATGACCTCATTGCATTTGCATGACCCACATATATTCTGCTGTTTTGTGACTCACTGGGACATTGTCACATGACTTAGATGAGAGAAACACTATAGAGTGGGTATCTTGCGCAGTTACTGATCGCTACATAGGCTCTCTGTGTGATTTGGGCATGCTGGGGATTTCATCCATACCACTCACATCGGCTGTAATGGTCCTCTACTATTTACCCCGGCTTTACATTTACCTTTCCATGTTTAGAGCTACGTATTTGTGGCACAAGTCTTGTGCTAAAAAGGAGCTTTTGAGGCTGTGGATATCATCCAACAGACCTAGTATTAAAGAAATGGTGCCAAGCATGAGAGAACTAGGTTTCCTAGGTGCAGCAAAATTAATGACCAGCTGATGTGGGGCATGTTTAAGGACGTATGTGCTTGATGTCATCTTACTTATTGCCTGGAATGCTGAAATCCATTTAGAATGTACATACTTTATCTTTATCTCCGCATCTGTGTGTGTCTATTTTACACCTGACCCGATGGAGAGGGAAGTCAGGTCTGGCCGAAGGCATAACTGATTCAATTTGATTAGGGGTGTAGTGCAAACTACTATAGTCAATCCTGTTCTTTGACCACTCATCTGTTGTCTTATATTGTTGTTGCTCCCTTCTTTGTTACTCAAGTGTGTTTATGCAGGTTGTGTTGGTGCGAATTTCTTATATACAACACACTTTAGGTTTGCTTTTTGTATATAACTTGCTCTGGAGAAAAGGTTTCTGGTAAATGTATAATTTTTATTTTATTTTTAAACATAAAATCCCAAGTAAAAGAAACAAGGCGAAACACATACAAAAATCAAATTCTTTTTACATTAACATTTCACGAACATACTTCACGCACCCAAATATTCCACTTGTACGAAAATGTTAACAGAAAAGTATAACTTAAAACGAAATACTGCAAACACAAGAAGATGGTGACTGTAGAGGACTTCTTTAAATTCAAAAGCGGATGTACATTGTATTCTCGTTAAATGTTGCATCCCCTCACAGCCCCAAGCCTGAACTCTCAAATAAAATGGGCACAAAAGGTTTTAAATTAAAGCCAGGAAAAATAAGTACACCACCAACAACTATAATACTGCAACATTTACAGACAGATTGCTGCAACCTCAACGGTTGCCTTTTTCAACACATGTTGGTTGGCCCAATCAGCTTAGAATAGGGCATACAAGAAAATTCACTTTCGGCAAGAGTTATTGATCCAAGGGGCGACTTTGGAACTACACAAGCCCACTGTTCTGCAAATCGTGTTGCCAGTGAAGTAAACAGGACAAAAGGAAAAAAAAAAAAAAAAAAGAGGACATTCACCCATAGCACATTTTTCCTACTGGTGCCATACTGTCCAAACGCATATCCAACCTGCAACTGAGTAAGCAAATTCTCTGTGACTGACCCAAGGAACGCACTTACAGCCGAAATTGTACGTAGACTAAATAACTATGTAAAATAACAGACTCCATTACTCAAAACCAACGAATGTGACCGTTTGGTCTGCGTCTTGTATTGTATTGTATCCCAGAAAACTACATGGAGTTGATAAAATTAAGTGTCATCCTATATTAAACTCCTAATAAGAATAATGTCCTAAAAGTAATTCAACCCTGAACATAAATCATATGTGCCAGTACTAACATATAGCATAGGAACAAGGATAACTAGAACCAATGGATGGGTGTCCCCTTCATCGTAGGCACCTGGGGAGCAATAATAGTAAACCACAGAAGGTGAGGCCTCACGGTACAAAATGTGTTCAATTAAATAGGGGCTCAAATAGTAGTGGAGGACTGTGGCATGCAAATACTCAATAACAATGTATTTAATAATTTAATAATTACATTTTTTTTATTATTCGTATATAATTGCATTTTTTTAAAGATATCAATGTAAACAATCTATAATTCATATAAAACATTCAGAAATGTGTGCAACTCGGCATAGTTAAATATGTTGTGCAAATGTACACAAATATTTCTGTGTGCAAATCCACAAGTATGAATTGTGCAAATTCGCAAAATATACATACCGCTGGCTAGTCATCAAAAATAGTCACAAGTCATTGTCGGAATGTTGAGAATAGCTTGCGAGTATTTTTGATGAATAGTGTTGGTTGCAATTTTGTGTGTGTATATTGGCACAATGTTTGATACCTTTCGTTTTTTGATACCAGCGGTATATATATTTTGCGAATTTGCATACTTATACTTAAGGATTTGCACACATACAAATATGTTTCTACATTTGCACAGCATTTATTTATTTATTTTATTTAGTGTGCTGAGTTGCACACATTGTTGAATGTTTTATCTGAATTATAGATTGTTTACATTGATATCTTTGAAAAAAATATATAATTATTAAATGAATTGTTATGGAGTATTTGCATGCCAGAGTCCTGCACTACTATTTGAGCCCCTATTAAGTTAAATAAATGTTGTACCGCGAGGCATCGATCGCCTTCTGTGGTTTACAATGAAAAGGGAGACATTAAGAGGCTATTAACCATTAACCGCCATTTGGTATCATAAAACAAATATTAACCACAAGTCTATAATAGGATATTCGACGGAGGGCATACGTTGGCAGTAATAAGTGTCAGTATTAAGATACTGCACCCGAGACGTAAACTGGTACTATCAAAATATTCAGTTGTTATATAACAGAACGTTAAGTAAAATCCTAGGCCACTTAGGAGAAACCACATGGTTTCAGTCAAATCGTTTAGCGGGAAAGAAGTGATAGATACTTCCATCTTTGAGGAGTATATGGAACAGTGGCAGTGTCCCAAGTTGCCACCAAACGGCATGCGCTTGGGAAGCTAACTTACCTCTGCTCCGGTTAAGAAGGGATGTCCTGACCCTGTTATGGTCAAGAAGCTGTCGTTTTCTCCAGGAAACTAAAAGACAAACAGGAAAGGGATGAGTGGGCGGTGGTATTTAAATAGTAAATGCCAGGCAGCAGAGCATATAAAAGTGGCGGTGATGTGTAATGGCATGGGAACAAAGGCATCTGCCATTGCTTAGCAGCCAGCAGGTCTGGGGCACCTCTTGTTCTACAATGGCCTCATGGTGTGGAGGAGTAAAGAGTAGTTGGATGTAGAGCACCTTACGGGAATCATAGAATTTCAAAAGTATGCCTACTCTTTCCACGGGAAGTGACGATCTTAGCTTGTCCCCAACTTTACTTTAGCTGACAAAGGATCTACAAGATAGCATTCATTTAACCCTGTATAATAAATACACATACACACACCTCCCACTAGAACAAATTACATACAGACAGACAAGGCCTCAAAATGTGCACTCGCCAGTAACCATTGGCTAGTGAGCATTGACCTTTGCAGAGTAAGCAATTATGGACAGGTGAAGGAATGAGGGGGGTAGTTACTTTTTTTGGCGTAGCTAGTAACTTAAATGTGAACCTCCTGCCCTATGACTGACCTTTGGCGGCACAAATGTGCAATGGGTAAAGTCCCTAAATCCGTCATCAATATAGCTGAAAGGATTGCACAACCTCACAAGTGCCCCCAAAAGAGTCAGTCACCTCATTTATCTTAAACCAGTATACCTGAAGTACTATCAAACGCAGACCACTCACAAGTGCCACTGCAGCAGTCGCATCCATTAGCCTCTCACCAACACTTCTGAAGGGATCATGCACCCAGACCTCCGATGAACTCTACCGCAGGGAGCACATATCTAAAATGAAAATACTGATACAAGAACATCGCTACCCCACACAATTTCTCACCTCTGCCCCAAAAGTAGTCATAGGCCCTACATCTCACTAGTGCCCTTGAAGGTATAATGCTGCCCGGTGTTGACAGGTGTCCCTGCAGGGCTGCATATACATCTCACTAGAGCCTTGGGGGGCCAGGGCAGGTTGCGTAGAAACACATAAATATGGCTGACTGGGTCACGGCCTGACACATCTGTGCCAACGAAGCAGGCACGCCATGTGAAGTGTAACCCGTGCCCCTAAAATGGTTAGAACTTCCCACCCGGCCTATCTTCCTGTGCCCATTAAAGGATTTTACCCCCCGACCAACCATCACACCCTGAAGCAGCCAAGTACCATAAAGCATACAGAGTACTTGAACGGGTGGAGTACCCGATAGTTCTCCAGCGAAAATTAAAGGAGTGACGTCAAGTGAAAGGGACCCCACCACCATGACCTAAATCTAAGTCCCCGCCCTAGAAACATGGCCTTGGATAAGGATGCCACATGACCCTTCACCAATGAGAGGTAAGGGCTGGGTAAGTTGTGAAACACGTGTCATTCACAATAACTCCTTGAAGTTTCTGGAGTGCATTCTTTAGCATTGACAAGGACCCTTTGGAAGTGTTATCAATGGCCCTACCTTGAAAAACAGTATCCCTTAAGGGGGTGATCTCCCAAAATGTCACCACTGCCCCTAAAGAGCGTACTCCGCTTCATTCTCACCTTTCCTCCCACTCCGTAGCCATTGTAGAGATGTTGAGGGGCATACAGGAGCCCCCCGAGACTGGGCGATCCCTCATCATCATCCCCCCCTCCAGACCCCAGCAAAAGCTGCGGCAGGCCCTCCCCCCCACCGCCACCCTCTAATCCCCCTGTATAGAAGTGCAGATCCATGACAGGCAGGGGGGAGGAGGGTACCCGTTGAAATTAGGATAACCGCTGCTCTCCAATTAAACTACGGCGCTCCAAATCTTAAGTGCGTTGAGATAAAGCAGCCGCCTCATTGCCAACTGCCAGCGGCGCAAGCCGTATCAAGGCATCGCATCGGTGATGTCATAGCAGACTGTACCACCTCGGCGTGACGTGCCGCACTACAGCAACCCACGGTAGTGTCTAGTTCCCGTCTGAGAAACGGACCCAAGCAAAGCGTCCTCTACGTTACCCGCAACCCATGACTTGCACGTAGCATTCTGCCAGCCACGTCTTATTGTAACACGTGACCATCGGCCGCGGGTAGGAAGCAGCAGACCATACCATCGTGCCTTTGAGTTGCAAATCATGGCCATTCCATCATGATTGAGGGAGGCGGCGATGCAGGCAGTTGCCTACCAACTAAATTCGCTGGATAATTCGCGTTTGGCCCTTGAATAGGATCCCTCTCTAAAAGGCGATGTGCCCTGCACAAGGGATATTTAGCCTTTACAACGAGCGGGGCAGAGGCAGGTTATTGTCCAGTGCAGTGGGGGCAGAGTTGGCGAATTGTCATAAGGGTCCTGCACAGGATGTGTAAGTTCATATGGCCCTATGTAGAGCGTATTTCATCTGCGCATGGACTGGGATTTGTCCTACGAAGAATTTTAAATTGTTCCTGTGCAGAGAGGCATGCGTGAGGCTTGTGGTCCTATATCGGTGAATATTTGTGGTCCTTTTTATAGGACTTTGCCTGGTTTGAGCACTTATAGGGTCCAGAATAAAATCCCGGCGGAAGGTTTAGGACTAAATAACTTGTTCCTAGGCCAAAACATGTTGGACAGATATTTAGATAATGGAAGTTTGAAATTATTTTTGGCTATGATGTAAATTCGTACAGAGCTTTAATCTCAATGCAGTCACACGGGGGCTTTTTTGGACCGAATTTGAATTCTGGATTAAACTTTCCTTAGTGATGTTCATTATTTTATGTCTCAGGAGTGTGTATAAGTATAAAAGTGTCACAGGTGTGTGAACGTGAGTCTTGTTTACACTAGGGAAGATTGTATAGTTATATAATGAAATAGTTTTGCTTCTTGATTTGGAGTTTTATAAATGAGTTTGGATTTACTGAAACATCTGGACTAGTTTAACATAAATGTAAGTAAATCATGTGAGTCTACGTAATAAGTGATGGAAGTTTTGAAATTGAGGTAATAGGAGCTTCCTTTATATAAATATATACATTTTTGGACCCACCCGATCCTTTATCGTTATGGAGAAACCCCTCATTTTATGCAGAGGATATGGGCCTTTGCCCTGTATAGACAAGAAGATGGATTGTCACAAGATTGATGGATTGTGACAAGAAAGAAGATTTATGCAGTACACAAGGTTATATTTTGGGGTTTGGTTCTGTGCATAGCAACTTTGAGGCCATGAAGAGTTTGTGGATAAAATTGTTAATTCATGGGGTCTGTTTGGAGTGTTTTAAAGAGGACGGGTGTTCATTGTAGAGGGGCCTGGATGGCGGCATCTTTTTTTTTTTAAAGGGGCACATGTGGCTATGTATGGGTGTTTTCGGATGGGGCAGTGCGTTGGAGTTGCTATGTGGATTTAGGCATATGGCTTTGTAGAGGTAAGGGGGGGTCTAAAAGAGAACTTTTTGAGATGTTATAGAATTGGACATTGCCAGTGATTTTGGATGCAGCTTCAGAGATCAAAATAAGGATTTGTTGTTTTTTTTCCAAGATGGCCGCCGGCAGGAGAAGTCGCGTTTGAGCCACGCTCCCGCCGGCCTGCCAACAAAAAGCACTTTTTATGCAGAAATCCGACCGGATTTAATTAAGGTCCTCTCCCGCCACACATAAGCGGGGGCGGGCGCACCAGCGACCGGACTCCGGACAATCAGAATCCCCCCAGGGGGAGAGAACGAACGGAGAGGTGTGTCTGCCCGTCCCCCCGCCGAAGCGGACTCCGCTGCGCCGACGAGGGAGGTCGCGAGGACTGGTGGAGAAGGTGCCGGGACGAGGAGGGGGGCGTCGGCCGGGGGCCTCCCTGCGCCCTCCGGGCACACATCGTAGAGTGCAACATAATCGCGCCGGGACCTGCAGGCGGCGCCCGGCGGGGGCGGCCCGAGGACTCGGCGCGGTGAGGGCGGTGCGGCCCCTCCCCCCCCCTCCGGCGGACTGAAAGAGATTCCCTGCAGCCCTCCAGCAAACAGCCGCTTCACTCGGCGACACCAACGCCCGGGCCTGCTCCCAGCTGGAGACATTGAGCGCGCCCAAAAACAAGGGCCACGACACCGAGAGGAGGAGAGGAGACCATGAGAAGAGGTGAGAGCGCCTGCATGTCACCCCTCAGCCGCGTGCCACGGTAAGAGACCTTGTGGGCACAGCACCGTTCCAGGTGCGGGTCATGGAGCGGCTCCCCCCCCACCATCACTACTCCCTCAGCTCAGTGGGTGAGGGTAGGGGGGGGCAGCGATCCCGGGGGTGGTGGACTAAATCCACTCTCAGAGAACTGATCACAATATACCCAGAGAAGGCAAGACCCCCCCCCCGGGGGGGGCCCTCCGGATTCCGCACAGTGCGTTTCTGGCTCCCTCGCCACAGACCTCTGGGAGGTACCCAGAATCATGACTGGACCCCACATAAAAGAAAGATGTCGAGAGCGAAGGGGAAAGGGGGTGCTTCACAACCAACGCCGCAACCTCCCTCTCAGGACACGAACTTGCTCAAAATGTGGTCAGCAGAGGCGCTGACAACAGTGAAGGACAGGGTTGGAGAAGAGCACGCAAAGCACAGCACCCCCCGACCCCAGACCTCCTCTCTGCTAACCAAAGACGACATGAGGGAGTGGTTCGTGGAGCTACAAGACAAGTTTATGTCCACGGTTCAGGAACAGTTTAATACAATGAGGAATGAAATGAAGCAGGCCGTCCAAGAACTGCGTATAGATGTGGCAAAACTGGAGGAAAGGACAGATACCCTCGAAAGAACAGTGCAAAATGTGGAAGAGGAACTGACTCAGAATAGTGAAACACAGGAGCAGCTGGTTCGACTAACCCATAACCTTGAAATCCAGAGTGAAGACTTGGAAAACCGCTCCCGAAGATCAAATAAATATTTGGCATTAAATCTTTGGCATAAAGATCTTGGCATTAAATATATGCCAGAATCGGTGACAGATAAAGACCTAAAGAGTGCGGTGCAGGAAGTCTTCAGAGATATAATAGAAGAACAAGATGCGGAGAGCATTAGGATTGATAGAGTCCACAGGGTGGGTCCGAAAAGAACAGGGGCACCAGGGGAAAGACCGAGAGATGTACTGGCGGCCCTCTCAGCATATCCACAAAAGGAGCAGATTCTTAGGAAGGCGAGACAACTAGACCATATAAGGATGAATGGGGTAGAAATCCAATTATATCAGGACCTGGCCTCAGCAACTTTATTAAAAAGAAGGCAGATGGCGCCCCTGGTGAAAGAACTGGTGGCTAAAGAAATAAGGTACAAATGGACGTTTCCATTTGGGCTACTATTTGAGTGGGAAGGCAAACAGAGGAGAGTGACCACCAGTGAGGAAGGTCTCCATATAATGGGCCAGCAAGCTGAGGAGGAGCACACCGATGGGGCCAGGGCATGGGCAGATGCACACAAGAGACCGAGGGGGTGGGAGGATGTGGGGAAAAGGAAAAAACATACCGGTTGGGGGACGGCGGGACACCCACTGAGGAAATAGGAGTAAATATTCACGCTTCAATGTTGGTTCGCTATCAGAATTGAGCAGGCGGGAGAAAGGAAAACACAGGACAGTCGGATAATCAGAAGCTGGCGGCCAGGCGGGAATGTACCCAAGGCCGGAGGAAAATGCGGGGTTTAGGACCCCCCGCAAAGTTTACCCCGAGTCCAGTGAGGGCAAGGAGCGATAGGCGCAACGCCCTAGCAACCTTAGGTGCCTGGGCCCTCCTCGGGATCAAAGTTGCATTACTGTTAACTGTTGGGGGAAGTTGGGGAAATAGGGAGGGGAAACTCTGGAAGAGAGGAAGGAACACAGAAATCAGGGAAATTCAAGCAAAGTCAGTAAACTAGAGCGATGGGAAAACTCACAATATTCTCTTTGAACGTTAGGGGGCTGAACTCCCCGGTGAAGAGGAAGAAGCTAGAAGCCTTGGTAAAAAGGGAACCGGCGCACATTCTGCTCCTCCAGGAGACTCATATTAAGGCCCAGGATAGGCAAAAGGCTCGCCCAAGAGGGTACACGATCTGGGCACAGGCGAATGCGGGCAATAAAAGAGCGGGGGTGATGATTGCAGTTAAAGGTGGGTTGGAGGCGACCCTCATAGACTCGCTGGCTGACAGGGAAGGGAGATATGCATTTGCAAACTGTGCAATTGAGGGTTTCCGGCTCACCCTGGCGGTAATATACTCTCCGAACTCTGGGCAAGACGGATTTCTCCGAGACACGCTGGGGAAACTAGAAGGATTCGCGAAGGGAGAGATAATACTGGGGGGAGATCTAAACCTGGCCTGGCAACCAAAGCTGGACAGAAGCACAGGGGGGACACACGGCCAGGGACCCCCTTCAAAACATCTTAAACTAAAGATAGAGCAGATGGCGCTGCAGGATGTCTGGAGGGTAAAGAGGGGGCAAGCAAATGGATTCACGTATTACTCGCACGTGCATAACACGATGTCGAGAATAGATTACTTCTGGGCGTCGGTGGGACTGGTGGGGATGATCCAGGGAATAGATATGGGGGCTATAGCACTGTCAGATCATGCCCCGCTCCGGCTGGATATCCAGTTGCCAGGAAAGGGTAGAGGCCTCTGGAAATGGAAATTACCGCCTGACATTTTAAAGGATCAGACGATGGGAGAGACACTAGGAGACAAAATTAAAGAATACTTCGAGCAAAATGACAATGGAGAAGTTCCCCTAGTGACAGTGTGGGATGCCTTCAAGGCAGTAGCACGGGGGCACAATATAGCATTAAAGGCAGCCAAAGATAAGCAGCAACATGAATGGGAAAGGACTCTGGAAAAGAAAATTACAGACATTCAAAGGGAGATAGTAGCCCATCCCACGAGAACTCTCAAGAAGGCATTGAAACATGTGCAAGGGCAGTTAGACATGCTGCGCAATAAGAAGGCAGAGAGGTCCCTGCTATATCTCAAGCAACAATACTACATCATGGCCAACAAGGCAGACAAATTCCTAGCAAGACAGCTTAGAGAAAACCAGAAATCAAGGACAATCCTGTCAAAGACACTCACAGGAACACACAAACACGCAACAGGAACATTGGGGAGGTATTCAAGGCTTTCTATCAAGATCTGTATGCGACAGAACACCCGGACGAGGACCAGCAAGACAAGTTTCTACAATCACTACACCTTCAAACCATCTCTGAGGAGGACAAACAGGCACTGGATTCCTGCATCACGGAACAAGAAGTCCGTAAGGCAATAGCTGATCTCCCGTCCGCAAAGGCACCAGGTCCTGATGGGTTTACGGCCCCATTTTACAAAAAATACTCCGACACACTCGCACCTTTTTGACAAGACTACTAAACACTTTCAAGGACCAGGGAAACATAACTCCAACTATGAACGAGGCAAAAGTCCTGGTTTTCCATAAAGCAGGTAAAGACCCTACTCTCCCGGGCTCGTACCGCCCTATTGCTCTGATTAATTTGGACGCAAAAATATACACCAGGATACTGGGGGCCAGACTCTCCCCCCCTCCTCCCGACCCTCATAGACACAGATCAATCTGGCTTCATCCCCGGCAGGCAAACACACGACAACCTAAGAAGAATAGTCCATCTGGTAGAAAAAATAGGTATTACTCACACCAGCTGCATTGCTTTCCCTCGATGCCGAGAAGGCTTTCGACCGGATAGAATGGTCTATATTGTTTAAGACACTGAAGCATATGGGGTTTCGGCGATCACTATATAAATATGGTTAAAGCAAACTATAAGTCCCCTTCGATGAGGATTGCAGTCAACGGGGAAGTCACGGAGAGAGGGTACATATCTCAAGAGGCACGAAACAGGGTTGCCCTCTCTCCCCGCTCCTGTATGCCATCTTCCTAGAGCCACTCCTAGCTAGGATCAGAGACTCGGTAAGGGTTAAGGGGATAGAGATGGCGGGCAAGCAACATAAAGTTGTTGCATATGCAGATGATATGCTGTTGGCTTTGGCAGATCCTGGGAGATCGATACCCCACGCCCTGAGAGAACTGGAGGAATTCGGGGTAATCTCAGGCCTTAAAATTAATAGGAAAAAATCAGAGATTTTACTCCTGGAGGGAGATAAGAGGACAGTTGCAGAATTGGCGGGCTCTCATGGGCTAAAGGTAGCAGAGGAGGGAATTAAATATCTAGGGGTGACCCTCACACATAAGACCGACCTGTTATATAAGAATAATTATCCACACTTACTGGCAAGGGTGAAGAAGGAACTAGACAGATGGTGTCCGCTTAGGGTCTCATGGTGGGGAAGAATCCAATCAGTTAAAATGAACATACTCCCCAAGGTCCTCTACCTTTTTCACGCCCTCCCAGTAACAGTCCCCGATTCCTTTTTTAAAGCATTGTCCAAGACCATATCGGGATATGTGTGGAACAAAAAACCACCTAGGGTAGCCAGAGCTATCCTCACAGCCCCGATCAAGGAGGGGGGTCTAGCACTCCCACACTTTAAGAAATATTATTATGCGGCGCAGCTATGGGTTCTGAAGGAATGGTTGGGTGAAGACCAAAGGACAATATGGGCACTACAAGATAGGGCGGTTGCTAGGACCCCTCTGGAGGACCTCCTGTGGAAACAAATAATATAGACACCCCAATCTCAGAATCAGCGAGGTTATGAGAACAACTCTTAGCGCCTGGGATGCCCAAACTAAGAAAGGGTTTATGACCACCCCATTGGCCCTATTTACACCCATCTGTCAGAACCCGCAGTTCCCCCCCCCCCGCATTAGAGCCCGGGGCGTTTGAGAATTGGGAAACAGCAGGGTGCAGGAAAATCGGGGAGATGTTCCAGGACAATGCATTAAGGTCTTTTGCGGAATGTAAAAGAATGTGGAACCTAAAGGACGTCGAAAGGTATAAATATGAGCAACTGAAACATTGGTTGTCCACTACCGAGGTATACCAGGCGGCCACGAGAGGCCTAACACCCTTTGAAAACTATATAATAACCAACCCAGGAGACAAAAAACTGGTGTCATCACTATATCGGTTCATCAACATGACAGAAGAAGAAATCAAATGGGCATACATGAAGAGATGGGAAGGTACACTGGGGAAAGGTATAACCAGGAAGCATTGGGAAGAACTATGGGGGAGAATCCTGAAACTCACCAGAGCGGTTCAAACAAGGGAAATGTGGCTCAAAATAGTCATGCAATGGCACTACACCCCTGAGAGGCTTAAATCCATGTACCCGCAACTGTCACATCAATGCTGGAGAGGGTGTCGGGAACCAGTCACCTGGAGACATATCTGGTGGGACTGTTATGTGGTGAAGGGCTTCTGGAGTGAGGTGCAGGCGGAAATGGCCAAAATCTTTCCAGAGGCGGGCCACATGGATGAATGGGTGTGGCTGTGCGGACTCATAGACCCACAGGCAAAAAAACTCCACAAAGCCCAATGGAGAAGCTTCATGGGACTAGTCATTGCGGCATGGGCGACTATAGCCCAGAACTGGAAAAAACAAGACAAGCCTTTAGTATTCTCCTGGTTACATAAGGTCTGGTCGCAAGTGACCATGGAAAAAATAACGCATCAGCTTCAGGATCAGAAGACCCTCTTCATGAAAGAATGGGGGCAGGTGCTGGAGTATCTAAGGTCGGACTACATGGAACAATGCTGCCCGCACAATATTAGAATGTCAGACATTTGTGGTTCATAAGTTATCCCCCGAAACAGAACCGAAACGGACCCTCACTTCCAGAGGGGAGGGAGGGGTGGGTGGGGAGGGGTAGGGGGTTTGAGAAATGTGTGTATTGTGTTGATGTTAATACATGAAAATAATAAAAATGTTTAAAAAAAAAAATAAGGATTTGTTGAGAAGGAGCTAAGAGCAGCTCCTGGGTATCCAGTAACACCCAGTAAGTAGGAGCTACCGCTGGGGAACGAGGAGCTAGTAAACATCGGGTCCCAAACTTCCATATGAGCCAAATTATAAAATGTTGCCCTTTTTATATGACTCATTCTGGTTTAAAGGTTTTGAAGATGTGTCCAAAAGCTCCTTTACACAGCTTCACAAACACCCAATAGCCAGTGTCACAGATATATCTTAATGACAATTTGCATGGAGAGTCAAAAGTAGTTTCTGGTAGATCTTGGTGTTAAGCCAACCAGGCTCATCTGGGCTACAAGTACAAGCTAGGTAGCTGGGCGCAATTTTCAAACCATGGTGATTTGTATACTGGGCATTAGGATCCACCAAGTAAGAGTTTTGGATTGGGAAGCTTTGTAGAAGAGGACAATACCGGGCCCTGTCAGAGATGTTACAGAGGACGATTTGCATGTCGTAAGGGTACCCTGATTGGATTATACCATTAGAGAACTTCTAGATGGGGCTGTGCAGGAGGGGAGCAGGAGCTTTCCAAGGGATATTTGGGACATCAGGATTGGATGGCAGGTGTTCTTTTTGGAGCTTTGTAGAGGGGCACAGGGAAGAGACATTAAGTGTTCTGGGTGGGGCTTTTTAATTACACCATGATTTACCTTTCAGAGGCGTTTTGGGTGGGGCTTTGTTTAGGGCATGGGATTGGACTGACAGAGAATTTTGATGGGGTTTGGTGAGGTATTCTGAATGCGGTCTTGCAAAGGAATTGGATTGTGCATTGTAGAGGGATCTGAGTGTGGACCTGTTGAGTGGAGATCTGTCAGGGGTGGATTTACAACCCGTTCAGTTGAAATGGGCCCAAGCCTCATGCGAGCGCCGATCAGCTGCCCCTGGTTGGCGGTCTTACTACACAGCAACACGTGACTTTAATGCATGACATTTAATGTGCAGTGCGGGCACACGCTGTAACTGCTGCTGTCACCTAAGTCAAGACTCTGAATTAGTGCTTTGGCACACACATTACAGGATGCCTTTGCTGGCACCCAGTAACGATGTCATCTCATTGCCTTTTACTCCCTTTTGTCCACATGAACATTTTTCGGACAAAGTAATTACTAGCTCTTCAGTGGACATTCACTGACTGAGCGCACCGCTGGCTGTCAGCCCACGTTACTCTCCAACGGTTAACATGCCAGCGGCATTTCTTTGGTTTCATTATTTAAGCACCCCACAAGCGCCTCAGACCGTTTTGCAAGGCCCCACCCAAACATCATATTGAAATGGCCCTGACAAATGTTCAACCGGCCCAGAGGTCTGTATGTAGATTTATTTTTGGGTGGGATAAGGTTGTGGAGGGTGCAAACAAGGATGTCTAGACGGATCTGGCCTTTCGTTGAGGCGATAGGGGAGGAGGGTGTTTGTATATAGTGGTTTGTGGGTGTTTAGATTAAGAATCAGATGAAGGTACGGCAGGGCAAATGGGTATATGGACTGGAGCTGTGCATAGGGTTGACTAGATTGAACTGTTAAGGGCTTCGGGCGGTGCTTTGCGGAGTAGATGAGCTTGGGTGGGGCTTTCGACATGTGTTCAGAAGCAACTTTGCACAGGGTTCTGGTTTTCAGCGGGATTGGAATTGTGATTTGAATAAAGATGGAGTATATTACAGACGGGTCTGGATGGGTTGTGCATGGTGGTTTGTATCGGCACTCTTCAGAGGGGGTCTGCGTAACAGTCTACAGTAGCCTATCCTCCTGGGGCACCTCCTACCATACAAATAACAGCTATGTATTAGGAAACAGTATTTTGCAAATAATTACCCTGAATGAAGTATTGGGACGGGCACATAGTTCAGGGGCAATGCATTAGTCTTGTAAGCAAGACAAAGCAGAGAAAAACATGTTTGAATCCTGGTCCCACGCTTAGTGACCGGTCTCCAGTACTAAGCGCGTTATAATTAAGAAAGGAAACAGATATGTTCCACATTGATCATAATTTACTAAATTAAGCCATTTCTTACATCTTATTCCAGGTATCCCTGTGCTCTTTGTACGATGCTATGTTTCACTTAGTTTACCACCAACTAACTTCTTCGTATGGCGGTTTACTACTTTAGCTAGGTGGAAAGGAGGAGATGCAAGCATGCTCCCCATGGGAGCAATTCTTATGGTTTTTTTCTTGTTTTCGAAATTTTTTGTAGGAAGGAACTCTGTCGCTGTGTTTGAATATGGTGGTTGGGATTTTTGGGGACAGAGGAACAGTCCAAAAAACATTAAGATAACTGCAGAGCCTCTCCTCTCCTCTCTTCTTCACCTAGAGTGCGGTATGAAAGCATGCCGCGCAGACGCCCTCTTCCTTAGCAAAAACAGAATGGGAGAGTTTGTTACAGATATCTTGTAGGAGGCGGATGTGAAAACAATAATCTGGACAAGGAGAAGTGCTTTTTTACCTGTGAATAACGTTCGTTTTTACCTTCCTGACCTGACCTGCACTGCGAGCTAAGACGGGGCTCTTGCAGGTGCAGGCACTCGAACGCTGCCTAGAGGAGGCGGGACTTGCGCTCACCACGTGACCTATCACGTGGTATACCTCAGCTTCAAAGCCCACTGACATCCACCCTTGCGGCGGTAAGCCCGGTGGAGACAAGCCTGCTGGCTGTTGTGCGGCTGTTAGGCACTGGTGGCGGCTCTCTCGGCAAGGAGACTGTGCAGAATTAATCACTTTGAAGAAAGAGCTGAACTGTAAATAAGGTATTTCAGTCCCTGCCCTCCGTAATAGACATTTAAAAAGCTGCTCTGCACGCCCTCTCGCGCTAAGTGCTGTCACATGGGAAATCTTTGAACTTCAGAACTTTCGTGTAAAGAATAGTGAGTGAGCTGGGCTCACCAAGAAATTCGTTTTCTTGCTTGCATTGTTTTGGTTTGGTTGTTTTATTGTCGTAACTAGAATTGTGTTTTATTGTTATTGCTAACCTTTTTTCACTGTTCATAGGTTAGCCCACGTGGTCTGTCTGTTATACACATATATGCATTATGGCGTATTTGTTAACTACGGGTATGCCCTCAAATCTACATCAAAAGGGGCCGACTATAGCTTTTGCACGACTCTCATGCCCTTCTCGTAAAATTATCCATCTTCCTCCTGCAAATATGTTGGCTAATTCGAAAAGTATATAAGTACTAAGAGTGCCTGTGGCTGATATTGAAGTTCCTGTAGTTGCACGGACCTCGCCCCCTCATGAGTCAGTAGTGCAGGAACTACCAATGTTCGACACCAATGTTGCCGCCCTACCTGTATCTGATAATACCATGCTCCACACACCCTTACCGCGCTTTTTCATTAAAAGGAGAAGTGCCCGAAACTTGGCGAGGCCATTAACCTCTTCTCCTCGCTCTGACCATGATTTCTCAATATATGCCAGTCACTCTGGGTCTCAAAATCTTGTGCTTCCCGATCCCCATGGTATAATTGTTCTTACCTCAAGTACTTCGGGGACAGTCCTCGCCAAATTCTCCATCTATCTCTTGTTTATCCAACCCCCCCCGTAGGGCACAGGCTCGACCTACGCAAGAGTGCCCTGTTCAGAGCCCAGTGAAAAATTGTTTCCCCCCAAAGATTTCCACTTTTCCTCACACGGTAGACAACTCTGATGAGCCGGTTACGGCTGTCCCTCCAGTAGTAATGTCTCCACTCCGAATTGTGTGCCCTGTACCACTGCCGTCAGCATTGGACGTTGCTCAAGCGGTGACCGGTGCCCCTTCTTTAGTGCTTGATGTCACCTTAGCTGCTATGCCTTTGCTGACATCATTACCTCTGAGGGTCAATTGGTGGTTCCTATTGATCCCGTCCTTATTGATCCTGTTCCCCTCAATGAATCATGGATTAATCTTCCACCAGCCCCTTCTGCCCTTGAGCCCTCTCCATCTGCAACTTCTGTGATCCTCATGACTCCCACTAAAGGAGGGAACAATATACCCTCCTCACCAATGCCTGGAAATAGAAAAAGGGCCTCGAAGATGCCTTGTAAGGTAGTTAAAAGAAAGAATTCCAACCTTTTTACATTGAGAGTTCCGAAACAAACTATGAAAACCTTTTTTCAAACTTTGAAACCAGTATCTGAGACATTGGTTGCTGTACAAGCCGCCCAGAACCCAGTGCCTCTGTTGGAGCCTGTCCGGCCCATACCAACATCTGCTCCTGCCCTGCTCTCTACTGTTCGCTCTGAGATACCTAGCCTACCGATCCAAGTTCCAACTGCTCTCTCAGTTGCTGATTTAGTGGTGTTACCAAAACAGAACCTGCCTGCCTTACCTTTGACACAGAGCCTTTTGGAGACCCCTGTCAGGCCAGTTGCTTCCCTCATGCAGCCAGTGGCCAGTACAACTGTGGTGTCCATCTACCCTCCCTTAGATGCTTTGATTCGTGAACTGGACCTGGGATCTAAGTGCCAGCAATTGCTTCCTGCTAAAGACTCAATAAACTCGCTGCCATGTGATAATACCGTGATCTCAGCCACCAAGTTTCCATTTTTCCAGTTAATCAAATACGTGAGGCGGTGGATGCATACTTAGCATCCTGTACTAATTCTATTCTTCCCGATCCACCTCAAAAGCCACGTGAAAGAAATTCGAACCTGAATCAATGGCTGCTTCCAAGCTCATTGCCAACACCAATTGACATCCCACAGCCTTCTATGCCTGCTTGTAATCGGCCTCAGTTTGTCCCAGTCCAGTGCATAGAATCATCAAAGCTTCAATTCTACGATGCACCTAAACTGGCCAACTCTGTCACGAAATGCTGCTCCGTTGGCAACAAATCCCAATCCTTTGGCATCTCGGAAATGTCACTCTTTGATTCTAAAATGTCAGGGAGGAAATTTTGGCACCTACGATCTTAATCGTCGTAGTGTGCTAAATATTTTCTCCGAAATAGTGGAGCTAGAAGATATTTGTTCAAGTGACATCGAACAAATTGAATTTATTTCCGAGAGCACTTGTTCGGTGGTACACCTGTGGATACCTTCGGGTATTGTCTTAAACACTATCTGGAAATCCAAAATACAATTGTTTAACATGGGCTTCTTATTGGCACAAGATCCTGCACGCATAAATGTGGGTCATAATGTGAACCAAATGACTACCTACCCTAATGCAAGTGATTTCTTGGTAAATAACATTGAAGGTGCCCAGTCTTATGTCATAACCACCAGTAACCTTGCAAGAACGCCTCATTAGTGTTGCTAGTTGGAATACTAGAGGCCATGTACATTTACAAACTTCCATTGCTGACTTTCCGTCTGTCTCAGACATAATAGCATTACAAGAAACTTGGCTTTTGCAAACTCCTGCATGGAACAACTATGATATTGTTTTACTTCCAGCCATTGCTGTCCAAAAAGGTCGACCATCATCAGGCCTATTAGTGGGAGTTAATATGTCCAGAGGGTTTACTGTTCAGGCCTGGGCCTCGGTATCTGCCTTTATTCAACTTGTAAAAATCACATGCCCAATGCACACCATGGCTTTGATTAACATTTATCGCAACCCCCTTGGGTTGACTGATGTTGCCTTTTACGCTGGTTTGACTAGACTCCTAGATTAGGCTCTCCTCTCTCCTGATATTACGGATACCCTTATTGTGGGTGATCTCCATCTCGATTGCATCCAACCTAAAGGGAAAAGCACCATTGACAACGTCAAGCGATGGTCGTCCTTTATGATGAATCGCAATTTCCACATGACCAATGGTGCAATTCAGGGTGACATTCCAGCACAGCCGACATGGCATAGGGGATCTGTTTACACAACATTAGATTACATGTATACCCACACCAACTTAACTGGACAGATACGTTCTTTTCAAATAATCCCTCAGGTGCATAGTGATCATCACTTGTTAGTCCTTACAATCAACTGGAATTATGTAGCTCCTAATAAATCCTACTATGCGAATGAGTTGGTGGTTAATCATGCTAAAACTCGCTTTCGCTGGTCAGATAACAATCTTTCAGCCTTAGCTGATTTGATCACTTTTAATAATCACTCCGTTTATCCAAAACAGTACAGTAATCTTCTAACTACATTTCAATATTCAGTGATTTCTGGTAATCAAACAGAGGCTCGGAAACATAAACATGCTTTTAATCCTCTTGTTAAGGCTAGAAAGACTGAATATTATCGCGAAAAAAGGCTAATCAGTAAACTAAATCAGTCCAATTGTATTCAGCAATTGAGAGCGGCTAAATGCAGATACCGTAATTGGATGCACCAACACAGAGCATGTATCTTGCAAGCGGATAGCGAACACATGCTCAGGTTAATAGCAAATAAAAACACAGCCGAAACCTGGGCAATTTTCAATCAGTGTGTCCATAGAAGCCAGAGTGCTTTGCAGATTGTTAACGTAACTGAGACACAATGGATTGAGCATTATACCAACTTGTATGCGGACCTGTCTTTTGTGCCCTTGGTCCAATTACCAGATTGCTCAGAGAGTCGGTCTCTTGTTTGTGGCCCGCTTATGCTTGAAGGCTATATCAAACAAATTAGCTCTTCCCGAGCCAAAGGCCCAGATGGCCTCAGCAATCGTGTTCAAATCGAATCCCTCAAAGTGGGCCAAAATATTGAATAAACTTTTTCAAAATATCATATTCCGAACTCTTGGAAAGCTTCAATTATTGTATCAATCCACAAGAAGGGGGACCGCACACTTCCACGCAACTATAGGCCCATTGCCCTTCTTGATGCTCCGGGCAAATTGTTTTCCAAACTGATCTTGCGGGACTTCAATAATTGGACAAAAGCTACTCACACAAGAGACCCTTTCCAGACGGGTTTTTTAGCCGGTCTAGGCACAAATATCAATTTGCTCTGTCTCAATGCTATTAAATTGCAAGCACAAAACTCTGAACAAGCACTTTATTTTGCCTTTGTGGACCTTCATACGGCTTTTGATGACATCTCTCGCCGTATTCTTTTTGCGAAACTTTCTAGAGACGAATGTCCAACTACATTACAGCAAATTATTCAATTGCTTCACGGTGAGACATCTGTACGTATTAGGTTAAATTTGGAAGGACTTCTATCTAGAGCTATTCCAACTGCTTGTGGCCTAAAACAAGGCTGTCTCTTGGCTTCCGCTATTTTTAATTATTTTATGTATGACGTTCGCCAGATCTTTGAGGCAATATCATCAGACTCCCCCAAGATAAATAACTGTAAAATTCATACCCTTATGTACGCTGACGATTTGGTGTTAGTTTCGAAAACCCCATGTGGTCTTCAAAAACTTCTTGATGGTTTCAACGATTATATAGTGGCCAATGACCTACGGGTGAATACGGCTAAAACCCAAATTGTCATTTATAGACCACGTAATACGTCGAGATCTACCGCAAGTTGGTCTATTAACCACATACATTTGGCTACAGTTCAAAGTTATGTTTATCTGGATATGGTCTTTGATGGTAGTGCCTCAGTGAATGCCCATTTGGATGTTGTGAAGTGCAAACTTGATTTGGCCATTTCACAGACAAAAATCATAATGCACAGTTATGGTGCTTTTACGATGAAACCGGCAGTTCTCTACTGGAAGCAAAAAGCAGTTCCATGTATTTTATATGGGCTTGAGTCACAATCTCCATGGGAGTCAAGAGTCTTTGATCGGTTAGAAGGCACATTTTGGAAAACAATTTTACAGCTCCCACAATGCATCCCGATAGTATGGGTGCGTTATGAACTAGGCCTCACCTCTCTGAATGCTCAATACCAATGGAGAACTTGTGACCGTCTTCGGAAATGTTTGATGCCCCATCGAGAACATAATGTTCTACAATTTCTGTAGATATATTTTTCACACCACACATCCATTTGTAAAGCAGTGGTTACGTGCTATCTATTTCACCTTAGTAGAAGTAGATGCGTCGCTTAATATGCTTTTGACAAATCCAAACAAGGTAAAACAGCTTATTTATTGTAATGATTGGATCAAGACTTTCACTAAATGTCTTCAATATAAATCTGCAATACCTGGAAAATTCAGACACACGAGGTTGGGTTATATAGAACCATATCTCCTCAAGTTCCCCTGCAAGAAAATACGATCAGGCATTTTGAGAATGCGTATGAATCTATGGCATACCCGCGAATTCTTGGCCCACCGCAAATGTTCCAAGGGGGCTGTAACCTTTTGCAGGTTTTGTTTTGATATCAAAACTACAGAAACTTTGGAACACATACTTTCGTTATGCCCAGCTCTAGTACAAGAACGCCTGAAATTTTTCTCATGGCATTGCACTCATCTGGGGAATTTGGACTCGGTAGAAAGATTGTCGTGCACAATAATGTGCACAAACGCCTCCCTTCAAATTGCAATTGTTCATTTTCTCTATGCAGTGAATTTGACCTGTTAAAGAATGGTCTTTTCCAGTGTATTTTTCCAGTGCTTTTCTGTTTATCTGGCGTGTGGGGAGCGTTAAATTTCTTAACCTGTTGTCAGATGTTTTATAATAATTGAACATTTTTCTCTACCTCGCCTTTTTAATGTTTGCTAAGTATTCAAGCTTATACTTGTTATTCCAACAATCATGAAGAGTTTCCTGTATACTTTATCTTTTTATCAATTGAATGTAAAGTTTTATATTGAAAAGTTGATTTATTTCAACAACATCAATAAAAAAATAAATAAAAGGAAACAATAAAAGTACTTTTTAAACCTTACAATGTTCCTCCCATTTTTCGTCCTGAATGCACACCAGCTGAATTCAGTTCTGAACATTTCTTTTGACGCTGCCAGGCTCTTTGGTAATCAACATCGAGACTATATTAGAGTGCCTCATTATGAGGTCAGCAGATGTTTTTTCTGATAATGATCTCATGCACAAATCTGGGAATCCACCTGATCACCCAAATAACATCCTTAATAGGTGCCGATATAGCATATACAGGCTTTAGAACGTTTATACGTATTAGTTTTTTCCAGCTTCGTTTTCAGAATGGACAAAACCACTACTGCACCATTTTAAAAAAAACTACAAAAGATTTTTGACACTTCAATACGACACCCCTTTTTCAGCCCTCTTTGAATTTCCAAATATAAACGTTTGTCCTATACTGAAGGGACTTGCTTGCTTTTCGAGTTAACAATAAATACCTAACATTTAAAAGGTGTAATAAATCCACACAGGTCCGTAATAAAGCAGGAGGTGTTTCCAAATATCACTACTGCCATACTGAGGTGTTCAAGGAGTGCAAATGGGTTTTCCTTTTCTTCAGCATTGGCTTCGTATCAGTATTTTAACGTATTTGCACAAATATTTCCTGGGTAGGAGGCGCTAGCCTCCTTATTAGTAAAGGCGAGGTAGAGTTGGAATAAGTAAGGGATTGTCAATAAGTAATCCAGGCATCCCCATTAATGAATTATAGTAACATTCTTAGTTTTGGCTGAGAGTTGATAATGCTGCCAATATATGTTCATGTAATGGGGCTTTCAGATGGGTATAAGGCTATAATGTAATAGAAGCCTTTTTCCTTCCCGGTGTGCATGCATCCTTTCTTGCTGTTTTTGGCACATACCATAGCTCCTTAAAGCCACAACAATACTAGAGAAAAGGACAGAAGGGAAAGGGTTTTGAGAAGCAGCCCTTCATCAATTATTTTTCTCACAATCCGTTTGTCGCTTTGTTTTAGTCCTTCCTTGTCTTTTAGTCACCATACCTTTCCTCCTTAGTCCTAGACCCTTGTCGCAGTCCTTATCTCGTCACAGCCCTTGTCCTAATTAGTCCATTTTCATCACAGTCCTTAATGCGTCCTCCTTCATCAGTCCTTAGTTTTAGTAGTTCTTCTTGGACAGCCCTTGTTATTTGGCAGAGGCTTTGTCATTTATCAGTCCTCCACCTTCGCCACAGTCTTTGATAACACATGGTGGGAGAAATTAAGAGGCCTGCGCAGCATCAGGAATTAATGTCATGTTTCCAGAGTACGGCTGACGGGCACAGTGAAGTCTGCATAGGAGCAATCCTTGGATCAGTACTGTTTCCAACAGCCACCATTGAAACATTTCCTTAGAGGAGCAGCAGCACATTGGAAGGGAGCTCTCTAAATGAGCTTACATGTGAGCCACCAGAAAAGGCCAAAAGATATATTTAAAACACTTTTCAATAATACAATTGTGACTTTTAAACGGGTTCCATACACTTGGGTTGAAAAATAACTACTTAGGTGTAAAATATACTTTGAAAAATGGACAGCCCTATTTACTAAAATAAGCTCTTAGAAGCTAATTTCCATCAGTTGCGCCTGCATGAATTTCATGCAGGCGCAAATGCTGGGGATCCCTTAGGATCCATTGTAAACGCCACCTGCCATGCGTACATGGTATGTGACGTTTACTTTATTTACACAGCGAAGTGCAGAGCGAAAGGTGGCCTACACGCTTGTAGGCCACCTTTTGCCCAGCACTATTTCACTCTGCCAGGCAAATGACAAAAGTTTGGCAGTGGTTAGCTGTTTACATTGCATTGTTAACCTAACGGCTCCCTGCCATCAAATTGCGGGTGCAAAGAAAATTAGCTCCTTTGTGCTTCAGAGGTTTACCACTTTCGTTTTGGCTTAATAGATATATATCGAACTTTGGAGTAGTCCTATATTAGAGCTCAAACAACTCTTCACTCGGCACCCATCCTTTTCCTACAAGGTGGCCACAATATTGCTCACTGTTCTCCACACGTCAGTGATGTGCAGTTCTCTTCGTGTCGATCACAGTTGCATCTTGTCTGGTGCGGAGGAGTAACAATGTACTTAAGGTTTGTGGTACAGCTAGGCAGTAAAGTCTGACAATCCATTGGAGAAAAGAGGCAGAGAAGAGGACACTGACAAAGATTACAGGGGGATAGCAGCAGCTGGGGGCAAACGGCAGCACAATGGGCGAGTGCCCAGGGGCATATAGAAGTGCATTGCAGGCACGGAGCCACAGGCAGACCGTTAACTTATCCTCATGGCCAGTACTCGACTCATTGAACTTCCCACTCCGAAACACGATTGACTTTCATGGTACTATTATGCAAGTAAAGAGAAAACGGAAGGGCAGCACCATAGTTCGATAGGTGCTTCAGACTAACACTCCCAAATTCTAGGCAGGCAATCATAGGCCCTTGCTCTCCTCCAACGCTTTTTTGAGGCGGGCAGGATGCTGGTGAATCAAAATTGTCCAGAACACAACTCACAGCCAGCACGGTAAAAAGATTCTGGCAATTAATTATTAATTTTGACTTGACTCTTCTCTCTCTGGTCCATGGGCGCTCACTTTTGTTTTCTGCCCTCCCTGTTCTCTTCCCCTCGTTCCTGTGCTTTCTTAACATGTCCCCCCCCCACAATTCTCACTCATCCTCCGACTCATTCACTTAGCAATCCTCACTTACACATTGATCCCTTCTCGCAATCTCGTTCATCTGCCTATTACACTCATGGGTCCATTCCTGCATGCTTAGTCAATAGGGAATGTATTCACCCTTAAACTTTTATCCATTGTGATGTTGCCAAGCAATGATGACCCTGGAGAACTGACTTAGTTTTAATTGTTTGTATGCTGAATTTACTATATCAAGTTTAAGGTTGAAAAAAGGCCTGCAGGCAGGGGTAAATATTTAAAGTTGCAAGCTAAAAGTGTCACACATGGCCTCAAGAACACACCAACTCCTATATAGACTGTTCAAGATAGTCTAATGGTCAAGCACCTCTCTCTAACATAGGAAAGAGCAGTCCCGCGTTAACCAAGACGTCCTTCCATTCCAGGCTAGTACTGGAGATAGTTAACCCACAACGTCTAAAACATTTTTTACAAAAATTCTAATGAACTAAAGGATAATAAATGTTCTATCTAAGATCTACTGGTTCCTGTCTGACACTTGGGTAATCGCCCTCGCTGTTCCTTCTATGCCCTGATATTCCTCTACCTGAATCACTCCATCACTTACCCTCTTCTAGGCTTCACTCCTACTCATGCCAGCGTCTCCACCCTCTCTCCATGATCCTCTTTCCCCTCTCTCTCGTCTTGCCACTCGACTCCATCCACCCTTTGAGCTTGCTGGTCACCACTACACTTATCTCTCTATGCTACCACCCCTCTCTACCAGACTACTACTTTACCCTCTCCACACCACTACTTCTCCCACCCATTTATTACATCACTCTCCTTGGCCTTCCGCACTCACCTTCTCATTCGCTCCCTGCTCTCACTTACCACTCCAAACAATCCCAGTACACCTTTCTCTCACCAACAAATACCCCACCTGAAGAATCACTGTCACGCTCCTCTGCCCAATATCTCGGTCCATATCTGCTTCCTAACCTGCCCCGAACAACTAGTGTCCCTTTATACTGCCCTCCTTCCCATTGGCTATCCCTCCCCATCGATTCTAGGACCAATCTCTCTGTTATCCCCTCCTGGGAGGTGGTACAAACATCAAAAGATACAAAAGGCAGTCTAAGCCCACCCCATTTACACGTGAAGGTCTACCAGGGTTTTGCAACAACAGCCCGATGTGGTGATTTATGGCACTGGAGTCCCAATTCATGTGAGGGCCTTGGAGGCCCGTAAGTCTGCTCGTTTGACTGGGGAGGCATTCCACAGATCTCACCCAGGCAAGCACAATGTTCCTTGAGCACTGTGTGTACATAGGGTCCTACGCCTTGTTAAGACGGATTTCTGAACTCTGTCCTGGTGGCGCAGAAGTTCAGAAGGCCAACCTAATTACTTGGAACAGGGTAACCTCTGGACGAGCCAGACCAATCAAGGTAGCGATCGTGGCGGTCAAGACTAGGTCTCAAGAGGGGTGAGGGTGACTGAAAGCCTGCAATGAGCACACAAAGCAAGAACACTTACAAACTACTCCAAACAGTTGTTATATTAAAAATATATACACATTTATTTCAAGGCCTTTAAAACAATGACCGTAGTGAGAAAATCACAATATAACGATAGTAAACCAACACATACCATATCAACACAATATATATACAAATACAAGTCTCAAGCGTTATATGCACGAAATGTCTAGTCCACCTAAAAGGGAGGGAAAACAGGCAGTGCGAAATAATGCTTAGACCCAGTTCGCCTTCAGCGGCACCTAACTAGATGGAAGTCCGAGCCCTGCGAAGAGTAGAGCCTTGTGCTCTAAAGTACCTGCACGCGCTGGTGCCAACGGGCAAAAGGAGAAGCTCTTCGAGGGAAATCAGGCAGTTCAGTTTAGTGCACAAAAGAAGAAGAACAAGTTCCGCGACTCAAGCGCAGCCTCCACAGTGGGCAGAAGCAGAGCGCGAGTACGGAAAAGGGTTGCTGTTCTAAAGCAATGGGCTCCTGCAGGAGGGCAACCAGATCCTAGCTATGCTACTCACCGGTCCCCGATGCAAGCAGACCCAGGCTAATCCGCTTCAGTTTCAGCAGCTGGCAGGTTCAGAAGAGCAGGGAACGCCTCGTCGTCGTGTTGAGTAAAAAGACGTCCCAATCGAAGAAACCCGCACAGTTTGTTACCACAGCAGGGCAACGGAGCGGCCGTGTGTATCTGAGCCAAATGTACACTACTCACGTCAGACCTGGGAACTCCAAGTATACGAAGCGTGTGAGAGTGACAAGGACTCGAAATACTACACAACCTGGCGGCGGTTACAGAGCAAGACTCCTGTGTAAGCTGGTCAGTCAGCTGGATGGCCCAGAGACACTTCCGAAGGCTTACTGGCAGGAGATGGTGAAGATGCCGAGAATAGCTGTTCCCGCTATCCCAAGGGTCGAAGTACCAGTACAGGCCTTCTGGTTCGATCAAAGGTGAAAAGGGTTTCACAAGGCGACAGCAGTGCAGAGGAGAAGTCCTTCAGCGGGTCACCAGCGATTCCTCGGTCCAGCCTCTTGGTTGCAGGATACTTGGCTCCTGTATTCCTTCATTCGTGAGAGCTCAGGAGATCGACATGGTAGTGGTGTTTCCAGCCCCCTCTTATCCACGGTTCCCTTCGCGACAAAACGGAGGGGACCCAATGGGAGATCCGCTCATCAACACTCACACCATTCGTGGACCAATCACGGACCACGGTGGTCCCAGGCATTCACACCACCCTAGACTCTCTGGCACCCAGGATGTGTATTGGGACCAGACATCCCAGCCCACATCCTGGAGGCACACACAAGACATGTAGAAGCCCACGAAAGCATCCGTGTTTCACGGGAAAGTACATCCCCAAATAAGGAAGGCCCCGGGTCGGCTCGACCTGGGGAAGGTGAAGGGAGCAAGACGGTCAGCGGACAGGACAAAGGAGCCTCGTGGTCTGGCCATTTTGGGAGCCAGGCCACCATTTTGGGTTAAGCGCGGGAAACGCGCTTAGAACGCCAAAAGGAGCTCAAAACACAAGAAACGATTGCTGCCACCATTCCCGTCCCTGAATCAATTGCACCGATCAGATACAATCCTAAACGAGTATCTAGGGCCTGTAGAAGGCTAGAGACCCAAGAGAGCTGTAACTTAGCTTACAGTGCCCTCTTGTGTCATGTTGCACGAAAGCCGCAACATGATAAAAGAAACTACGGGAAACAGCGTTCCCCGGTACTGACTGTCTTAAGGGCATGTCAGTTTCCCCGTAAGAAAGGAGCGAAAGCCCAGAGGAGTGCGGCAGAAGGCTGCACTTCTCTGGCAAAGTCAAGAACAAGGTGAAAAGCAACAGCAAAAAGTTTAGGGGTTGCCACATGGAAGGAAAATTACCTACAATTACGAAATCTTTCCTAACAGCCATCAACTGCTTCTCATGCATCCACCCCTCTTCTCTCTGTTGCTGGTTGCGGTTACCCAGGTCACAGAGCAGTCTCTCTTTCAAACACTGGTAGTAGCGGTTCACAGGCTTCCGGTCACTCTCACTAGCTTTGGTTCAGTTGGTGTTGGTTCCCTCACATGGAATGCTGGGCGATGTTTTTCTGAAAAAAATAGAGGAACACTGGCCAGC
The DNA here is from genome assembly GCF_040938575.1 of Ambystoma mexicanum. Taxonomy (NCBI): domain Eukaryota; kingdom Metazoa; phylum Chordata; class Amphibia; order Caudata; family Ambystomatidae; genus Ambystoma; species Ambystoma mexicanum. The sequence continues at coordinate 371,146,851 of NC_090938.1, forward strand.
ATCATGCAACAAAAGAAAGGTTGATTGTCAGTGGCACTGTATGCAAACAAACTGGCACTACAAGAAGGGACAAGTACTTGGGTCCTCACAACTGCCACCTTCCCCTCTGGGGTAGGACTTGCTCTGGCTTCCAGCCTGGAAGGCCTCGGCACCAGGCTGAGAAGGGTCTTAGGGAGAATTCTCATAAATGTGCTAATTCCCTTCACCTTAGAGACCCCCAGCAACTTTTCAGGATTTTGAGGACTTGATTTTTTTTTACCTGGAAGAGTGAGCCTTTTCCCCCCACTCATGTATTTTGATGTGTGTTTTACATTTGTTTTCTTTGATTTTGGAGTTTTAGATAATTCCATAGGCATCATCGTTTCATGTGTGTTACACAGCACCCTCAGTGCAGTGACACAGGGCTGTCTTTTAGACTTCTCACAGGTTTAAATACCTTCTCTGGGATAAACTACTGTTTCCCAGAGAATATAAAGTGAAATTTACTTTACAAGTCTTTCCAAATTCATAGACTCAGCACACACCATCTTCCAACAGAGTGCTGGAGGGGTTACATAGTATCCCCTCTGTCTAAATACTCATGAAGCAGTCAAATGCTACCCTTTCCTATTGAAAAGGCTGGTGGCAGTGGTTTTACAACAAACTACCATGATTTTTCCCTACCGCGAACACCGGTAGCTAAAAATCACGGGAGCCATGTTTTTCAAGATGGCGCCTTAAGCACCTTTGTTTAAACAGGTCCCGGTCTTCTTTATTCGCTGTTTCTTTTTGAAAAGCTCCTTCTAGTGTTTGTCTCTGCGCGCCAAACCAGGTTTGGTCCCTTTGTTCGTGTGCCTTTGGCGGGCTTCAGGACTGAAAACCGCCTCTGGCGCCTGAGTGTCTGGGGTGCGCAGGAAATGAGGGCGGTGCCCGAAACTCCCTCTGCTTAGTCTCCTAGGAGACCCGAATGCACTCTGGCATTATTGGCTGGCTGACTGTCCGGCAAGGACAGCCACCCTGCTGGGTGAGTGACAACTAGGCTGGAATGAAGGAGAAAACTGTTGAAAAGGTGAGTCTCCAGGACTGGGAGGCAGAGTCCACCACTGGAACGAAAGAACCGAAGACGAGCTCGAAGAGGACGGCTGCTGCAACTCCTGGACCGGTGGTTTGGCCGGTGAAGCCCTGCTGCAGGTCCGAATTGCCAAACTCCATTCGACAGAGAAGCTCCTTCAAGGACGGCTTCTTCCTTTGAGTTGGTGGGACCAATCAACTCATAAGACACCTGGATACCATTCTCAAGCCTGGTTAGGATTAACCAGGGAGCGGGACACCAGTTTGTGTTCTTGAATCTGCAGCTACTGGATCTGAAGTGACTCCCTCTTGTTTTGTTTTCTTCAACAATCCCGTGCAGTGCAGGAGTCTCCTGACATCCTCCCTCTTGTCCCCACGACTGAGGCTCAGGAACAGCGAGATCTGCAGGACCTTCCAGGAACCACGACTTCAGCAGCATTTGTTTCTTCATACAAAAGGTACTGTGCCAACCCGATTGAGAGAATGCCACTCTCGCGGTGAAAGTTCGTGAAACTTTCCCAACTTGCATGCCTAATCAGCTTGTGACCTAACATATGATTCTTTTTTGCCTAAACTACTTCTAAGAACTTTCGCGAAGACTTTACCGTTTGGTACCAGAACTGCTCTTTGCCTTCCAGAACACTAGCCCAATGTCTTTGGCCTGGCCTATTGACTTGAATTGAACTCTTCTGGTGAACTGAAACTATTTGCACTGCCTAAAAAGTATATGTGATCTATTCTACTTAGTTTTTCCTTTTTGCTCACTGCTAAGTAACTGAACTGCCATTTTGCTTCCATTTCAGGGGAGCTCAAACTGTCTCAAAAGCTTACCGTTTTGTATTGAAGTGTATGGGTATATAATAAGTTGCCTTCTGCTAGTGAAATGTTTTCTAAATGATTGTGTAATAAACTAATAAGTGTTTTTACCACGAAACCCTGAGTATGACAATGCATTACTTAAAGTAAAAGCATTTCTGATGGTTGTATCTGCTTAGATTCACATGCTGTGCATAGGTCCGACATCCAGTGGTCACTGCGGAGTATTGCATTTTGTTTTTCGTAGTCGAAAAGGGGACGTCGACAAGGCGTGTCTGTAACACTATCCCTATAGTGACGTGCGTTGTACCCACAATCCCTCACGCGTCGAGGTCCCTCTGTTTGTATTTTTCTGCCCTGAGGGAGCCTTCTAGACGTGAGTGAGTACAGAAAAGAGAGCAATATAGTAGAGGATGTCTATGTTCCTTCCATCCGAGCGGGGAGGAAGGGCGGGCGCATGTGAATCTAAGCAGATAGAACCATCAGAAATGCTTTTACGGTAAGTAATGCATTGTCTTCTGATGTTTGTTAATCTGCTTAGAATCACATGCTGTGCATAGACTAGCGAGCAGTACCCGGAGTTGGCGGTGGGTTATGAGAAGGAACAGTAGAGAAAAGATGTCTTAATACTGCCTGTCCCACCTGGGAGTCAGATCTAGAGTGTGCATCTAGACAGTAGTGTTTTGTAAAGGTGTGCACAGAACTCCAGGTAGCCGCTTTGCAGATGGACTCAAGGGGAACATTTGCAATGAATGCTATGGAAGCCCCAGTGCCTCGAGTGGAATGTGCTCTTGGCTTGAAGGGTAGTTCTCTCTTAGCAAGAGTGTAACAGAGAGTGATGCATTGTACAATCCATCTAGATATAGTGGATTTAGAGACGGCATCTCCTTCTCTTCCTGCTGCCACCGAGACAAAGAACTGATTAGTCTTTCTCAGTGGTCTGGTTCTTTCCATGTAGAACATGACAGCTCTGCGTACATCTAGTGTATGCAGACTTTTTTCTCCCAAGCTGGAAGGGTTTTGAAAGAACGTTGGTAGTTCTATAGATTGGTTTACATGAAATTTCGAGATGAATTTTGGTGCAAACCTTGGGTGTGTGCGAAGAACCACCTTATCCTTGTGAACTGATACGAAGGGGTCTAGTACAGAAAGAGCCTGTAGTTCACTTACTCTCCTAATGGAGGTGATAGCTATTAGGAAAGCAGTCTTAAGGGTGAGGTATTTAAGAGTTGCCTTGTGCATGGGTTCGAAGGGAGTGCCCATGAGTCTATAAAGTACCACGTTTAAGTCCCATCCGGGAGCTGGGTTAGCTATCGGGGGGTGTATTCTCTTTACCCCTTCCATAAAGGCCTTGATAACTGGTATCTTCCACCACGACACTTTAAGTTGGGAAGTGGTGTATGCAGAAAGTGCCGCTAGGTGGACTTTAATGGAATTAAACACTAGACCTGAATCCAGTAAATGGGTCAAGTACAGAATAATGTTAGTGGCAGAGGAGTCAACCGGGTTGATGTTCTTACTTCTACACCAGATGACAAATCTTTTCCACTTGCTAGAATAGCAGTGGCGAGTATTAGGTTTTCTGACTTCCCTGAGGATGTCCATACATCTCTGCGGGAGATGTAAATGTCCAAATTCTATGATCTCAGGAGCCAGGCTGCTAAGTTCATGGTCTGAGGGCATGGATGCAGTGTCCTGCCCTTGTCTTGTGACAGCATGTTGTACGGGCAGGGAAGTTTCATTGGGGGGGATAGGGACATCTCCATCAAGTGAGCGAACCATGGCTGCCGGGCCCACATTGGGGCTACTAGTATCATGGTAACCTGCTCTTGGTGCATCTTGTGCACCACTCTGTTGAGGAGGGGAGTCGGGGGAAAGGCGTAAACAAATTTCCCTGACCATTGAATCAACAGACCGTTCCCCTTGGACTGGTTCTGGGGGTACCTGGAGGCGTAACTTTGGCATTGTGAGTTCTCCAGGGTTGCGAACAGGTCTATTTCCGGGAAACCCCATTGCGTGAAGACGTCTAAGACGATGTTTTCGTGTAATTGCCATTCGTACTCTTTGGGTAGGGGGGGAAGTCTCTGCTGAGTTTGTCTGCTAGTAGATTGAGTTCCCCTGGTACATGTTGTGATAGTAGGAACATGTTGTGTTTGAGAGCCCACTTCCATATATTCTGGGACAGCTTGGACAGTCCTGGAGAGTGAGTGCCCCCTTGCTTGTTGAGATAGTGCATGGCTGTGGTGCTGTCTGTGAGGACCATCACTGTCTTTCCTTGTAAGTGTTCCTGAAAGGCTTTCAGTGCTTTGAACACTGCTAACAGTTCCAGCAGGTTTATATGCTTGGATGCTAAGCTCGGAGTCCACACTCCGTGAGCAGTCTGATGGGATAGGTGAGCCCCCCCATCCTGTAAGGGATGCGTCTGTGGTTAGAGTGGCTTCCACTGCGGGTGTGGCAAAAGTTTTCCCTAATAACAGGTTTTCCTTTGTCCACCACCGTAGCGAGAGAACCAAGACCTGCGAGACCACCACCAGATCGTCCCATTGTCCGCTGGCCTGACACCACTGGCTGTAGAGCCACTCTTGCATTGGGCGCATGCGCAGGCGCGCGTGAGGTACCAAATAAATACATGACGCCATCATCCCTAGCAAGCGCATTGCTTTGCGTACCGTGACCTCTCGACCTGCCACATATTGGGGGATCTGAAACAGCATGTTTTGGACCCTCTCGTTGGAGGGGAAGACGAGGCCGTCCTTTGTTCGAATTATTGCCCCTAGGAATTGTTTGATTTGGCTGGGGTCTAAGCTGGACTTCTTTTCGTTGATGGAGAAGCCCAGTTGGGACAAAAGGTCTACGGTCCTTTGGGTATTGGAGAAGCATGTTTCGTAAGAATCCCCTGTTATGAGCCAGTCGTCGAGGTACGGGTAAACCGGGATGGATAATCTGCGCAGGTGGGCCGCTGCCACTGCCAGTACTTTCGTAAATACCCTTGGTGCAGATGCTATCCCGAAGGGTAGTACTCTGAACTGATAGTGTTTGTTCTCTATCTTGAACCTGAGGTATTTTCTGTGCGCTGGCAACATTAAAATATGAAAGTATGCATCTTTCATGTCTAGTGTTGTCATGTAATCTCCCTGTGATAACAGTGGGATTACTTCCTGCAAGGTCACCATACAAAACGTTTGGGGTTTGACAAAGTTGTTCGCTGGGCGCAGATCTAATACAGGGCGCATGGTTAAATCCTTTTTGGGTACAAGGAAGTACACTGAATAAATACCTTATGTTACCTGAGATAGGGGGACAGCCTCTATAGCTTCTTTTTTTCAGTAGCTCTTCTACTTCTTGAAGAATAGTGAGGTGTTCGGGTGTCATGCGTCGGTTCCGTGGGGGTCTGTATTTCGGGGAACCGTTGAATTCGATGCAGTATCCGTGGGCTATGGTGGATAATACCCAGCGGTCTGACGTTATTCCCTCCCATGCTGAAAGGAACGATGTTAGCCGGCCCCCGACCAGTGATGCATGGGAGGGGACCCGAATCTTTGGGTCATTTGTTGGTATTGGGCGTGGGGCCTTTAGGACTGGAGCCGCGCCCTCTTCCTTTGCCACGACGTTGGCCTCTTTGACTGAACTGGGTGCTTTGGTTAGAGGGCCAGTTGGTAGCAGAGTAAAATTGTTGTTGGCTTTGCTGCTGGCGTTGGCCACGAAAGGAGCGTCTATTGCCATAGCTGCGTCTGTTAGGAGGCCTAGAAATTTGGTCAAGAGTCTTGATGGTATCAAACTCCTTCTTCGCATGTTCTAGGGCCTCATCAACTGCTTTCCCAAACAGATGTGTTTGCTCTATGGGCTTATTTATTAGGGAAGCCTGGGTTTCTGGCTTAAATCCCGAATTGCGCAGCCAGACATGGCGTTTGAGAAGTATTCCCTGAACCAGGGAGCGGCCAGCTGTCTCTGCGGCATCTAAGGAGTTCTTTACGATGCCCTGGTTTACAAGAGTTCCCTCTGATATAGTAGCCAACAGGCGTGAACGCAGGGGTTCTGGTGCATCCTCTGCTTCGCTGGGCAGCTTGCTCCACTGTGCATCTGCGTAGCTAGCTAGTAGGGAATTGTTATTCGCGATCCTGGTTGAGAAGGCGGCGGATGTCGTGATTCTCTTCCCAAGTGCATAGAGCTTCTTGCCCTCTTTGTCAGGTGGTGCCTCACTAGTAGATAGTGGTACCCCCGCTCTCTTTCTTGTGTTAGTCACTACCAGAGAGTCCGGATTAGAATGTCCCCTGATGTACAAAGGGTCAGAAGACGAAGGGCTGAAGAGCTTTTCTATCCGAGGGTTGACCCCTCTGACTAAGGCCGGATTGGAAAGTGAAGGAGTTATTCTTCTCTTTATAGAAGCCAGGAGCGGAATGGACTGGCTGACCGGGGCTTTTTCTTTAATAACCTTTTCTACAAAGTCTATGTCAGGAAGGGTTTCCCCTGTGTCTATTTCAAAATGCGCTGCTGCCTTGCGCAATAGTGCATTAAGTGAAGGCTGGTCATCTATGGGGGAGGTGTTCCCAATAGGTGAGTCCTTGGGAGGAGAAGGATGAAAGACATCAGGGTCTGAGTGCACTGATGTGGAGTGCCAGGGCTCTGAGGTAGCTGTATCTTCTTCAAAAGCTCCTGCGCTAGTGTAAGGGTCTTCCTCAAACCTCTCCTCCTCAAGTTCTTCCTCTCCACCTAAACACTCCTCATCTTCCTGGAGGTATTGCTCCTCTTCAGTGAGGTCATATGCATCTGTCGAAGGGGGAAACAGCCTAGGAATCTTGACCCTAGGGTCATCCTGGGTCCATTCTCTTGGGTGTGGGTGGGTTTTGGCTACCCAAAAACCTCTCCATCTTTTCCATACAAGAATGGAGTCTTTCCAGGGTCTCATGGGGAACCCCTGAATAGTCTAGATGGGGGAAATCAGTGTTTTCACCTTCAAAACGCTTCGAACGCTCCCACAACGTCGACAAAAGGTTTCCGTCGCCCTCAGAAAAGCCCTCCGGTAGTTCAGAAGTGCCTTTAGATGGATGGGGCAGTTCCTGGCTACTCTTGTGCTTTTTCGGCGTTTCTATATCCTTGGGTGCGGCATTCGACGTTTGTTTCGTCGTCCACTTACGTTTGTCCTCGGAAACAATTCTCGCCAGACTCTCGACGACGAGTTCGTCAGTCGAGGGTTCTGGAGTCGGCGTTGCCTGCGTTGCGCGTTGTTTTTCGACGGCCGCTCTATGGAGCGTTACGTCGGATGTTTTTGAGGAAGCGCCCGTATTAGATAAAAGCCCAATCGCTGGTCGCGGCTGCGTTTGCGGGTGGGGCTTGAGACCCTTGCGGTCTGAGGTCGACGCTGGAGTGCCCTGCGTCCCCTTCGGCGCTGGTGGATCCTTCGTCCTGGACGAAGAAGAGCCGTGGGTTGTGTGCTTAGGCCTATGGGGTCTGTGTGCGTCCTTGTCGCCGGGGTGTTCATCCCCATAAGCAGGGCTTGAGCCGAGCCCGTCGGGGCCGGGGACGGACGTCGAGGAGCGCGAGCGCTCCTTCTGGGGGTTAATGACTTCCGTAACGGACGTCGAGTTATCACCCTCCTCGTCACTTTCTGTAACAGCGGCGGCGGGTGAGGAAACTGACTTCAACATCGCGTAGTCCGCCCACCTCTTAACTTTCCGTTCTTTAAGAGTTCTTGGTTTCAAGAGCTTACAGGCCGCGCAGCTGTCCTCTTTATGATCGAGGGGCAAGCAACGATTACAGAGCTTGTGTTTGTCCTTCCAAGTGTATTTGCCCCTACAGCGTGGGCAAAACTTAAAAGGTGTCCTCTCCATAGCTGAGGCAATAAAAACTGGTGATAACAACCCCAAGGGAAAGATAGGGGAGAAAGAAAGACATTCTCGACGAAAAGGTAAAAGTTGGAAACCCCCACTCGCCCTACTGTATGTTGGCCGGCGAGGCCTGGCCACGTGTTCGGCAGCGCCGAAGGATCTCCTCCGTCTCTTCCCCTGCGTCGAAAACTTGCTCGGCGGAGAAACAGCTTCACAGCTAACGTCGAGGGGAGGGATCTTTTAACAATAAGTATATATTAAGGACCGAGGTCCGGAGTAATTGTTTAGCAATGTCTCTCTAGGAGCTCCGCGTAAGGCGACCATAAGCTGGGCGGAAAAAAACAATCTGAGGGACCTCGACGCGTGAGGGATTGTGGGGTACAACGCACGTCACTATAGGGATAGTGTTACAGACACGCCTTGTCGACGTCCCCTTTTCGACTACGAAAAACAAAATGCAATACTCCGCAGTGACCACTGGATGTCGGACCTATGCACAGCATGTGATTCTAAGCAGATTAACAAACATCAGAAAAGTGTTTACTTGAACTACTGTGATTGAAAGTCCTCTGTAACTACTTGTACTGCTCACATTCACTCTTGAGATAAGCCTGGCTGCTCAGCTCGCTACCAAAACCTGTGTGGTACAGACATATACCAAAGGTTGGTTTGGCTAACACCTGTAGTCCTAATTGTGTGTAGTGGTCCCAGAGGGTACTGCATGCAATTCTGCCTAACAGGTCTCCACCCCATCTTGACAAGGTCACTAGTCTGGCATAGAAAGTCACTCACCCTCTCAATTCGTCACATCACATGCACACAGCACACCATTTCTTACGGCTAGTGGAGAGTGCAATGTTTGAGGCCTGTCTAGAGGTAGTAGGGGATATACTTCTTACTAAACCATTGTCCAGGAAGGGATAATTGAAGTGCAGTTCTGCCTGTGCCTCAGGCTGATGTAATGAACTAACAAACACTGAAACGTATTCTTATATAGGTCTCTGTCCTGCCAGGTATACTCTATTCTAATAAATATTCCACGTAGATGGCCCACACAATATACATATGTTTTTAGCCTCCCGGCTGACCCTACTCTACTATATGACACAAAAGTTCTCCATGTTTGGCGAACAGAAAGGATTTATAAACCTACAATTTAAAAGCTATCCCTAATCTGTAAATCAAACGGATATCCCTGGCAGTCCCCTCCTGGAGTTTACTCATTGCACTGCCCTCTGTAGGATTTCAACATAGTACAAGTTTATTAGCCCCCCTCAAAGCCTCTCGCTCCTTTACCGCATCAACCTCCTTGGGTCCCTTCACAACCTGATCGTTTTTAAACATCGGTCAGGCTTCTCCTCGACCATAGATTCCCTAAGGTATCTCTCAGGTTTCTAAATTACCTTGATTTCTCCGATGGTTCTCTCTGGCCTTTCCACAACCTTAGTTCCTCAAGTTTCACAGCCTGGTTTCTTCCGAGATGCTCTCAATGCTGCATCACAAAAATCTTGCCAGTAATTGGCATTTATGCCTCCTTCATTCATGGTCTTTTTCAGACAGACAATATTTTCACCCTCCTGCAAGGGGTTCTTCTTCTCAAGCCTCACTACAACCTGGGGTTGACTTAGTCTCCTCACGTTTCAGCTCTCTCCACCCAACTCACATGATGGACATGTGTACTCTCTTCTCGTCCCTTAATTGGTGTCTTTTTCCATACAGATGATATTTCCACCCTTGTGCCAATGGTGCTTTTTCTCCAGATTGTTCAAGAAATGGCCTCACCTCCAGGTCTTATCTCGGTTCTCAAGATTTGTAAGTGGAACATTATGTCCCTGCCGCCATTAAGCACCAACCTCATGAGTGATCTTGAGCACAGTGTGATGAATCCGATGGAGTCAAAACTGTTTTCCCCGGCGGGGGCCTCCATGTGGCCATGAAACAGCAGCCGCTACCTGATCCCTACCCTGGGGGTGGCCATATGAGGGGGAATCACATTGGGGGGGTGAGGGGGGGATAGAGACGCAACCTGCGGGAGATAGCATGACTTTACCAGCCGAGACATGATATTCCCAATTTTCTCTTGAGGATAACCCTCCCATACCAGATACCTTCATGGCATATTGCCATAGTCCTCCTCATCCACCTAGGAAGCGTACTGAATATCTTTTGTCAAGACCCGTAGACCAACCCTTAAAATTAACCTGCTCTGTGGAATTGCTGGAAACACCTTCCCAGAATTCTCCTCCAAATCTGACTTTCCATCTAAAACCGCTAAGAACCATCACATAGGGTTTTTATGCAACTTACCTAGAATGGACTACCATTCCCACAACCACCAAAATACTGGGGCGAAGGAGGTGAGTAATGTAGAGCAAAAGGGGCCACGCACACATGCAGTGCCCGGGACATTTAAAGCACAGAGCAGAAAGCTAAAGGTAACTGCTGCAGCAGAGATCTGGTTCTCTCTATGCAAACCAGGACGACAGGCAATGAGAAGCTTGGTGGAACCAACTGGCTCATGAACGGAGGGAATGAAAGCTGCACCAAGCAGAGGACATGCTGCTGGAATGCCAGAAGTCCTCTGAGGAGTCCTGGGCATTTGCAGGTGTCAGGAGGCAGTGTTTCACTTACCTTTGTCCCATAAGAAGCAGACGAGCCCAGCTGAAGCCACGAGGAGCAGGAATGTTAAAGTTATTGTTAAAGGACATTTGTACCACGCACTATCACCACTGAAGTGGTCCCGAGGGGAAAACGGTCACGAAAGCGAAAGCAGTAAAAGACTCTCTCCAGGTACAGAGGGGATCCGGGACATATTGTCGGCTGCGCCAAATTCAAATAATTGGGATTAACGGCATCAAAGGAGAGAGAAAAAGAGCATTTTTGTAAAACTCAAGAGAAAGGGTGAAAGAACACTTAACAAAAAAGGGAAAGCGATCCAGAAAGGAGAGACTTTCAAATGTGTCAATGCAAGCGATATAGGTTTATGAAAAACCCAGAAAAGACAAAATATATCAAGCAGAATATATTGGCCAATAAGGCAAACATACATAAGTCCAGATACAGAAGTATACCAGGCAAGGACAAGCTGAGTAGAATACAGAAGTAAAGGGTCATGACAATTATAGATCAGGACAAGACCAAAACGACTGTGTGAATCCAGAGACTAAGGAGCTAAAATGTGGTAGGAGAGTACACCCAGGTTTCCTGACAAGAGAAAGACAATAGTTTTGTTGATAACTTTTGTTGTTAAAATCAAGAGAAAACCCAGGAACGGTTACTTGTGAATAAATAAGACTGCAAAAAAGAATCCAGGGGAAGTGAAGCACCCTCTGGAACAAGGGTCCCCCATCCTTGAAAGACATTTTGTTGAAGTTATACATCTTTCCTTTTTGAACATTTCTAAAGCACTTAAGGTCAAAGACCCTTTTCACCTTGGAATTCAATTGTTGAGAATGTGAGTGTCAGAATAATACTTTGGACACAAAACAGTTTTGTTTTGGTCAGTCTGACATCGACAGATCCTTAGTTTTAGGTAGGGAAACAACTCTACAGCAGGGACAGCAAGGCATTTCCACCACCCCCCCCCCTTTTCTTTTCTGTGTAATCAAGGACTGGATAGCCCATCTGCTTCTTCCCAGCACCCCTTTTCTACTGCCCCCCCCCCCATCTCTTTATAAGAATTTGCCGGTGATTGGTTTCCAAAACTGGCCAAGAGTTGGTATCTCAGTCACATGTTTTCTTTCATGTGCCCTCATTAATTGGCTTTATCAGGTTTATTTTGAACTTGAATGTTATCATCTCTCTTTGTGCATTGGTTTGTCTTGAATTGGGAAACGGTGGGTCAAGAGCCTTTAAACTGGATGCAGGCTCTTTAAGTCCCTTTGGATCCACAACTAAAACCAACCATTCTTCATCGCCGAGTGGTGGCGCTCCATGAGCTCACTGGGCACATAGCCTGCAGCCTCCACCTCGATGTGCCACGAGTTTCATGTCTCCTTTGCTCTGGTAACTTACAGCAAGGACATTTCACTTCATGATATCTTGCAGCTTCAAGCAGAGAGTTTAACATTCATCGATTACCGATATTTTGAAAACTATGTTTGTGTTTCTCCCTAAAGATAGCCACTGCTGAGGCCAGGAAAAGATGTATCTCTTGCCAACAAGCAAATACCACATCTCGGGGGAGGGGGGAGTCCAGGGAATCCTACTCTTCCCACCCTCTGGGAGGCATGGCCGAACTAACCCATTTTCCTGTGGCTCAGCCCCGCATATGGAAGTGTGTCATTTGCCCCAGCTCTACCACAACCTTCTGCACCATATCCTTATTCAGTTATCCTCAATCATTCATCCACATATCTGCCTTCACTTTCCTTCATTAATCTTTAAGTTCTGTGAAGGCATCATGAAGCAAGACACAGCCAACCAATTCCCTTTTCTTAACAAAGGACTTTATTTCATGGCAGCATGCAGTAAGGCCTAAATTGCCCTATACTAAGGTGGGATAGCCCTACCTAAAGAAACTAAGGACAGTCTTGTCACTATGCAAGTCTGTCTGTATCCAAAACCTATACTTGCCCTCACAAGGTAAGATATACAATGTGTAGGGATGGCAGCACCAAAATAAAAACAGTGTTAAAAAATAAATCCTGAGCTTCTTCCAGCTCCGGCTTGCTTCAACTTCCCCTTCCCCAAGTCCAAATAGTTCCAGGATATCTTGGGGTTCCCTTCCCCAATTTCAACACAGTTCAAGAAACTCTCTGAGTTCTATTCCCCAAGATCAACACAGTTCAAGTCTCTTGACTTTCAACAATACTTCCATCTTCAATGTATAATCCTTTAGACTCCATAATAGTTAACCCAGATGCTTTCTTCCACTTCAGCTGTTATACCATACAGCCTTTGTCTTTGGGCTCTTGTCCAAATTGGGCTGCTCGGTGTAGGCGCAGTTGTCAGACCACACGGTCCACCCATTACAGGGCACACAACCGATAATCCTTGGCACTTTGTGATGCTTTTAGTTTCCTTAACCAACACAGGTTTTCCACCCTGTACCAGTGTCAGTACTTAACATGTGCTGTGGTTTCTCCTTTGCAGATTTTTGGTTTTGCCACAACTTGTATTCACGTTATTCAGTGGTGTATTATCCTCTTCCACCACCTTGCTTTCACCTTGTACATTCAAGTTCAGCAACTTGTCTTTCACGCTTGCTTTTCACTTAGTTCATAATTATTCAGTACAGGCTTTCACTTTGTACATCAATGTTTCTTAGCAGGTTTCACTACTTTCACAATAGCACATCATTCACTTACCACTCATGCTGTAATTTCTTATTATTTCCATATCTTCTGTTTAGTTCAGTATTCAATATACACTGTTGTATTTCCCAAAGTATTTGGCAACTTGCTCATGCTTTAATGTTCTTTCATTTGTGTTCCAAACCCCATTCTTATAAGTTTGTTTGTTCACTAACATTAAAAATGTTCAAGTCCTGCCTCTGAAGTGCCCCGGTATGAGTGTCCCCTGTCTCGCACTCACTGGGGCTTGACAGCTACTCCAGGTGCCTGTCTTCTGTTCTCAGTCTTCTTCTTCACTCCTGGGTACGTGTCGGGAGTTCCAGCGGGAATCGCTTGCTCTCGGGAAGCCTTCTCGCAGTGTCCTGCGGCGGTTGGGAGGTTTCTGTGTTCTCCAGCTGGGAATACGCATTCAGGTAATTTCTGGGGGCTCTGGGCCTCTCACGGCCTGCTGCACCTTTCTCACCCCCTGGCAACGCACAGCGTCCTCTCTGCCACTCCTGCTACTCGCTTCGTAGCTGCCACTTTCTCTCCAGGCTGGTTCAACCCTTCTCCACCGCGGGGCCCTCCTTTTAAGCACCTGTGGCCTTTCAGTGGGTTGCATGTGTGAGTACTTTGCCTGACCACAATTGTAACAATTAACTGGACATGCTTGACCCACCATAGGCATCTATGTCTCCGTACCATAGTGGTGAAATTGACTAGAAGTTTGTATTACTCCTAGTTGCCTCCTGCTCGTCTCAGTCTTCAAGGCATATGATTGTGGGACAGTGGGTGTGTTTGAAAGGGGATAAGACCTGCAATACCCTACGAAGGTAGGACTCATTCTCATATGGGAAAAGGGGGATACCATGTCTCACCAGAAGACATCCTCTCCCCAAAGTACCTCCACCGTGGTGATCCTCCCTCGCATATCCACCTCCAGGGTCAGGACCCAAAAGTGATGGGCCTTTCCCTGACCTCCTGAGAGGAAGATCCAAGGGGGATAGATGCCCTCAGGTTCCTCACAATTCTTAATCATTCCTCCCATATCTCCCCTCCACTGTCTGCTTTCCCATCCACACAGCCCCCATCTGCCCAAGCCCATGTGCATGAATTCATGTTTTAACTGTACAAAGGCAATCTTATTGGCTTGGCTTTTTACATTGCTTGCAATTGCAGCAGTTTGAGCAGCTTATTTTATCAAACTTGTGTGGTCTGTTCATTCCCCCAGAGGTTAGTACCAGTGCACTGCAGGTTGCACACAGATCTCAGCAGTTGGTGTGCTTAACTCGCTGAGCTACGTTAAAGAGCTATTATCCATATACAGTTGGACCTTTTAGCAAGACTCGAACTTCCTGTGTAGCAATTATCAAAGCAGCAATACAGGCACTCCACATGACATGGACTGCAAATGTTATATTTTTAGCAGGATCTCAGAACAGTCTATCAAACCGGCAACCTGGACTCTCAGTCTAATCCCGATATGAACCATAGTAATAATTATACATTGAGCGTGCTGTCATTTTTAAATGCTGGCAGACAAGCAAATGTGCTTGTATACCTGTAACCTGGCCCCTGGGAGAAGGGAGCCGGGGTTGGGCCTGGGAACCAACAGAAACATTAAGATGTGGGTTGTTCGATTGAGGTTGGGAGGAAAAGGAGAACCAAAGGAGGATCACATTGGAGGAGACAGCTATCAGGGAGAAGTGATGACTGCACTAGGAGAGACGCGGTATTCTTCTCCTGAGGATGAAAGTCAAATGATTCCTAGATACCTAATAGCATGTTATCAATGTATAAGTCCCTCCAATGTAATTACTCAAAGAACCTGTCATGGGAAATCATCTAGACAGAATAAGGTTGATGCCTCAGGGGTTCAAGAACTAAAAGTGCAATCCTTGAATTGTCCTAATTACACCTTAAATTGAAGTCCTCACTCTAAGGATGAATCATAAATCCTTTTCACAACAGTTAAAACTAACAAAGTAAAATAGAATGAACAATTGTTGCACAATCCCAAATCAGACCCTCCAGCTTCTAGCGATTTTGCGATCTGCAAAATGCTGCAAAAACGACAGTTTAATAAAAAGTGAAAAAACTATTTGTTTTTATAAACACACATGGCAAGGTTCTCAAAAATGTTTTGATGCTGGAAATGATATGTGCAAGCACATCTCACCACTTGCACAAAACAAATAGCAGCCCGATCCACAATGAAATTTGAATGGGCCCGTATAGAATGCGCCTATTCAGATGCCCTTTTTTGCGCAACAAGGTGGGATTTCCGCACATTTGAAAGCGCATCCCACATTTACAAGCAAAATGCGCTTTTAAATGTGCAGAAATTCTAGGGAAACCTATGCACCTGCTTTGAAAAGGCACACAGTGGATGCCACTGCATGATAGGGTTTTCCTGACCCGTTCATAAAATAAAAAAAATATATTTTATTTAGTACGACAGCAGAGTTATGAACCACTGTTGTCTCACTTGCATTTCTGTTCCTCAAATGGTATAGAAATGCGTTTTATGGGTCGCATTTTATAGTGGCATGCCCCTTTAAGCCCGTCATGGAGAAATGCACTCTGAGCCTGTAGAACATTGTCGGAAGAGCGCTTCCAACACAAAAGTATTCAAGAAGGCGGCTGGCCAGAGCATCATTTGCGTCACAGCTCAGCCCTGTGGAAATGCACAGGTCACCTTTGAGAATAAGGTGACCTGCTCATTTCCAAAAATGGGTCATCTAAACATAGCATCTCCTCTGCTCTTTGTTTAGATATCCCATTTTTGAGAATCTGGGCCTAACTCCACATTTTCTTTTTTTTTTTTTAAATGGTCACAATATGAGAGGGACAGAAGAGAGAGGGGTAGGCAAAAGGTAGAGAGGGAGCAGTGTGTCAGATAGGGAAGCGGTGGGCAAGAGAGCAGTGAGGAAGAAGTGGGGTAGTGGGCCAGACAAAGAAGGAGCAGCGGGCCAGAAATGTAGCAGAGGTACAGAAAGTAGAGAGAGCATGGACTCAGGGGGAGCCGTGGGCCAAAAAGCAGAGAGGGAGCGGTTGGCCGGAAGAGGCAGTGAGCTGCAGATTTGGGAGAAAGCATGAGGGAAGAGTGTGATAAAAAGGATGCAAGATGCAGAAGTAGCACGAAAAAAAGAATGAAGGACTGTATACTGCGTGAGGAATTGAGGAGCGTAAAGTGCGAGTATGATTTGGAGTGTGCAATTTGTGACTTGGCAGGGTGACAGCATGCGAGTATGTGTATGACGGAGTCAGAGGTTCGGGAATGCAAGTTGTGATGGGGAATTGGTGAGACATTTGAGGTGTGTTGGGGTTTGGAGACTGGGCCTCCGAGTTGGAGCTGGATCTCACGGATCAACAGTGGGAGAAGATGTGTTCTCATACTAGCAGGGTGTCCCTAAACTTCCACTACCGCACCATACAATATAAATTACTCAACCGGTTGTATTACACTCCAGGTAGAATCTCGAAGTTTGCTCGTTCCGATCCTCGACTGTGCCCCCGCTGTGGTGCGGAGGGTGCTGACCACCTGCACATGTTCTGGGACTGCCCGGAACTGGTGACATTTTGGAGTAAAGTCTTAGAGACACTGTCCGCAATCACCGGCACTGTTGTTGATCCCGACCCGATGGGGGTTCTGTTCGGGGTGTGGCAGACTGGAGGGGCTAGGGACATTGTTAGGTTCTTAAATGTGAGCTGTGTCATAGCCAAGAAATGTGTTCTACAAAACTGGAAAAGCCCTACTCCCCCTACATTCCAGAAATGGTTAAATCTACTCACGTGGTCCCGAAACTGCAGGGAGGAGTTTCTGGGCATGCTCCCAGTGCGTTCTCGACCTCGGAACATATGGTCGGCTTTCAACAGTTACTTGATCAACTCAAATGACATTTCTTCAACGGATGAATCCTCTTAGCCCCTCAGTCAGTTGCTCTGTGTTTTGGCCACCTGTGATATGCTGCTCCCTGTCTGCTGTCGCCGTATCTTTGCCAATATGTTCTGTATGTGCATGTATATGCAACAAATTCGTCTATATGCCTCTGATGTGTCTGTTTGTTGTTTGCCTCTGCCAGCAAAAATAAAAGTTTAAAAAAAAAAAAATATATCAAATAGCATGCACATTAAACCAAAAACAGACTAAACAAACACTGTTCTGCCAAGCCAGAGATATATGTGACTCTTCCTATTAAACTGATTTAAAAAAAAAAAAGGTACAAATAATGACACCCTGGCTCTCTTGTAGCCTTGGACACTGCCTCTTTCCTGCAATGTGCCAATCTTACACCCGCCAGTCAATAAAAAATGCGTCGCAAAAATGCTGCAATAAATAAGGTTTTGTGCCGCACAATTTGCCATTTCATTTCGCTATATTCTGGATGATCTGCCAAGTAGACTTCAGTGATCATAATCCTTATGGTACTGGGACAAGGAAGAAGGGCCCAGAGGCAATGAAGATTCAAAGTGCTGTTCGTCAAAAGGTGCGATCTAGTTGTTACAGACCAGGGAACCAGAGCAGGATGTGTAAATCACAAAACGAGGCATAGCAGATGGAAGAAGATGAAGGATTTGAAGAAGGTGTAGCTGTGGAAGCAGTGCCTGTCTGAGGTGCAAGAGCAGCCACAGAGAGAAGATTGCCAGTAAAAGCCATCACGAAAGGTGAAGGCGAGCAGAAGTGCAGTCAACCAGCAGCAGGAAACGGCATGCCGAGTAGAAGCCCAGCTGATGAGATGATCCCAATTCAGCACACAGCGTGTCGGTGAAGCCCCGGAAGAAAAACAAAGCTGTCAGAGCTCCAGAAGACAGAAGCACAGCTTACCGAGGGTACGTGGAAGCAGGAGAGTGTGCGGACAGTACACGGGAGGTCAGCCGAACACCTAAACCGGCGAGGGAGCTGCCAAAGGAAGCCAGTGATTTGGCTAACTGCTAATGTTGACCCCGGGGCACTCCGCACAAAAAAGTTATTAAAATCTAACCCTTTTGAATACCGGAAAATTAATAAAGCAAAGCAGAAACCTAGTAACTTTAAGACTACGATTGGGGAAAGCTTATAACTAACATTACCAACATCCAAGAGGCTGTGAGAAAAACCCAATGAACCAAGAAAGGCATAAATCCCCTTTTAGGAGATATACATTGGGGAAACCTTATATCCCACATTGCCAACAGCCAAGAGACTGTGAAACCATAAAGAGGCGACCATGACGCAACTCTACCTTTCTGGGATATCAACGGGGAGAAACCTGAAACCCAAACTGCCATCACTTAAAAGGCTACCAAGAAGCCGTTAAACATTTTGAGAATTATTTTATGTCAAATTCTTGGTTTGGGAAAAACTGGAATGCACATTACCAAGAGTCAAGAGTCCATAAGAAAAGGCAGTTATTGTTTAATCCTCCTTACAAGAGAGATTGGTGTGGAGAATCTTGGAATCAATATTGCCATCTAGTTTGAACGTAGTTGAAATATTTTTCTTCCTGGCAGGCAAGTATATCAGGAAAGAAGAAGATTGTTTGAAATATATATTTGGCAAAGAGTTGTGGTGGAAAGTCCTTTGTTGAATCCAAGAACTTCTTTCCCTTATCATTTGTTTAAGAAGCTGTGGTATCATCAAGAGAGGTTACTGTGCTATCCTGACAAAAGTTGTTCATTTGAAGAAGGTGCGATATGCTAGTAATTGTTGAACATTTTTCAAAGAACAATTACTCTGGTTTTGAAGTTGTGTTACGAAAGAAAGACATTTACCTTTCCTAGTAGGATCATCAGTTGTTTTTTAAATCCAGAACAAACACTTGTGGAAAAGACATTTGCTGTGTCACAGGGAAAGACACAGTGGTTGGAAGAGACTCTGTCATTTTGAATAGAACTTCATTGAATCAGAACTGTTCTCAAATATTCCTGACTTGATCCAGGGAAAGGGAGATCCTGGTCTCAATGAGTACTTTCAAAACCCTGATAAACTGTTGAACTAAAATTAGCCATACATTCCTTGTATAATAGTGTGCGGGTCAGAGGCTTTTTGGTCACTAGGTCATTTTTCTTTAGTTTTAGTTTTCTAGGCGGGGGACCGACAAGCATTTAACCCATCCTTTTTCATTTAATGGCAAACCTTGAGAAAACGTTACCTATGTGTGTCTCTCGCATTTCTGACACCTCACAGAGAGCTGCAGGCAGGCACAGGCTCCAGAAATGAGGAGACAAGGAATTATGGTAGAAGCATAACACGGAATAGAGTAATGGAGGCAAAAGGAAGAGGAAAGCGTCTCCAGAGGAAGGGATCTAACCTGAGCACAGTGACATGGAGTGTAGAAACGGCGTACATGTCCTAGCGTTCGCCATCTTGCATGGGGACGAGCGGCGCGTCATTTCCGCCATCTTTGTTAGGGACAGACGCTTTTAGTGAGCCAGCGCTGCCACAGAGACCATTATGCAAGTGGGGTCCTGAATAGGGGAGAACGGTAGTGCAGAGAGGGGAGAGTTTAAGCAGAGGAGAGTAGGAGTAAGAAAAACAACAGGGACAGGAAAACAGCAGGAGAGAACGAGGAGAGAAGGAAGGGAGAGGACAGATAGAACATCAGGACTACAAGAGCGTGCAATGAAAGGACCAAGTGAGACCTGAGTGTTTGGAAGGCACCTTCTTTTGTACTGTTATTGTGGGACCCAGGTTTACGATTCACCTCGATTGTAGCCAGGAGGAGAGAATGTTTTTTCCTACATCATCATGACCAGCCAGTCACTTGTTAGACAGTTGGGGTTACCAATCTCTAGTGACCAGTCTGCGTAGGCAAAAGGCAGAGAGGAATGCTTGAGCTAGGGAGGTGAACTGCCCAGTGGAGACGGTGGAGCGGGTGACAGCCTTTAGTGTGACCAATCTCAATTATTTCAATAAAAACCTTGAACTGCCTTCGAGAGATGGTGCGATCTTGAGGCCATCCATCCCCTATGTGGTCAAGAGGGGAAGAGAACCCCTCTCAGCTGGGGGCGGGAGGCCTACCAGGGAGAAATTCAGAAGCAGTCCTACCCCCGAGGTGGACGGTGGCCATTGAGATGGCCCCAATTTCTGCGCTCCTCCTTGTTCAAGTCCGTTTTTGAGCGATCCGCCTTTGTCTCATGCCATGCATACTCAACAAGATGCTTGCTATTCTTTTTTGTGTTTTTTTCTAGTGACCAACCATCAGAGCAAGGATACATGAAACATCAAAGTGAGAGCCTTTGTTCATCACCACACTCCATCCTCAGAAAACCTGCGACCCAACCACCAGCAGACAGTGCTCCTGGCTTCTGCGATATGCTGCCAGCAGAGAAAAATCAGCCGAGCGAAAGTAGCTCAGCGACACCATCTACACACGGCAGGCAGGGAAGCAGTGCTCCGCTACCCAATGATGGTGTCAAGCATGCACAGCCACCACCAAGCACCCTAGACCACAGGAGACTTAGTCGAGGGACTAAAATCCTCAAAACAATTGGTTTAACTTGCGGGTGCCAGCAACCTCCCCCCCCCCCAATTTGCATGACGAAATTCAACTTCCCGACCTGCCTTTGCAGTTCCACAAGTTTGTGCAAAGGAAGTCGGCAGGACTTAGCCCGCTTTAGAACTTTGCTGGTCATCAGAAAGGTTCCAGGTGGGGATGGTAGGGCACCAGATTGGCCAGTGTGAGAAACCAAAGGGTGTCTCACCCGCTGGTACTCAGGGACTTGGCATCCAGCTGTCCAGGACATGGCCATCACTTTTGGATCCAGTTCCTGGGGGTGGACCAGTGCAGGAAGATCACCTGGGAGAGAGGTCTTTCGGGAGTTGGGGTTCCCCCCTTTTTGGTTCATCTAACCCATCCTATGTTTCAGGATTCTCCGTGATCCTAAACTCCCTCCCCAGACCCTTTTTTTTTAACTAAACACTGGGCAGAGGAAGAGGGTGACAGAGTAACAAAACAAACTCCCACATATCTTACTGGACATGTCCCGCTAATCGGGCCAAGTCAGACACTTGTGCATACACCTGATACCAATTCTGAGCAAGGCGGAACACGAGTACTAGCAGGACTTCTGGGCGAAGGCAAACATACTGGAGCAGAGCAGCGGGTCAAAAACCCCAAGAGTTCCCTACTGGAGGTTGTTGTTTCCGACAGGCTGCGAAAGACACGTGGAGAAGGCCAGATCCCATATCAGAAAGCTGAATTGTGTTCCAAGGACGCCAGCGACCCTTCCGGGTTAACATCAGAGTTGGGGAGGCGAGGCCAAGCCCGTGGTATTAACCTTGACTCGTGATTTGGAAATCGTAAAACCAAGAAAGAAACACACACAACCGGTGAGTTGGCAAGCGACCTGAGAGACTGGTGTGTGTTAAAGAAAGTTTGAAGTGGTAACCTAATATCGCAAGTGAAGGCTGCACACGTGTGTATAAGACGTGAAAAAAGGCAGACCTGTGAATTAACTTTGAAGTAAAGACAGCTGAGGAATCGGCGATACTGAGTGACGGAGAGGTCCGGCGAAAGGAAGTAGCCCACTCGAAAGTATCTGTGAAAGGTGCATTGCTTGTAACGTTAAAGCGAATTAACTGCAAAAGCGAAGTAAGCAAAATTAACTCCTAGAGAAGGGGAAGAGTGAAAGTTGAACCTGGAACTTTTAGTCGAAGTGGTCCTGCAGTGGTCTGTAAAGAAAGACACGCATATTCGAAAAGTCTTCAACATCTGAAGGCGGTCTGAGCCTGATCTGAAGTGTAATAAGCTTTGGTAAGGGAGCCTGTCTGCAAGTTTTTGTAGAACTTTGTTCTGAAGGAGGTGTGAGCCCGACAGAGGGGGACCCATGTGAACTGTGTTTTGAAGAGGTGTGAGCCGTCAAAGGGGGACCTACGTGAACCTTTTTGTTAAAACATTATTTGGAAGTGGAAAGAGACTTTAACATGAAACGCCAGGCACTCCTCGATCCACGATTTGGAACTGTTGATTGTGTTGAAAACCTGAGCCAGAGTGGGTCATCCTCCCTACAGGGACCACCTTAGTCTCTGTGGTCTAACGTGGGGAGTAGAGCTGATTCAACCACATTTATTCTTTCAAACACTGATTTCTCCTTTGCATACATTTCTCCTTTATACACTTTGTGCAAGAGGTAGGGAAGACATTAGGTTTTGTTAGCATATGCCATTTTGATTTGAAGGAGTCCACTAGGACTATTTTGTTTATCGTTTGGTGGTCGAGACTATTCCCATCTTAGTTATAGGGCAAAGTAGGAGTTTTACCAACCCCAGAATCTTCAATAAAGGTTTTACAAATTGGACCTATTGTATTAGTGTAATACTGGTGATACTATGCCTCGACTACAACATGGACAGAGAACCAATCCAGATGGGGGGGATAAAGAGACAGGAGGAAGTGTGAGTTATTCAGGTGAGGTCAGTGTAGTTGGAAGACCAAGACAGTAGTTGGAACCAGCAGCAGAGTGTGGAGGCCATTTCTGGAGCTGGGGAGGTACTGGCAAATGAGTGCAAGTGGTAATGTGTTGAGTGTGGATGCAAGTCGGATTAGGAGAAGAGCAGGGGTGAACGTTGTCTGGGCTAGAGGTCGGTGGAGTAGTGGTAGTAGCATGAAGAAGGGGGTTGTAGAATGGAGAGAGGAGGAGCAGTAGGGGGAAGGAATAGTAAGAAGGAAGAAGGAATAACACCAAAGGGGGGAGCAAGACCTAGAAGGCACAAAAGACATCAAAGGGATAGAGCAGGAACAGAGTAGAGTTGGGTGGACAGGGAGGAGTGGAGCAGAAAGCTAAGGTGTGTGTGAGGAAAAGGAGGGAGAGAGGCATAAGGCCCATCACATAAATCCTTGAACCACCTCTGCGATTTGGAGTGATTCTCGAGTCATCTGTGAATGTATAGGATCACATCAATTTCAGTTAAACTATTCACATGCTTCATGATCCGATAGTTGTTTTAGCAGTGTTTTTTGGTATTTGTTGTATTTCCTTAAAATATTCTAACATCAAAAACATGATACAGACGGGTTCAAGTTTCAAGTTGCAAGTTAATAGCCATGTATAAAAAGTAACTTGCCACCTTAAGTCTCGACATACAACACAGCACACCATTTCTGACTCGCCAAGAGTTAATTATCCAGAGACAAATTTTGAGCCCCGATTTTATTAATGTAGAACTACATAAAAAATACACATATAGTAGGTTAACCTTTTCCCCTGCCTCCGCCCAGTTCTAGGTCTTCTTATCCAATTTAACACATTTGCTTCTTGATGAGGTGAGAGGCTAATACAAGTTCTGTGTGGTGGAGTCCTCATTAGCAATGTAATACCTATTGCCAAAACAATTGGTTGAAGTGTTTTCTATTTAGGTTTGTGCATGTATCTTCGTTCTAACAAAGCAGTGCAGCAGAGCAGATTGTGCTCAGCTACTTCAGTGACCAAATCTTAATGTTGGGTTTGGATGTTCTCCATGTAGATGGATCGATCAGTGATCTGTAGAGTCCTCTTTGCAGAGGCACCCTCATAAATCCCTTAGATCTCCTGGCAATTACCCTGACAATTGTGGCTTTTGCACCTCCCCTCAAACAAAACAGTTATCCAACACATCAACAAAGATCAACGTATAGGTTTCTTTATCCGAGGGTCTGCAACCTTTGGCTATCCTGATGTTTTGGACTAAGATTCACATTAGCCCCAGCCAGCATATACAGTGGTAAGGGATTAAAGAAGTCATAGCCAAAACATCTGAACAGCCACAGATTGCAGACGCCTGCAAGTTTAGCTTAGGAAGTCAAACTAAGAATACCTGGCTTTGGGCCCTCAATTATGCAGTCTCTGGCTCAATGGCAAACTAGGCTATGTGGATATATTGAGTAGACTGCGCTTGTGGAACAGTTTGTCAGCATGAAAAGGTCCTCTTTCATTGTTTCCTTTCTGAAAAGCCCTATTGTAGGTGAATCCAGAAGTTCCAGGCTCACTTCTCGCAGCAGCCACTCCCTAGCCCCACAACTGCTAGCAAACCTAACTTGCCCTCTCGCACCACTTCCACCAGTAAATCATGATGTATTGCAAAAATGTGCACTCAATCAACCTATGCTCCCTTGGAGCACATGCTATTGAGATCCACAACCTTGTCATAGACCACAATTTAGACAAGGTTGCCATGACAGAATCCTGCCTCCACAACCTCTGCTCTCGCTAGCCATTCCCCTAAACTATTCCATCTTTTGGGCTAACCGTACCAATGCCCCAGGAGGTGGCATTGCCCTTATAGCAAAATCCTCCTTTCGTATTATAAGTATCCCTAGTCCCCCCCCCCATGCTTGGATATGAAACACTTCTCCTAAAACTTTCGATTAATTCTCAGACCATGTATAACATCCTTCTCCTCTACCGGCAACCAAATTCCATCAGTCTCCCATCCTGATCACACCCCTCATGAAGTCTGCCACGCAATTCATAGTTCTAGGTGACTTCAACATGGGGTTCAATGATCCAACTGACACTAAAGCCGCCACACTTGCCCACTCATTAAAGGACATGAACTTCACCCAATTAGTCTCATCCCCCATATACACACCAAAGGCTGCATCCTAGACGGGATTCTCACCACCAATACCAACACCAATACCAACATTAGCAGCTCTTCCATCAATCCAGTATCCTGGTCAGATCATCTCCTTATAGAATTGGACCTCTCCCATGCTAAACACCTCTCTACTCTCTCACCACAGCTTAACCTCATCATGCACGAGACCCTCATGCTGACTCTCCAGACCTATCTTTACCCCACTCTGCTATGAAACAGAAATTCTGAAGACATAGCTGACCTGTATCACCAGAGCCTCCTCCACACAATGGCCCAACATGCCCCCTTAAATCTAAAACATTGAAACCGCACAAGCCTGCCAAAATCTGGTTCTCAGATAAGCTATTTGTTCTCCATAGAAGTAAGAGAGCTCTTGAAGATCTCTCTAGGAAACATCCCAAGCCTGCTTACTGCTAAGCATTGCTAATGCCACCAAATCATACAAGAAAGCAGTCCTCTCCCTCAAAGCCAACTACTAGGACACCAAAATTGTAAACGCAAGCTCCAATGCCAAATAACTCTTTTCCATTTTAAGAGAACTGGAAAACCCTGCCCCTACAAATGCCCTCACCTGATAAAGATTGTGCACCACCATCCAAGATGCCCTTGCCAATAAAATTGACCTATGTAAAAAAGAAAAATCGATGCAAAAAAAAGAAAAAAAAAAAAAAACACATAGCAACCAAAAACCTACCTCCGACGACACTGCTGCCTCCAGCCCTCATTAATCCCGTCACCACTCCTGCCCTGTTACCTCCATTCTCCTTCTCCCTAGTAACCCAAGCATGTATACTCAATATGATCCAGTCGTTGAAACCCTCTAACTGTAAGGGGAGACTCTTGCCCGGCATATATTGTCAAACTCTGTGCTACTACGCTAACTCCAATCATTACTGATTTTATCAATACCTCCTTCAGAGACAACATCATGCCCACCAGTAACAAAACAGCTTGGGTCAACCCCACGCCTTAAAAAATCTCGCTGGACCTCGCCGTCCCCACTAACTACCGCCCCCTTCTTGCTGAAAATTCTGGACTGTGTTACTTATTCCCAAGTGCAACAATTCCTAGATCGCCATCATCTCTTGGAAGCAAGACAATCTGGCTTCCGACCCAACCACAGCATCGAAACAGCCCCAATTGACCTCAAAATGCAGCTTGAATGCATCCGGGACTCAGGGAATTTAGCCATTGTCCTCCTCCTTGACCTCTGAGAAGCATTTGACCTAGTAGACTATGACACGCTATCCCAGCACCTTAGCACAAACTTTCACTTCTCCACTGACGCCGTCACCAGTGTCAAATCTTTCCTCAGTGAGCGTACCTCGAGAGTCTTCATTAGTCTCAGCAGCTGGACCTATCCCTGTCCCCATTGTCCTCCAAGGCTCCTGCCTGTCACTAACCCTCTACAACAGGTACACCAAACCCTTACTCGACATCCTTGACGCCCTTGGCATCACCTACAATAATTTTGCAGATGACACCCAAATCCTCATCCCTATCAATGGCAACCACCCAGATGAATTGTTACCATTAGCAGAGTGTATAGCACTATTCAAAACAAACTGGATGGTCACTCACAACCTTTGCCTCAACATCGAGGAAACAGAACTACTCATTGCATGCTCACCACACCGCCTCAAAAATCTTGACCCAACCTATTCCTCATTTTCCATTGATGGCACAGTAATCCCAGCCCTCAAACGGGCTAACACACTGGGGGTCTACCTATATGCATAGCTATTTATGACCAAGCATATGAATGCCCTAGCCTCCTACACTGCATATACCTCCAAACTCATCTCCTTGAGTAGACAACTTCTCTCACAGAGCAACTGTTTCAAGCTCACAAGAGCCCTTAAATTTAGCAAACTGGACTATTGTAATCCACTCCTTATGGGAACATCTGCAACTGACTTAGCTATGCTCCAACTCCTCCAAAATAAAGAACTACGCGCAGCACTTGGCCTACGTCAATCTGGCCACATTTCTTCAACACAGAGAGACGACCATTGGTTACCCATCAAAGCCTGCATCGACTTCAAAATTTTGACCATTGGTCACTGCTTCATCTACAAATAATCCCCTCTCTACATGATCAACAACTTTGCCAAGAAGCGCCATGTGCGGCCACTGCGTTCTGCCAGCAACATCTCGCTTGTCACTCCACGCTTCAAAAACACCACAACAGGAGGTGTAAGCTTCTGAGTTATAGCCCCTTCTCTCTGGAACTCCGTTCCCCCAAACATAAGAAACAAACATCCCTAGCCTAGCTTCAAGAGACTTCTGTTCAACAAACATGGCTAACTGCACTACTCATCTTTCTACCACTCATGGACTTACTATGTCTACTGTACAAATGCTGTGATACCCCCGGGTCTGGGCATTACACAAATGCTATAAATTCATGTTCTATGATGAAATCAAGTGATAATCTATATGCATCATTTGGAGGTGATCCTGTGACTGGATGTGAAAAGGATGGTCCTCAGATCTATCTTTCAGAGATGAGCATTTACTTTTCTGTGCTTCATTTGAGGGGTGATCTTCAAAACACAGAAGTTCGGCATCACTGCACCCACATCTGGTAACTCTGACACATTCTCATGAAGCACAAGATGCTTAGATCGCAAAGTGCATATGAAGGCCTTTTGAAAAGAACCTTGCTTTAGCATAGTCCTCGTAATCTGCCTCACTTTAATGTGATAACCAGCATCCTGGAATTCTTCTGGGCTTTTTCCTCTCGCAAATCGAGTATGAAGTCAGACACTTCATCATTCTTGCTTTAAAGTATGATCCTTTTCATATAAACTGAGCCAGTTTGACCGCTGTTAGTCAAATTAAGTGGATCATTTAACATAGTTTAATGGAGGGGTGCTTTCAGAATTTCGCTCTTAAAAATGTCCCTACGCTAAAGTTTGCTCCCAGATGGCCAGTGAAAGGCAGACTCTTCCTGATCTGGACCTTGGGGTTGGTGCTCTGTGGGAGGATCACCTGGGAGGAGAAAAGGCTCAAGAAGGGGAGAGGAATCCATGGGGTGAGACACAGTATTTATCTTCCCATAAATAAGAAGAATTAAAAATGCCAAATACCTAATTGTTGGTTGCCACAATAATCTAACTGTTCTGCTGGTTGAACACCTAAATATGGGTAGAATCAGCCTAACCCCCTATGGTACAAAGAAGTAAATGGACAGAAGTCTGGAAATAATACTCACCAAACGTTCAGAATACCTTATGCCTCTTTTCAAACCAAACGGGTAAATGAATTATATATTGTCCCTTCAAAGAAAGTTATGGAAAATAGAAAGATTAGCAAAGCACAAAAAGTTACAAAACTGCACTTTGTTGCCAGAGACTTCAAGTCCTATAATTCCCCCAGCACTGGGACGAGGAAGGGGGATACGAAGGAACACTACTGTGGGAGTAATTCCTTAATTGGTGTTAATGACCTACACCTGAAGGGGACTGGGAGGCTTAAAAAGCCCCCTTAGGTGTAGGCATACGAGAGGGAGAGGGAGGGAGAGAGAGGGAGAACTGTGGAAAAGGAAGAAACAATGCGGGCTGTGGTTGCAGCTGAGAGGGAAGCCCGAAACGAGAGAAGACGCCAGGACCACTGAATCGCTAGAAGCCGTGGCGGGTCCTGAGAGATTCTTTGGCTGTGACTCTCCCTATTGCAGAGGTCGTGCAGCGGGAATGCGTGAAGAGACTCTTACCCGAGAATACTTTGTTGTGCAGAGTTCCCGCAGTGGAAAGCAGTAGTAGCGAGTGTCAAGATGGCTGGGTCGCCCCTGAGCCTCTCTGGAGCAGAGAAGGCTCCAATCGTCGGTGGCGGAAACAGAGGAGGACCAGAGGAGGCTGTCTACCTGACCACGAGAAGCCACAGGTCCTGAAAACATGCAAACACTGAGCAGTGTGTAAACGAGCGACTTCCCGAGTGAGTTCACAGCTTCCAAGTGACTCCGGAGCTCTCCAACGCTGCCCGCGTGTTCACAGCAGGCCGTTTCTCTCGCGAGTGAAAGCGACAATAGAAGTGATTTTGAATACCGAACTATACGAAACCAACAAAGGTTATGCCGGTTATGATATGTTATTTATAATGCACTTAATACCCAGGGTTTTCTTAGCGCTGACCCGGGGATCGAACCTGTGTTGCTCTGTGTCATTTTGCTTCCAAGTCGAGCATGTTGCCCATGAGCCATCCTCCCGAGCCATCCTCCTGAGAAAGCAAGTGACTGTATACCTAAGCGTATGAGAGTGTGGCAAGCCCAAAATCCGCACAGGAAAGCTGTAATTGTTCCAAAAGCTTACAAGCAATACCAAAGCCAAGAGTTTATAACAAACCAGCAAGTTTAACTAACAGTACACTCAAGGCAAGACGGGAACATGAGAGGTTTAGATATTATAGAGCTAACTGCTTATGTGCTACAAAATACAAATCTACAAGTTATAACAATCTACATTGCCAAAGCCAAGGTAGAAGAGATTAGGTACTATCTTGTGATTAGAATTTGGTTGTTGGTACATAGGGGAAAGAAAGGTGGCAGACAGGCTGACCCTCTCGAGCAGATTATCCAGAGGGATAGTTAAAACAGATTTCTTTGTTTTCTTTCAATTATGGAGAAAACCATTGTTCAAATCTGGGCAAGGGAAATTCACCCAGGTTTATTCAAAGCGACATTGAATATATTGTTAATCAAATCATATGTTATATTGTTGAATTGAATTGCCATATATTTCCTTATTGCTTTATTTGTTGTAAAAGCTTGAAGGTCAGATACCCTCCCGTTGGAGAGTTTCCTTTAGTTTACTTTAGGCAGGGAAATCTTCATCAGTGTAGGGATAGGGAGGAATTTATCCAACCTTTTTATTTAATAAAATGGCTAAAGTTGAATTTACAAAGTTGTCTGCCTCACATTTCTGCCCTCTTGCAGCACCTACAAAAAGGTTAAATAAACCACCACTAATAATTTTCAAAAGGGAGAATGAGCAAAGTTGTGCTGAACATCCCTGTTTTTTTTTATGTGTGCAGTCTTACATTTTATAATACTGGAGTGTGTTACTATGACTCAATGGCCTGGCGGCAATAATCTAACACCAGTCCCCTCCAGTATGCTTGCAGATACTGTTTAGGTAGAGGGAGCTGGTGTTGGTTCATTGCTCTGCAGGCATGGAATTCTAAAAACACACTGTAATGTTATAACTTGCATAAGACTGGCGTGTCTATAAAAATGTAATTCTAACGGCACACGCCAATCTTATGAAAGTAATTACACTGCCGTGTTTTTAGAATGCAATCCTAAAGTCACAGTAAACCTATCCTGCTTAGCTGAATTTCTACTTGCATTTAGATATACAGGACGTGTTGGCAATGGGCCTCATTACGACCCAGGTGGTAAGGGGTTAACGGCACCGTAAAAAGGTGGCGGCGCCATTAACCCCTTACCGCCTAATTACGAGGTCCCTTTGCGGGTCCCTACCTGAACGGCTGGTTTTACCAGCCGTTAAGGATTGGACCCGCAAAGGGACCTTGGAGGTAATTATGGTACCGCAATTTGCGGTACCGTAACTACCGCCTTCCCCATTTCCATTGAGCCTATGGGGGCAAAAATGGGAATGGGGAAGGGCCAATGGTGAATGGGGAATTACCGCCCCGCCATCCTTGGAATGGGGCGGTAATTCCACCATTCACCATGGCGGAATCGGTAAAATACTGGCGGCAACCATGGCGCTACTAGCACCATGGTTACCGCACGGGTCGTAATGAGGCCCAATGTCTTTAAAACGGAACTCTAAAGAACATAGCGCTGCACTTACATAAGACTAGTCTTATGAAAGCAATTACATGGTTCGAAATTGAGGGGAGCTAGAAGCCATTTAGCTCCTGCAGGTAGCCTAGAAGAGCCTGGTTAGCTTGACACCAGCAACTACCAGGAGCTACCTTTGGCTCCCCGGGTTAACTGATACCAAACACACACACTGATGTGAATTTAACTCTGTTTGGGGCAATCAATAATACGCATTAGGACACATCTATATGACATTTAAAGCATAAGGGGTCATACATATTGGACAAAATGATATGTTTGCATCTTATGAGAAAGTTAGATTTGCGGAATGCTATGTGCTAGCTCCTAGTTCCCCAGTGGCAGCTCCTCGTCTCTGGCTAATGCTGGATACCCAGGAGCTGCTTTTAGCTCCTGCTTATCCAATCTTAATTTTGAATCCTGAATTACAAAACTTTTTGGCAAAGGGCTTGTGGTTAAGAGTTTCATCTCTCAACTATGCGACCTGGGTTAGAGTCCCTGCCATGGGACTTTCTGCATCTATTTGGTGTACAAATGTGTGTTTTTAAAAAGACACTCCCCTATAACGTGTTGTGAAAAACCTGAGGGTATTCTCCCATGTAAGCCCTGAGGTTCCTTTATTCTGGTGGCATGGGGAGGGTCGCTTTTGGATCCCAATCCTGGGGGTGGACAAGCGAGGGAGGATCACCTGGGAAGGATGGTCCGGGCTAATAAATCCAGGAGGCACTCGGGTGAGACACAGTATACGCTTAAGATGACAGGAGGTGAGGAAGACATCCCCTGATGCCTTTATAGGATATTCCGGTCTATCACTCTTGAATAAGGAAGAGAACTCCAATCATAATAGAATAACAAGGGTGTGGAAATGCGGGAACCAGACGGACCAGAATCTGGTTGGCTATAACCAACGGGTCCTTCGCCAACTCAAGTCAAAGACATTCTAATCCATGTCAATCCAAATATTACAAATCATCAGTAAAGATGAAATGGGGAAAAGGGAACTGCACTGGACATATGGAAATCAAGCTGGTGCTCCCCTTCTACCCAATCTCAACCATCTTATTACACTTTGCCCTGCAAGAACTCTCATTGGTCTTGTTCCATCTCCCCCTGCCCATTTCCAACAAACACTGAGACGATGAAGATTCAACTAAGATCAATGAGGATTACCCATAGGAGCAGAGAGGGGAAAGAGCTGAAGGCTGGAGGATAACTGTGTGGATATGCTGGCCCGGTGTCTGAGGGGCTGCAGCGTGGCGAGGAAGCCTTGTCTCCAAGGAGCTGTAGTGAGACGGCCTGCATCCTGCTTGCGACGTACAGTGGAGTGCTCGTTCCTTTGGGAACATTGCCGGCCCCAAGGGTGTCAGAGGGGCTGGTGGTGAGACCCTGACATCAACCCTGTGTATCCCGGAGGGACCGCCTGTCAACGCAACACTGCCCGTTGAGTTTCATGAAAGTTAATGAAAGAGAAACTCCGGAGCTTGCGTGTGACAGCAGCGGAGCGGGAGGAAGGCACCGAAGTAAAAGGACACGGAGCGAAATACAAGTGACAGTGAACTGTGAGAAATGTAAGAGAAAGAGGGGTGCGAGTGACCCAAAGCAGGAAAGAGGGTGCGAGTGACCCAAAGCTGAAAACAAGAAAGTGCAAGGAGCGCGACAAAGTGACAAGAAGGTGCAAGAGTGCACAACCAAAGGAACAGAGGGTGCCAGGGGCACGATAAAGGCAAGAGAACTGTGCAAGAAGCCCAGCAAGACAAAAAGAGGCTGCAAGTGGGCACGATAAAGAAGAAGGCGTGCAATAGACACAGTGAAGTGGAAAAGAACAGAGTGAAAGAGACACACAAGAGAAAAGGTGCCATACCTCAGGGATACTTCCTCTGCTAAGCCTAGGGATACTATACCCTGTGTAATATTTGTAATTATTAAGTTTGTTTTTTGCTGTTTTGACACACTTTTATTGTAATTTATATCCCTGTATGTTCTTTTCTTGCAACCTTGTACAAATTGCGCCCTGATGCCCCTGGGCCTGTGGGTTTGCGCGTTATAAATAAACAAATACAAATACAAATACAAATAAAAAAGGTACAAAGAGCAAGGAGAAAGATTGCCGGTCAGAGTGGTCGCGCTTGGGAGGAGCAAAGAGCCCAGCTTTCTATAAAGTCTCTGATACTACCCTATGTAAGAACTGTATAGTGAAAGGTAGATCCTGACTAGGGGAACTTTGTTTAAAGGCGAAAGGGGCCTAAGATTGGGGCAGGCCTAACAAGAGTGTGCAAGATACCTCGTTGTACTACGTAAAGAGAAGCCTACACTTGGGGAAGGGAACCTGAGAGGCCTCACCAGAACTGTGTATTATTTGTTGTTGTTTGGAACTGGAAGAGTCCGAGCCTCGGGAAGGGAATCAAAAGAGACCAAAGGATATTGTGAACTTTGTTGATTTGCTGCAAGAGCCCTGCGTGGAAGGTTTCAAGGGCTCCCCTTTTGAATTGAACAATCCTGCACTGGCACAACTACACCCATCGGTAAAACTATCTGAAACCAGTTGTGGTTTACATTTCTTTTTCTTTGAACCACTATTTCCTTTAAGAAAACTTATCACATTTTGTCAGAGAGTGAGGGTAAGCAGGCAAGCATAGGTTTAGACACAGATGGATTGTGGACTTTTAGACATCGACGGTCCTTAGAAACATCAGTTGAGGGAACAACCCCTTTAGTGTTAGGGCCAGTTAGGCATTCTACCAACCAACCAAGCTTTTAAATGCTTTCGAACTGTTGTCTTTGAGTCTGTGTCTCTCCTGATACCATGCCTGTCTCACAGTGTCCATTAGTAAAAGCCATGAAACTATTGTCACAAACTGGGAAGTTTCTAGGCAGGGAGGGGAGGGCTATGAAGCACCAGCAGAAGCAAATGACAGTGGGAGGTGTATGGGTGAGGTCGGCAGAGCAAAAAAGGAGCCCAAGAAACTAGAGAAGAGTAGGGTGCTGAAGACAGAGGAAACATATTTGGAGAGAGTGAAGGGAAGGTGTTGAGGCTGAGGAAGCAGGGCCAATTTAGCAGTTTGTTATTAGATCACTGTGTGCGCTTAATGTTAACAAACCCTCTGGCTGCACTCCAGACTTCCTGAGAAGTGGGCAAAGTGTCCCGGTAAATAGTAACATTTGAGAAAGAACTGCTAGCGGCTGAGCTGCTAATGGAAGTGTGTGAAAGGTGCATTAGACTAGTGAGCTCAACAGCTTTTTGCGTCCCAACCAGTGCATCTGATAAGAATTGGACGTGAGAGTATTTTACTCCCTATTTTTTAAAGTTGAGAGTAAAATGATTTTTAGGGAGTAAAAATGTAAGTCCAATTCCCAATGAGAGTAGTTTATCAGCGAGTAAGAATAGAGTTTAACTGAAAAACAGAAATGTTTTGTAATATTTATTTCTTTGGACCTAGTTATTCATACACATTAAAAGATACATTATTACAATCAGGCAGTTAAAATAGTAGTTTCCTTTCTGTAGTCCATTGTGCACTACTGGTCCAAACATATCCATGGAGTTATAAGGGTGAAAGGGCGAAAGCAGGGGCCCAAGATTCTACATGTCTTTTTCCTATTATTGTTGGGAGTATTTTTACTCCCTATTTTTATTTTTGGGGAGTATTTGCCAATTGTTAGGGAATAAAAGTGTCCGGTACACCCCTTATCTGTAGCTTTTTGTGTCTGTCTGATAACTATGCTAATAGTGGGAGTTGACAGCTTCGCGCCTTGAAACACTTGTGTATAGGCGCGTTACAAATGCCATATATCATATCAAGCCCACATAGTATATAAGGAAGGCAGAGCAGGAGATTGTGTCTGTGTGTGCACAGACCTGATGGGAGCTAGCAAGAGGACAGGAGGAAGGCTGGTAGAGCGAGCGGGCCTATTATCCACAATGCAGAGGCAAGGGGCTGAAATCCCTCCTTTTTTCCCTTGCCGGTTTTGAAAGCCACTAAATCGGATTTTTGGCTGTTTTGAGGCATTTGAGTCAAAGGACTCAGTCTATTGACAATTGAGCAGAACTATCGATTGTGATTGAGCTGTTGTATATTGTTGTATTTGCGGCGACTATGATATCTTGGAGAAGGTTGGTCACTCTTGGTCTTGAGTAGACCTAGACAATGATTGCTGATTATTCATTCATAGTGTTTTGCATTTTAAGTGTGCGTGTAGTGACCATAATGGTAGGAATGTTTCTTTATTACTTATTATATTGTGTTTCTTGTGGATGCTCTCAAAGGATGGGTTTCATTCATTGTATGTATTATGTTGGTTTTATGGGTTTTTGAAATCCGAAATAAATTGTTTTGACTCGACTATTACTTATTTCTCATAATTAAAAGATTTAGAAGCATTCATTGAGGATTCATTATTGAGTGTTTTGTCAAGAAGCATTTTAACATTAACTTTAAGAGTGGGGCATCTAATTAAATGTACTCTGTATTGATATGTTACATATGTTGTATGTCTTTAGTACACACAAAGGGTTACTGGGGGGTATGAGCAACAGACTGTCAATAAAAAATAATGTGATATTAGTAAACCTCTCCTGGGCAGACAAAATATTAGCCGCATACTGCAGGGGTTGTTGACTACTCTCTTTACTAATGCGCAGTGACAGGTATTTGCTTTTCCCTATATCTATTACTACCATAGCCCCTGCTAGGGTAGGGGGCGGTCTTGGACACTCCAGTAGGGGTACAGGAAGGGCTCTGGAGATGGGGGTATTCAGAATCGTGTCAATCTGCTTTCCTCTATCTCCCCCAGACTTCAGAGTCTGTCTCACTCTTCTCA
The DNA here is from genome assembly GCF_040938575.1 of Ambystoma mexicanum. Taxonomy (NCBI): domain Eukaryota; kingdom Metazoa; phylum Chordata; class Amphibia; order Caudata; family Ambystomatidae; genus Ambystoma; species Ambystoma mexicanum. The sequence continues at coordinate 371,181,999 of NC_090938.1, forward strand.
CCCAGACTCCCGAGTCATAGCTCCATCCCTTACTCAAGACACCTGGGTCTCTCTTTCCTCCCCCATCCAGAAGCCTGACCTCTCCCACGCCCTCGCTCTCCCCCTGATTCCTGGGTAACCTCACCCCTCTCCCCTTCTCTCTCCCCCCCTCCCTCCCTCAATCCCTCCCTCCCTCCTTCTCTCCCCCTCACCAACTGCTGGGTCTCTCTACCAGATTGCTGGGTCTCTCTTGACCCCACCCCCCCAGACTCATGGGTCCATCTCCCCCCCCATAGCCTGAGTCTCTCTTGCCTGAGTCTCTCTTGCTCCCTCTCAGGAGGCGCCTCCTAGGTCTCTCGTCCCCCACACACCCAAGTCTTTCTCACCCTCTCCCCAGATGCTCGAGTCGCTCCAGCACACTCCCTCCAAGTTCCTAAGTCCTCTTTGCCCCAAACGCATGAGTACTTCTTGCCCTCTCACCCCCAGACATCTGAGTTGCGCTCTCCCCACCAGAACTGCTCTCCGCCAGAATTCTCTCTACTTTCCTTAGAATTCAGTTGTTCGCTCTCTCTCCCCAGACTCCAAGATCCCTCCAGCCCCCAAGTCTCCTTTGTCTTCAGTTTCAGACTCCTCAGCCTCTCCTTTTCTTCTGCCCGACTCATGAGCGCCTTGCCCTCTCCCTCCCTCCCTCCAGACTCTCGGGGGGGGGGGGGGCATGAGGGCCTTTCTCCCCTCAGACTCCTGGGTCATAGCTCTCCCTCCCTCCCCCAGATGCCAGTCTCTCTCGCCCTCTTTTTCACCGAACAACAGAATCCCTCAACCTCTCCCCCACTGATACCAAGTCGCTCCCCTCTCCCCCAGACTCCAGTAGTTCCTTCTCGCTCTCCCACAGACTCTAGCCGCTCCTCCTCTCTCCTCAGAATTGCTCCCCGCACCCCCCACCCAAGACATTAGTGTTGCGCTTTCTTTCCCCCAGACTCATGGGACCCTTCATCTCTCTCTCTCCAGCCTCCATCGCCTCCCTTTCCAGACTACTAGGCCTCCCTCTTTCTCCCCCCCAAACTCGCAGGTCTTTATCTTGCCCTCTATAAACCCCTGAACCTCTCCCTTTCTCCATCCAGACTCCCAGGTATCCATCTCTCTCTCTCTCCCCAGACTCTTGGGTCATCCCACGTCCCTCTCCCCCTCCCTGACTGCTGGAATTCTCTCTCCACAGAAGCATGAGGCTCTCTCATGCGTCTCTTCCCAGATGCCTAAATCTCTCTCCGCATACCACAGTCTCTCTTGTCCTCTCTCTCACATCAGATGCCAGAGTCTCTCTCTTCCTCTCGCCCGCCCCCTAGATGCCAAATTCACTCTTGTGCCCTCTCTCACCAGAGTCACTCTCTCTACATCCCACCCCCCTGAAGAATCCAGAGTCACTCTCTCTCTCACCAGACTCTTGGGTGCCTCTCTTTCTCCCCCCAAATTCCTGGGTCTCTCTCTCAGACTCCTAGGGTCCTTGCTCACTTTCCCTCCTGTGAGAAACCTGAAGGTGTCTCACCTTCTAGTCCCCGGGGATCTGTCATCCAGGTTGCCAGGACACGCCCATCGCTTTTAGATCCAGTTCGTGGGGGCGGACCAGTTCGGGAGGATCCCCTGGGTGAGGGGTCTTTGGGAAGTGGGACACCGGATGGCGAAACGCGGTATCCCATTTCGTGTAACACCTTTACCCCATCCTACCAGGTAGGATACTTAGGAACTCAAACCCCCTTTCCCAACACAAACACTTTCTCACAGACAGCTCACTGTGAGAGAAAACGGACCGTGAGCCGTATATATGACGTGTCCCAATAAAATGGTCAGGCCATTACTGATCATTACACACACCTGATACAAGCACCTGACTTCCATCACACTTGCCCACTCGGATAAAAGGCGGCGCACGAAAGCACACTCCGAGCAAGGCAAAACACACGAGGAAGCAGCAGTTCCAAGATGGCAGTTTAATACAAGGTGGAAGACTGCAAGACTGAAAAGCCCGGGAGACTAATTATGTGGAAAAGGGAAGTGCCCTTGACCTTTTCACCGAAAGACCGTATCTTTCATGAGCCTTCGAGAACAGGAAATGTAAGACCTGGATTCAAAGCTGAAGAATCCTGCATTGTGTGTCAGAGGTACCCGGGGCTCTCCTGTGTCGCTAGTCAAGGCGGGGAGAATCGTTTGCCGCTGCGGTACTGTCCTTGGCTCCTACAACAAAGCAGCACCAATGAAGTAAGCACAGCCGGTGAGTTGGGGAGACTAATACCAGACCAGTGTGTGTGGAAACAAAGGTTGCAAGCGACAACATTGTATAAAGAAAATTGAAGAGAATAGTGTATGAAACATATGTGGAAAGCGATGCAAATGTAATTAAAGCAGCAGATGAGTGACTGAACTTTGAAGCTAAGATTCAATACCGTAAACAGAGTGGTCCGACACCATGTGGGTGTTCATTCGAAAGTCTGTTAGGTTTCCAACCGAAAGGTGATAGAGGTTAAAGAGAAGGACTTGTAAAATTGAAGTGGCCATGCGACGGGTCAAGCCAAACCCTGTGCACATTCAAGTGATGCAAATTGAAATTTGTCCGAGCCTGGCTGAGGAAGACTAATTGTGTAAAGAAGGGATGTGTAGCCGGCTGAGGGGCATCCACGGATGAACCGTGAGTCACCCAAAAATAATATCCTGACATGAAGTAAACTGAAATTGGCCCGGCCGAGGGAGACTAATTGTGTTAAGAAGGAATGTGAGCCCGGCTGAGCAGGATCCGGGGTGAACCATGAGTCAACCAAAAAAGAATGTCCTATGAACATTGTGTTAAAGAGATCTGAGCCTGGATGAGGGGGATCCATAGTGACTACCAGTGTGCCAAAGGGATCTGAGCCCGGCTGAAGGGGGGGGGGGCGAATAGTGAATCACCCGAAGTGAATACTTGTGAAAATCTGAAGAGGAAAATAACTTGTTTATTTGGTTGCATCCATCAGGGCCTCCGAGTGAAGAGACTTTGAGAAGCAAGGAGACTTCTGCACCAAAGGCCCTGATGCTAATAATTGAACTGTATTCTCAAGCTAAAGAAGAAGACTAAGCTAAAGAAGAAGACTGTGCTACACTCGCGTGAACCGCCTTGTCCCGTGCTGAAAACGTGGGGAAGGGAGGCCAACAGCCTGAACATCCGGACATATGATTTTGAACACCACTTTTATTTTATTTTTTTTCAAATTGTTTTTATTGACAATACGCAAATCAGGTTGAGCAAGAATGCTGACCCAACCGGCAAAAAAAGAAACATCAATGTAAACCAAGTTGTCAGTAATATTTTCACTTTTTTTTTTTTACATTAACTCCCTTTCCCCCCTCCCACCCCACCCCCCGAACAAATAACATGCCAAGTCTAGGGGTGTTGCAAACTCTCAAACCTTAGGGGAGCACACTTGCTTATCATACGGTTGCAAAACATATTACTTGAGACAGCGGGGCTCGAAAAGAGGACCAACGATCAGGTTTCATCTTGGGTGCATGGGAGGTGTAGGAGGGTATGTCGTCACAACCTAGCTCAGTATTCGTTTTACAGCCTCATGGAAACACAATCATCGTGCAGGAGAACTGCAGTCCATTCTTGAACAAAATCAGACATGGTGTCATTTGCTATTGCAGTAATTTTTTCATATACAAAGATCATCCTAAGTTTGCAGAGCCATTCCTCTTTAGAGGGAGCCAGGGCGCTCTTCCACTTTTGGGCCAGCGCCAATCTCCCTGCTCGCAGCATGGCACCGATGACCTTGGGATACACATTAGCTTCAGTCTCCAGGGGATGAAGAGACGGGCTAAACCCCTCAATATCCCTAATCCAGCTGAGCAGCTCCGACCAGTAGACCTGTATGGCCGGACAACCCCACACATGTGAAACCAGGTACCCCGTTGGTGGCAGCCTCTTGGGCAAAAGGGGGACACATCCCGAAACATCTTGGACAACAAGGCCGGGGGGCGATGCCATGAATGAAGGATCTTGAAACTATGTTCCATGGCAGCGGTGTACAGGGAGCCCGAGAAAATACCTTTAAATACAGCCCTCCAAGTATGGTCATCCAGTGGCATGCCCAGCCTTTCTTCCCATATGCTTTTGAAGGGCTGTCTACCCTCTAGATCAGCAGTTATCAAAACCCCGTAAAATTTGGATATCGGGCCCTTCCGAGTCGTACTTTTAGCCAATATGGTTTCAAGTGGAGTGAGGGGGCGTCCGAGCTGGCCGGCCCACCTTGGGTGGGTCAAAATCCCTTTCAACCGCAGGTATTCAAAGACCGTGGGGGGGTTATCTGCCAAAGCCTCGGTCAAGTTACCATACTCTATGAAGCCTTCTTCCCGCAAGAGTTGGGAGACCCTTTCCAACCCCATATCAGACCAGGCCTGAGTGTCCTGGAAACCCCCTAGAGCCCAGATCCATGGGGGGGCCCCAGAGCGAGGACAGCGGTGAGGGCCATGATGACAATAGTTTATTAGCTTTGTCGGGCTTCCATAGTGCCCACAGGGCCGCTAGGGTGGGGTGTGTTCTGATTTGAGAGGGGAGTGCCCTTGGAGAGGCCCATAAGAGGTCTCTAACTTTTTTCGGGTGGCTGTGAACGTCTTCAATATATGTCCAATAAGTGCCCATGTCGTCCTGCATATGCTCCAACATCACCCTGAGCTGGGCAGCTTTGTAGTAAAGCCGGAAGTCGGGGAGGCCGAAACCGCCATGGGACTTCGGGAGGGTCAGGGTGGAGGTCTTGACCCTTGGCCTCTTACCATTCCAAATGAACATGAGAACTCTAGATTGGAGCACCTCGAAAAAGGACTCGGGTATCACAATGGGAAGCGCTGCGAATAGATAGAGGAGGCGGGGCAAGATATTCATCTTCACTGTGACCATGCGCCCAAGCCAGGAAAGCGTGAGGGGTGCCCTACGCCTAAGGTCATTACTGACTTGAGCGAGGATCTCCAGGAAGTTGCTCTGGTATAGTTGGGATAGATCCCTGGGGATGGTGGTGCCGAGGTACCTAGTGGATACCCGTTCAATTCTAACCCCAAGAATATCGGTGTTGTTTCCAATGTCCTGATCCCCCAAGCCCATGGGCATGATACTTGATTTGGACGCATTTATCTTCAGTCCAGGAAAAGAGCCGAAGAGGTGAATAAGATCAAACAGCCGGGGTAAGGAGTCTTGTTAGGTAGCTCAAAATGTCGTCTGCAAAGAGGGAAAGCTTAAACTCGCACTCGCCACACCGTATGCCCGTGATTTCCGGGTCATTTCTAACCGCTATGGCTAGAGGTTCCATTGCCAAGGCATACAATAGGGGCGACGGGGGACATCCCTGCCGAGTGCCCCTGGAGAGGGAGAAGGGCTCTGAGGTGCCCCCATTGACCAGGACTCTCGCCGAAGGGCCATTGTAGAGTGCTGCGACCCACCCACAGAAATTGTCACCCAGCCCCATCTTCCGGTGGACCCTGCCCATGTACGGCCATTCGACACGGTCGAAGGCCTTTTCTGAGTCTAGTGAGAGGAGGTACCCTTCCACTCCCTGCCTAGATCTCTCATGCATGAGGTCAAGGGTTTTCCTTATATTGTCTGTCCCTTGGCGGCCCGGGATGAAACCCACTTGATCACCATGCACTAGGGTGGGGAGCAGTTTGGCCAGTCTATTCGCTAGGAGTTTGGCTAATATTTTCACATCGGTGTTAAGGAGGGATATGGGGCGATATGATTGGCAATATGAGGGATCCTTGCCCTCTTTAGGCAGGACAACAATCAAGGCTGACATCATCGTGGGGGGGAGGGAACCTTGGACAAGAGCCGCATTGAACATCTTAGCCATGAATGGGGCTAGCAAGGACCTATACGTCTTGTAAAATTTGACTGTGAAACCATCGTCTCCCGGGGCTGTGCCGCTCTTCAAAGAGGATATAGTATCCATTACCTCTTCCGGGGAGATGGGACTCTCGAGAGAATCCGCTTTGTCCGGTAGAAGGCCCGGAATCGGGAGAGAGTCCAGGAAGCTGTCAGCGTCATTCCCATCCCCTGTATATTCCGAGCGATACAGCTTTTCATAATATAGCCTGAATTGTTCAGCTATCCCGGTGTCCCTCGCGGTCGAGTCCCCCTCCGAGGTGTGAATTGAGTTCACTCTCCTGCTATTTCTCATGTCTCGGAGTCTCCAAGCCAAAATTTTATCCGCCTTTTCCCCCCTTTCCATGTACCTCTGCTTCAAGAAAGCGAGCTTCCTTTCCGTCTGACCCACCTGGAGGTCTGCCAGCCTGGTTCGCAACCCCTGTAGTTCCTCCCAATGTCCGGGGAACATCTGTGACCTTAACTTCCCCCCCGGCTGGAGGGCTGCTATTTTGTCCTTTAACCCTTTCTCCTCATGTTCCCTCTCCTTCTTTCTCTTGGAGCCAATACCAATGAGGGTGCCTCTAATAGTTGCCTTAAATGCCTCCCACACTCCCATAGTTCCACCCTTGCCATTGTCATTGAGAGTAAAGTATTCCTCAATGGCTGCTAGGAGGGATTGGCGAATCTCCCTGTCCTGCAAAAGCAGGTCATTACACCTCCATCGGGATCCGGCCACCGGGACAGGAGGAAGGCCAATCTTAATCTTTACCATATCGTGGTCCGACCAAGGGACAATCTCCACTCCTGAGTCGGTGACCTCTCCCAGCAGCGAGGCGTCAACCAGGATGTAATCGATACGGGAGAAGGCTGAATGGGTCTTTGAATAATAGGTGTAGTCTGGGTTCCGGCCCTTCACGGGGGTGCACGTGTTAGCCAAACCTAATTCCCCATTCACATCCTGGAAGGCCAACGCCAGCTTCTTGTGGTGACGGACATTGGGACAAGGCTTATCAGATTTCCTATCTCTCTCGGGGCAAAGCACCATGTTAAAATCTCCCCCAACCAGAAGGGTACCTTCAGAAAATGACATTATTACCCCTCTCATCCCCTCCCAGAAGGTATCCTGCGCTTCATTTGGAGCATATATGCAAACCAGTGTGAACAAACGACCCCTCACCTCCCCCTTCACCATGAGATATCGGCCATCCGGGTCTGCTTTTAAGGCTTTGAACGCAAAATGGGCCCCAGGAGAAATCAGCAAAGCTACTCCCCGCTTCTTAGACTGAACAGAAGCCGAGTACATCTGAGCTATGGGTCTGGCCCTGAGCTTAGGCTCTTTTCCCCGAACCCAGTGAGTCTCCTGCACAAAAAGAAAGTGAAGTCGCAGCCTCGCAAATTCCCTCACAATTAGGGACCTCTTCGTAGGCGAGTTAAGTCCGCGAGCATTCAATGACCCCACTGTCAAGAATTGGAGCGGATCATCCATTACAGAACAGATAAAAGCTCATAGCTCCATTCTTCGAAAAGCAAGCGTGTTTACTCCCACAATACTTCCACAACCCACTGACGATATAAGACAGCCCCAGGGGTGTGAGAATACCTGAAAAACCTGGCACATTGTAACTGTAACCCCAACAACATAACTCCCCCTTTTCCCCCCCTCCCCCCTCCCCCCTAATCGCCTGGTCGTTCCATGGCTTCATCCGATCGCCAGTCCAGGCCACCATTGTTTCCCCTCCACAGGCTCAATAACTCGCCATAATCAACACTCCGAGCCCCCCCCACCCCCATGTTCAACGTTAAGTACAAATAGCTACATCACCCTCCATTCACATAGGCAGATGTCGGCTTAGTCGTCAGGCACCAGATGTTCGCTTCAACTATTTGGAGGGCCTGGAGAAGCCGGGTCATTTTCCTAAATTTCCTCTGACCTCGCACCCTGCGCCTCTCCTTGGGAGCTTTGTTCCTTTTAGGGCCTGTCGGTGCTCGCTCGCGCTCCTGCTCCCCCAGTTCCATGTAGGAATTGTCCAAAAGTTCACCTGACACTCTTTGGATATCATCTTCAGTAATCAGGGCATACTTGTAGCCCTCGAATTCAAAGGAAAGGGAGAAGGGATATCCCCACCTGTAGCGGACCCCCTTGGATTGGAGCATCTTTGTCAGCGGGGAGCAGAGGCGGCGTCTTGCAAGGGTGAAGGCCGACAGGTCTTGATACACCGAAATCCGGGCCCCCTCCCACTCCACAGGGCCCTTCTTACGAGCCAGTTCCAGGATCCTGCTCTTTTCCGAGAAGTAATGAAAGCGAACTAAGACGGATCTGGGGCCTCTGGAGGGTGCACCTGCTCTGTGGGCCCTGTCAATGGTGGGTTCGCTGGTATTGGCTCCATCGAAGAGTACCCCTATTACTGCATTGACCGCCTTGATGACGTCTGCTTGAGTTTCTCCCTCGTGTTCCGGGAAGCCTAGGAAACGTAAGTTACAGCGTCGTTCCCTATTTTCCAGATCGTCCATTTTTAAAGAGCATCTCTCCTCTCTCCTCTCTCGCTCCGACAGGGCATATCGAATTGTGTTTCAAAGATGTCACTCGAGGCTGTGGTGTTCTCTAGTGCCTGGACTCTGTCGTCAATATTGTCCACCTTCTTGTCTAAGGTGTCCAGTCTCAGAGCAATATCCGCCCTAAAGCCTCTGATTTCTTCCAATAGGGCTGCCATGCCTCTGGTGACCGTGCTGGCATCGGTCGGCTCCTGTTGCACCTGGGTCGCCATTCCAGGTGGCCTCGGGGGATCAGGGGACGACCGGCGAAACTTCTGTAGGGATTCTCTCCAGTTCATCGACTCTCCCCGGGCATCCCTGTTCTGCGGGGGGGTTCCCCCAGAAATTCAGGATCAACGTGGCCCGCTGGCCCACCCAGAGGCGGCGCTGCCGGGGGGCTGGGGGTGCAGACCCAGCACCTGGGGTCCCAGTCCCGGGCCAGTTCGCTCCCGTAGGTTTTGTTTTGGCCTCCGCAGGGTTCTCTCCTCGCCTCTCTCCTCCCCAGCTCGCGCGACCGTGCTCCTGTTTGAGCTGAGAGGGCCTTCAGCGCACCGGTGGCCGGACCCGGGGTGCAGTCCGCCGGGGCCCAGCTCTCCCAATAAGGCCCCGCGCGGTAGGGCGGTCCGCCTAGGAAGTGCGGCGCTCGGGGGCCACTCCGACTCCCGTGACCCCTCCGAGGCCTATGTGTGTGTCGCTGTGTCTCCCCAGCCTCGCTCCTGTCACCTCCCGCGGCGTCGTCGGTCCCCAGGGGGGCCGCCCAGATCGGGCCAGCACTGTCTCACCTCCTGGGTGCGGGGTCGCCGCTCGTGGAAAAAACGTGGAAGGCCTTGGGTTGCCAGCATGGGCCAATGCGAGCCCCCACCCGAGGCTCCAGTACGCCCTACACGGGCTCCTCAAGTTCCACCCACTCACTCGGGGGCCGCTGTGCGCCGCTCCTCACCTGGTCCCATAGGCCTCGTCCAGGCCCACAACTCCGCCGCACCCTCGCGGGGCCGCTTCACGCTCCCGGGCCCGCCGCGGGTGCCACCAGGCACATCCGACCCCCGTTGGACTGCACACGGCTGGGGGGGAGCCGCCAGCCCGGGTCGCCGACCTCCGCGCAGGCCTCGTTCAGGCCCTGGAGCAGAGTAGATCTCCGCGGAGCTGCGGCGCCGTAGGAGGGAGGGGCCTCCGTCCCTCAAAACTCGGAGGCTTCGTTCTCCAACACGGTTCCACCTCGGGAACCCAAACTCGGGCCGGGGGCGCCCGCGGCACTCGTGTGGGTGGGGGTGGTGTCGGCTCCTCGCTCCGGGGGTTTCGGGGAGGGCTCGGGACCCTCAAACAGCGCCCTGGCGGGGAGACGAGCCGAGATGCGTCAGACCATCTCTGCGCCCCCTGGTGGATCCCACTTTTATTTTTTTAATAACATTATTCCTCATGCTATTTATATTTAGATGCAATGATTGGCAATAGGTTTATTAGTACAGGCCCTTTTATTTTAACAAGACACCACTAGGACTGTGTTATTATTATTTGATAGCCGTAGCTTGCTCCCATCTGTAGATTTAAGATTAGATAGGCGTTTATCAAACCCTTTTTGAAGTTTAATAAACACCCTTGAACTGTGGTCACTTGTGTCTGTCTTACTGTTGATACCATGCCTTCCTTACACTCCCCAGACTCCCCACACCCCCTAGCCTCCTGGGTGTCTCTCTCTCTCTCTCTCTCTCTCTCTCTCTCTCTCTCTCTCTCTCTCTCTCTCTCTCTCTCCTTCCTTCCTTCCTTCCTTCCTTCCTTTCCCCAGACTCCGGTGTCTCTTCTCCAGCCTATCTTCTTTCTGTTCGAACTTTTTCTTCTCTCTTCCTGAGGAGTCTCCAAATGAGCTCCTTCTCTAAACTCCCACACCAGACTCACCAGTTTGGTTCCTTTTATGTGGAACTGACCCTGCCCTGCAGCCTACCTCTTACCTAACAGGACACAGGTGTGAACAGCACTGAATGGGAATTTAAGTTGAGTTTTGCTGAACTCTCCTGCTGGGCAGTCTTGTCTGAGATCTGTGACAAATCCAGGGAATTCGTCCCTTCTCCCCAAGGGGGAGCCACCCCCTGTGAAACTAGTATGGTGAGCACACTACGCAAAAACCTCCCTAGGGCTTTGGGCAAGCAGGATCTCACTGGGAGTGACCTCCCTTTAGGGGCCAAGGACTCCCAGTTGAAGAAAGTTGTGACATCTCCCTTAGCCCCAATGTCCCATGTAAACGCTGCATACATGAGAGTAAATGATATCAATGTAATGAAGCACTCGCACATGCTTGGTATGGGCTGCTGACTCCTCCTTAAAAAGCTGCCCCAGTAGCAGTGGGACAGTATCCCACAATGTAGTGAGAAACCTGAAGGTGTCTCACCCGCTAGTCTCTGGTGATCTGTCATCCAACTGGCCAGGACACTGCCATCGCTTTTGGATCCAGTTCCTGGGGGGTGGACCAGTGCGGGAGGATCACCAGGATGAGGGGTCTTCGGGAAGTGGGACACCGGAGGGTGAGACACAGTATCCCCTTTCTTGTAACACCTTTTCCCCATCCTACCAGGTAGGATACCTAGGAACTCGACTCCAACCCATTCCCGACATGAACACTTTCTCACTGACAGTTCACAGTGAGTAAAAATGGACTAACACCAGAGCAGCATACCTGACATGTCCCAAAACCATTCATGCAAGGTCAGGCAATTACGGATTATTACACACACCTGACTTCCATCACACTTGCCCACACGGATAAAAGACGGAGCATGAAAGCACACTCGGGGACGTGGCTACATTGCCATGGGATAGATCGAGTTTCCTAGGTGCTCCTGCAGATCCGTGGATGATCCTTTAAATAATATGCTGTAAACACAGGCTGTTATGTGTTCAATGGCACCTGCTAGTGTATGAATACAAGAGGCATGCAGCTGGCGGAAAGCTGAAGAAAATCACAGCATGCAAAGTCAGTAGCGGGATGAAGGAGTTTGGTGAGGTGGGATTGTGAAATTCAACAAGATGGCGACCTGAGGACAAAGAGATTCGCCAGGAAATGACTGCGCTGCAATAAGGAGAGCCGGTAGCATGATATGCATGGCGAGATCAGAGGAGTGATTGGGTACAGTGGAGCGGAACACTCTCAGAGCAGAGAGGAACGAAGCTCTGCAGTACGGGTGTGATCACAGCGGCGTGAAGGAGAGCATGTTGCAAGCTGGCGACCCGGCCAGCGCCAGAGGGGTACAGCCGGAGATCTTGGTGTGCTGCAAGTTTGTGCAAGACAGGAGGACATTGCCGGGGGGAAAGAAGGCAGAAAGAAGCAATCGAGCGCTCGTCTCCATGGGATCGTGAGAACCGAGGCTCCTGAAGCAACGTGGAACGCTGAATAGCTGCGGCCCAAGCAACGAGCGAAGGTGCATAGAAAGTCCTCCTCACGGTTGATAAGCAGGGGGACAGATATTTAGCAAGCAGAACTCCTATGAGGCTGGAAAAACTGACACAGAGCTTGTGGAGAGTGTATAGACAAAGGAGGTAGTGCCGCGCAGTATTGCAACTGACTGAAAGTGAGGAGACAGTGTGGCCGCCAAGCAGCTGAGAACAAGCCAGTGACACGGAGACTGGCATAATACATGGAGGTTTATAGTGATAGTTTCGAATCAAAACATTTGAAAAACAAACGTTTTGAAAACAAAAGCTGTGACATGCTATATTTAACATGCAAAGAGCATTTCTTTTCTGAAACCAAACCATTGGCAATAGTCATGGATTGGTTTAAATTGAAATGCACTTTTACATGTTAAAAGTAGCATTTCAATTCTTTTTTTTTGTAACGTTGAAACGTTAGATGGAGCTGTCCAGTGCTGCAATTGCAGCACTGGACAGCTCCATGTAACATTTCAAAGTTTTAGTGTATATTGGCATTTAAATGCTTTTTTTTTTTTAACTTTGAAACGTTACATGGAGCTGTCCAGTGCTGTAATTTTAGTACTGGACAGCTCCATGTAATGTTTCAAGGTTTTAGTGTATATTGGAGGGGGGGGGGTTTCCCCCCCCAAACCCACGCCAGACGCCCATGCCCCCCAACCCTAACCCAAGCCCCAACCCTAACCCATGTCGACGGCACTTCACATTTTTTTCTAAGAAATTGTCATTCGAAAGAATGGCATTTCGACAAAAAAAAAAAAAAAAAAGTTTGCCTTTCGAAACTTTTACATTACAAAAAATGACAGGACACCTACATGGACATAGCATTGAGTTGGACACAACATTAACCGGATGAATTGTAATTGCAAGCAGGCACACAGTGGAGCCCAGGAGAGGGACAGCAACACGTGGAGTTCAACAACAGGCACCACACTGTAGTCAGAAGAGGCAATGTTCAGAAACAAAAGAAGGGCATGCAAGAGCCAATGAGGGTTCTACATATTGGCTCGACTGCACGAGTTGGGAGACACACGATAGTACGCCTGTGAGGCTGCGTGCACAGAATGAGGGAAGCCCAGCGGTGGGTAAATAGGAAGTGCTGCCTATGGGGGATCACCGGATTGAGGGCACACAGCAGCTGGGGAACATCACAGGTGTATGCATACCCCTGAGACCTTGTAACAAGCAGAGAGCCAAGATAACAGTAATGAAAAACAGTGGACAATAAAGCCAATAAGTTCTGTTCATGAGACTGGATTGGACGCTACACTGGGCAATGCACATTGAACCGGCAGAGTGAAAAGCAGCGGCAACACAGTGAGACGAGGCAAACAGCGTTGGCACTTACAGGAGAGCAGACTGGGAGAGAAACACAGCAAATGCTAAGGGTCTCACTGTCAGGCAGATACCAGACCTGCACAGCACAAGATGTTACTGTGAAGGCGAGAGACTACCCTTGGGGCGGACTAAAGGAAACAAGTGATCCCTTGTTCCCCGAGAAGGGGTCCAGAAGTGCCACAGGGTCAAGAAGAGGAGAGACTTGGCTTCATTATAATATCAGAGCGCCCACAACTCAGAGAAATATACATTAATCCTCCTGACCTAAGGACTTAATACATGGAACCGGCGGGCTCCATTGTGCACTGAGCGGAAATAGGACTCCAGCCATTTAGAACTGGAACAGACTGAGGTAACGGGATGGCATCTAAACTTCCCACGACCAAAGGGAAGCAACCCACACTGGAGGAATTTACAAAAACCCTGCAGCCAACAGAGGGGGCCAGGAATAAAGACAGGAACCCTCCAGTGGACACAACCCTGACACGCAATGATCAGATGATCCTGGATGCGATTGCAGACCTGAAGGCGACATGGGAAACCAAACTGGAGGCAGCCACAGCCGAACTCAAGGCAGCGCTGGTGCTTAAAGTGGGTTCAGTACAGGATTAAGTCAACCTACTCAGACAAGACGTATGAACAATAGCGGAGCGTACAGACGAGCTGGAGAAAGAAGTGACCACAAACACGGCAGCTCGCGCATCCCACGCCTCGGAGATCCACATACTGAAACACCAAGTAAACAACCTAGAAAACAGAGCAGAGGAAGCCGAAGGGCGCGCCCGGAGGAACAACATACGCATAGTGGGACTTCCGGAGGGCGAGGAAGGCCCTAACCCAACGGACTAAGTCGAGACCATGCTGCTTCAGGAAATAGGAGGAGGGGCGCTCATCCAAGTGTTTTCATTGGAGAGAGCACACAGAGCGCTCACAAGGAGACCACCCTAGGCTCCCCCCCCCCCCCCCCCAAGGCCAATAATTGCCAAGATACTGAATTAGCGAGACAGAGAGAAGATCCTGGAAAACTTCCGGAAAGGAGGCACAATATAAAAAAGCATCCATGACCATACAGCGTATCCAGATTATACACTTCTAGTGCAAAGAAGGCGACTGAACTATGGGACCGTGAAGAAGAGATTGCGTGAAACGGGTTACAGATATATGCTGATGTACCCGGCAAAACTCAAGTGTTTCATAAAAACAAGGCTCGGGGCGTGGCTAGGCGGCCATGCTGTAGGAGGCACGATCGCAGAGCCCCACCGAGATCATGCAGAGATTCTAACCACACGGGCACAAAACGACTGGTAAAGAGCCCAGACTAACAGATATGGACGTCGATTCTCCCGAGGAAAAACGGAGTAAGGATTGCAGAGAAAAAAGCAAAAGTAGGCGCCACCTGCGAAAAACAAAATGGTGGGCGCAAGGACCTGAGCAGCCGAGAAAGAACCTCGGAGCTCCGCAACCCGAAAGGAAAAGGTCCACAGGTGATGCACGACCAACCAGGGAGGGAAACAACTCCCATAACAGCGGGGGCCCTCCGGAGAGGTGGTGGAGCCGAACCAGGGCGACCCAGGAGGCGGAACAAGGAGCACGGACAAGGACATCGCGGGAAGACGAGGCCGAGGAAGCCCAGTGGGGAGAAGGGCCACGTGAGCCCCGACCCGACACGGGAGCGAACCGCACCAGTCGCGACCGCCTCTCTGAAACCACAACAAGGGCCACACGAGTCGGGACAAACGCAACAGCAGGATAAATAAGGACCCCATAGCCCGGAGACCCGCTACAAACTGCACGGATCATAAGGTGAGGGGTTAACTTGGAGAAGGAGGAAAGTACATTGGGACACACGAACGACAAAGCCCACGGCTGGAGACCTGGGAAATAAGCCCGGGACACCTATCAACTAACAGCGGACCGGACCGAGATCCATTGACCACTACGCAGCATTCAATTGGACCCCAAAAAGAATGTCGAACCGGAAAACGGAAAGTAAATCAAAGCAAACCAGCATAGAAACCTTCACCAAACCACCCGGGAACACGCAATCTGTTCAGCCCGACGCAGCAATGGCCTCCTCAAGCACAATACAACGGCTGGAAGACACAAATGATAGACCGATCCTAGAAGCCATAGCGGCCCTGCAAACATCCCTCAAGGCCAAAATGGACACAGCAATAGGCGCCCTCAAGGCGTCGTTAGAAAACAAACTCGATACCGTCATGGTAGATGTAGGCCTTCTCCGCCAGGACGGCAGAAATCTGACGGATAGGGTAATGACAACAGAACAGCAAGTGCAACAAAACACCACGGACGTTGCAATCGCACAAACGCAAATGTCGGAGGTAATACAGAAGATCAAGATCCTCGAACAAAGGGCAGAAGATGCGGAAGGAAGGGCACGCAGGAATAACATCCGTATACTCGGACTTTCGGAGGGCGAAGAGGGTAGAGACCCCACAGAATATGTTGAGACTATGCTTCTCCAAGAGATTGGTGCCGGAAAACTGTCCCAGGGCTTCACGGTGGAGAGGGCACACAGGGCATTGACCAAAAGACCGCAACCCGGTGCCCCTCCAAGAGCGATGATTGCCAGGATTATGAATTTCAAGGACAGAGAGAAAATATTATCAAGAGAGGGGGGAGTGATTGAGAAGGGCTCCTCCAAGATCACAATCTACCGAGACTATACAGCGATGGTTCAAAAGCAAAGGGCGAAATTTGGCCCAACTAAAGAGTGCCTCAGGACAGCTGGAGTAAGATACATGCTCCTATACCCAGCCAAACTTAAAGTAATACACCAAGGGAAATCACGTTTCTTTGACTCGACCGAAGAGGTCCACACATGGATGGATCAGCAGGGCTTCCCCCAGCAAAGTCGAAGGAACCGAAATAACAACGGGAATCAGCCTTGCTGAAAATAAAATAAGCGTTAGCCCAAAGAATAAGACGTCAACATATAGAAACATGACCGTGCCAGATGCACAAGACGGAGGAGCGCCTTGCCCCATTCCAGCAGAATCGCACAAGAAACCACCCCCCTGAAGAAGAAAGTTCAACAAGTTAAGATGCTAGTTTGGAAGCATCACGCTGCGGCAAGCCAGCCCCACCTCGGTGGACAGAGCGAGAGAAGCGGCGAAGCCCGTGCAGGGGTGGAGTGGCTGGGCGTTAGTTTAAAGGTTATGGTTTATGTATTGGTTAGTACTAAGTATGACCGACTGGCACATGGCACTACCGATCGGAGAGACAATTTCAGAGACCACAGAATGGCCCGAGAGGGTGGGGAACAAGACGACACACAGCAACAAATCATGGGAAGTTACCTCGGATGCAAAGGCGGGGTGGCCCTGGAGAGGAGAGGAAGACCCAGAGATCTAGAAGGAAGAAAGATAAGCAGAGCATTGCACAAAACGAAGGCTATGGGACGACAGAGCCGAAACAAGCGCAGCACACATGGAGCCTGACGAGATAACAATAGCAACCTGGAATGTGCGAGGCCTTAATGCGTATGTTAAAAGGCTCAGAGTGTACGCCTGGTTAAACAGACAAAGTCAAAATAGCAATGCTCCAGGAGACGCACTTGACATCAGAAAAACAAGCCAAAATGAGCAAGATATGGGGAGGACAAGTTTATAGCACCACGTATTCGAACTATGCAAGGGGAGCGCTAATATGGATTGCGCCAGGAGTACCGTTCCAGCTAATAAAACAAGAAAGTGACACCGAGGGAAGACTTGTGCTAGTGCATGGTATGCTAGAAAATAAAGAGGTATGCTTGATCAATACCTACGCTCCGAATCACGACGCAACAGAATTCTTCAGAAACATAGCGCCCAAATTGGCCGAATATAGGGAAGCTACACTCATCTGGGCAGGAGACTTTAATTGTACTTTGAACCCACTCCTCGACAGATCAGATGACAAGTACAGAAAACCAGCTCCCCCTGCCAGGGAGCTCCAGAAAGCCCTTGCACAACTGCAGCTGGTGGACGTCTGGAGATAGGTACACGGAGGCGGGAGGGGGTACACACACTATAGCGCACCCCACGGAATATTCACACAAATAGATTACCTATTTACGGGTGCCGAATCTCTAATAGAATTTACAGGCATTGACATTAAGGCACGCACACTCTCAGACCACGCCCCGATACTAGCAACATGGGCGTATACCCATAGGAGAACCCCAATACCGACATGGCGTCTCCGAGCGGAGGCACTGAGGGACAGCGAACTGGAGGAACATTTGCAAGTGGTGATAGATGACTACTTTGAACACAATGAGGGGAGTGTGGGAAGTAGTGCCACACTCTGGGACGCATTTAAGGTGGTGATAAGGGGGGCGGCGATTGGGAAGACAGGAGGGCTGAAAGTAGCCATTATGAGAGAACTGGACAAACTAGAAAGAGAAATTAAGGGGGAGGAAAGAAGGGCAGAAAGGGCGAGTGAAGAACCCAGGGAACTCCTAGCGCTAAGGACAAGATGTATGGAACTCTGGGAGAAACTGGGGAAGCTAAATTACAGGAAATACTTACAGAGGCTGCACGCAGAGGGAGACAAACCGAGCGGGCTCCTAGCATGGCTCACTAAGCAAGAAAACAAAAAAGACCCCATAGCAGTACTAATAGACGAACCGGGGGCAGAGGTCAGGAACCAAGAACACAAACACCCTATTCGCTGATTTCTACGAGAAACTTTACACCCCTAACCCGGAAATGGAACCGGAAGACATTCCGGATGCCCTAGCGGAGATAAGATTACCAAAACTAACGGCAGAACAAGCCCAACTATTAGATGCTCCTATTACAGTAGAAGAAATAGAGACGGTGATCTCCGAGCTCCCTTCAGGTAAATCCCCGGGCCCCGATGGACTTCCGGGGGAGTTTTATAACACATACAAGAACACTATCGTCGCAAAGTTGTTAGAAACATACCAGGAAGCATATGAGGAATCGCAACTGCCAGACAGCATGTCGGAAACGACAATTGTGCCGATCCTCAAGCCCGGAAAACCCCCAGGGGAGTGTGCGTCATATAGACCAATTTCCCTTATCAACCAAGACGTCAAGATACTCACAGTGGTCTTAGCGAACCGCCTGAAATTAGTGATACCCACACTGATCCACTCAGACCAAACGGGCTATATCGCAGGGCGCAACACGTCATGGAACCTCTGCAGACAACATTATGTTATAGAACAGACAAACCAGAGACAGGGCGAATGTGCGGTAGTGTCATTAGACGCCGTCAAAGCATTCGATTCAGTTAGCTGGAAGTGGCTGCTGAGTGTCTTGGCCCACTTTGGCATGGGAGAAGGGTTTCTTAGATGGATTAGATTGCTATACAAAGACCCCAGGGCAAGAGTGAAAACAGGGAGTCAGATCTCGAAAGCATGGAGAATATACAGGGGAACCAAGCAGGGCTGCCCTCTATCACCGATGTTATACATATTGGCCCTGGAGCCATGGGCTGTGTTCCTCAGGGCAGAATACGAGGACACAGGAATAGATATAGATGGAGTGGTACACCAGGTCTCACTGTATGCAGACGATATCCTCCTCTTTGTGGACAATCTGCGCGTCAACCTACCCTGCCTCTTAGAGGCGGCGGAAGCCTACACTACACTCTCAGGGATTGCCATCAATAAAGAGAAATCTGTCCTCTTCTCCCTGGCCGAATTAAAACAAGTGCCCCGGGATGAACTCCCAGACATGGGTCTGGCGTGGGCGCCGCACTCCTTCCGGTATCTAGGAATCGAAATACACCACAACACTGTAGAGTCACATGAACGCAACACACTAGCAGCCCTAGATAAAATACAAAAGGCCATGGGCTTCTGGGGGACACTCCCACTGGGGATGATGGGTAGAGCGGCCATTCTGAAAATGGTTGTGCTTCCAAGATTGCTATATTACTTCACAAACATTCCACACGCCATACCCAGAGCCTTCTTTAAGAAACTGAACACAACAACACGGGGGTTCCTGTGGGGAGGGGGAGGGGGGTGCAAAATCGCCATGACAACCTTACAGAGAGATTACGAGGAGGGGGGCATCAGGCTGCCCGATTTTGAAAAGTACTATTTAGCAGGACAGCTGCAATTTGTGGTTAAATGGCTGGGAGAAGACGAATCAATAGATAAAACACTTCTCCAACCAGCACTGAAATCCTACTATCTACGTGAAGTCCCATGGCTCGACAAATCCCTGCTCAAGACCCTACCAAACATGCTGAAGCTCGCAATGGCATTGTGGGCGAGGGCGTGGAGACTACAGAAGATCAAGGACCATTGTTCAGCTCAGATCCCACTAGCGGGATTAGTAGGCACAGATCCCAACACACTTGCAATATACAGATCCCAATGGGAAGCGAAGGGTGCAGCACAAATTGGAGACTTGAGGAAAGACGAGCAGTGGGCAGAATTCCAGGACATGGTGGAGGACTGTGACATACACGAAGGTCAATTCATCCTATATAACAGGATAATACTAACAATCAAGAAGAGGTGGCCAGAATGGCCAGACCAAGAGGACATAGAAGGGGAGTTGGATGCATGGTACGACATATCAGAAGGGGGACACACGACCTCCAGATTGTATGAACAAATGCTAAAAGTTAACAATTCGCAAGTGCTACGCACCAGAGAGAACTGGGAAGAGGAACTCGGGAGACCCCTTGGTGATGAGGAATGGTCCAGGGTGCTGAAATACCCAAAGAAGGTATCAAGGAACGCACGGTTCAGACAAGCACAACTATACGTCACACATAGGGCATACCTCACGCCTAAGAGAATGAACGCAATGATGCCGGGAGGCCCCCGCACATGCCCCTGTTGCCCGGAAGAGTAAGCAGACATGATACACATGTTCTGGACCTGCCCAGTGATACGGGTCTTCTGGGCCGAAATTAGACAGAGTGGCCAGTAGTGGACTCCGAATACAAGAAGAGAATCCTGAACTGTACTTGCTGGGTCTCTTCCCAAGAGGAGGCAGACACAGGGCGCACCTGGCTAAAATGACAGACCTACTATGCATATTAGCTAAACGGCAGATAGCAATGGCGTGGAACTCAAGGGAGGGCCCAAAAATAGATCTATGGTGGGCGGACTTTAAGAAATGGGCAATGACAGAGATAGCAGTGTGGATAAAGGCGGTACAGAAAGGATTGGGGGAAACGGGACAGAGAATGATGGCATGGAACTCTCTGATGCAGAATTTATTTGAACAAAGAAAAGACAGTGAAGAAGAAAATCCGGGAAGGGGGGGGGGGACAGTGAAGGACAGTCATTCGATAAGCCCCCAGAACAGGAAGGCGTGAAAAGTAAACACTAAAACAGACATGAGAAATGAGGTGGTCCAAAAGACTTGATCCCCACCCACTCTGAGGCGAAAACGTGAAAGGACATATATGCCAAGTGCCATACGGCCAGTTATGTTGTTGGTTAAATGTTTTTTTTGTTTTGTGTAATATTATTAAAAATCAATTAAGAGTTCAAAAAAAAAACAAGGCTCTGTTCTTTGAGACCCCGGAAGACGCAACGGAGTGGTTGGATGCCCAAAACTGCTGTTGGGAGCGGACAGCCAGAAAGAGGACGGAACGGATAAGTGAGGCGTCATTTGCACGTTATTTGTGCAAGTGATTTACTCCACTGATATCTGGTTTTTGAATTTGGATATTTTAGATCCTGAGTGCGGCACGGTGGAGTCCATTCGGGAGGGTCCGGGAACATGTCAGGGGATGTGGCAGACGTCTCTATTCTCCAAGTGTAATGGGGATATGGATGAAAACTGAGATTCCTCCTACAAGTATTATGCCAGAGGATGCGCCTATTGCAGCTTATTGTGGCACATTACGGAAACTTCGAGGGCAGCGACAGAATGCTTTGCTTTTATCCCCTTCTGGGATTTCAGCATTCTTTTCATGTCATGGTTATTCAGCCCTTGTCAGACAGCCCGAGAACGTGTGGGTCTATTTAGCCCAGCGAGTTTTGAACATTTCACATTTCTGCTTGACTGATGTGAATAGCTCCGCAGATTTGATCTCAACATGCCTTTTGGCCATTCCAATGCCTGCCCCCATTCTAAAAAGAGTTATTTGGAGTCTTGCATAAGGATTCATTGGTTGAGCAATCGGATATCCAGAATTCTTTTTCAGTGTATGAATACTGTACATTCTGTGCTGACACTATCCACAAATGGAGAAACATGACCCATCTCAGGACACATGACATTGCTCCTGCTGATGTCTGTTATCAAATGACTTCTGATCCATCCTAGTGTCAGCAGCTAAAGATTAATGTGAATGTAAAATGGACTGCTTTTGAGCGACGATTATGTACAAGATCTATAAGTGTTTGTGCTGATGATATGATATGCAATTTTACTATTTTCACTCCGAGCCACCTGAACCATGTAAAACTTCCCCATGGTTGGTTGTTTTCCTGTGGAAACTTCACTTACTCATACATTCCTGCTAATATTTCAGGTGGCCCATGCACCTTGACATGCCTTGGTTTAATGATGCATCCTTTAAAACCTGCAATTGGGTGTTCTATACATGCTTCTTCATATACTGCCTTAGCGCCAGATTGCAATTCTGAACTGCATTTACTCTGAAACATAGGTGTTAGCGTTAGCCATTTCCATTATCGGGATTTGGGGCTTAGCGGCTGGGGGATATAAAACCATGATTAAATGAGCCTGTCTGGTAGTTAAAGAGCTCAATGAAACCTCACAAGCTTTAACTGAATTGTTGCTAGATAATAGAAATTTTAGGAAAGCTATTTTACAAAATGAGCAGCTATAGATTTATTTTTTTAAGCATAATTTGGGGTGTGAAACGATGCAAGGGATGTGTTGTTTTGACCTGGGTGATCACTCCCAATCTATTGAAAAACACCTTAAAAGGTATAAAGGATCTGGTTGCCCGAGTAACACAAGATCAGGATGGGGATTGGTGGGAAAACTTGTTTGCATGGATTCCTGAAGCACGGCGTTCTGCATTGATTTGGATGTTTGGAATTCCTGTGGCAGTGATTTGTTTTTGTTGTTGCGCTTCATGTATTCCTAATTTGTGGAGAATGTTCCAACGATTATGGGTGTTCCATGCACGCCCGTCGGGTTATGGTAGTTGAGTGTCCAAGGGGTGGAGAGTAATGCTTGTGCAAAATGCAAGCTAGAACAACATGGCGTTGGTGCGGAGCCATTTTGGACACTCATCCCCCATCATTGTAATAAAAGCATGCGTCTCCACGGGCCTCGCAGAATAAACAAGCATTTCAGTAGCGAAAGCAGAGCAAGGTCACGTAACTACATAAATATTGTTGCGGAGTAGACTTGCTGTGGAGAATAGTTATGGTATTGTCCACTGAAGGACGAATACGGGAAGGGAGTCGGAGCGTCCTGAAGGTGCATGATAAGGGGGTCTGGGAATTAATGCGAGGAGAGGGGCGCTGGGTTTTTCTACTCCTGACTGGTTTTTTCCACTCTCTGCCCCTTCCACTGGTGATCTGCTCTTCGGCCGAGGGCAGACAACCGAGAAGGGCAGGGACATGCTCCCATAAAGAAGAGGGCATTTTGTGGCAAAATTCATTAGAACTTGGACCCCCGGGTGATGCAGTCTCGCTGAGAGGGAGGACGCTCCGCCTCAGACCCCGTTAGCACGAGTGATCTCTTTGCCTACCTACTCAGGGACTAAGCAATTTAGATCTATATCTCTATATTTGCAAGTGTATGTTTGTTTATGTATGCTAAATTCATATATACATATATTGTGTAAATAAAGGGCATATAACAAGCCATCTTTATTTTTTACTAAAGCAATTAGTCTATGTGTGCTTTCTTGCCTGTCAGAGTCCAATAACTTGTTTTGCTTGGGGCCGGAGAAACCTAAGTGTAAGTGTTCTCCTCACGTGGCCAAGCAAAAGCAAAACAGGTGGGGAGAGAGCGTGAGAAAGAGGAGCTGATGTGAATTTAGCTTACCCAAAGGGTAGCTGTACAGAACAGATGCACCGCTACAGTGCGAACACAATGCAGCCTGAAGGCAGGACCACAACAGCTACGTGATGACAGACGAGCCCGCACAAAGGTGCTGAGCACAAGTGTGTCGGGGCACTGCCGCTCCAAGGTCTCTGCCAGTGAGTTACCAAACCGGGACAAATCCAGGAGGTCGGCTTGTCAGAGAAGGCAGCCGCGGGGAAGGCAGCTGTAATGGAGAGCCAGGAACTAGCATCCTGCACAAGACAGTTCTGCTGCAGACGGAGAGACCATCTCCCTCAGAAGGGCAACAAAGAACAGTAGGTACATGGTATACAACAAGGAGAGGGAGGAGAGTGGTTCAGCTCTTCAGCGCTAGGTGAGAAACTGAGTAACAAAGCTATTCAAGCAGCTCACGCGTCACTGGGCCTAACGAGAAAGAAAATAAATTCCAACAAAGGGGTTCAAGAATCCCAAAACGAAAAGGCGATTATTAGAAACCAGGAGATAAAGGAATCCCTAAAAAGGGGTAAACTGAGGAACTATGCCCTAGAAGGGAAAAGACTGAAGACGAAAGTCTCTAAAAGGCTTTATGTGTAAGGCATAGTCTTCCTGAAGAAGACACTTTCCCCGAGAGGCAAAGCCTGAATTTGACCAGACGGTCAAAGCTACAAACGGTGGCTAGAGAACAAGAATCGGTTACCCAAACTTGAATCCACAGGTCTACGTGGGACTGCCAAAAGTTATCCCATCCAGGGAGTGGAACATCCCTGATGGGGTGAGCCAGAGCGAGCCTTGAAACAATTAAAGTACCTTAAAAACCAATTGCTACCCACAAAGAATAAACGTGTAAGGTTTACCCAGATTTGTGAGAAACAAGGTTGAATAGCTAGAGAAACAATGCAAGAGTCCCAGATAGAAAAGGGGACTACTAGAAACCAGAATATAAATGAATCACTGAGAAGGACTGAGCCTGAAGATCATATCCTAAAAGGGATTATCCAAAGAGTGAGGAAGGGGAAAGGAGCAAAGCGGGATTTATGTGACATACGCAGTCCTTCTGAAAGATATATCCTCCTGGGAGGCGAAGGTCTGGATCAGCGAGATATCAAAACCACAGGCAGCGACCAGGGAACAATAGTCAGGCCTTTAAATCTGAGTCTACAAATCCCCCTGGGACCACCATAGGTTATCCCGCCTGGAGAACAAAAACAACTCTAAAGCGTGAGTCAAAGATAACATTTGAACAACCAAGGTACCATTTAAAAACCAGTTATAGACATAAGGAAGAGACTTCTAAAGATACCTGGAATTGTGAAGAAAGACACAGGAGTGTAGCCCTTTTGCGCTAAGGAAATGGTGAAAAACGTTATGGTTTTTTGACAGTGTAAAACGTTATGTTTTTTAAGAGTAACAGGAAACCCGACTTGAGAAAGACAAGAGGGACATTTCTATATTTGTTTATATCAAAACATTTGTGATTTATTGGAGCCGTGAAAACAAAAAAACCACGAAAAACGGAAGAGGCAATTTCCAGAGACATTCATTAGCAGGGGATAAGGCACCAGCCAACACCAAGCAGAACACTTGTCTGAATCTTTTTTTTTTAATCATGTTTTAATAGGAGGTAGGGTCAGATAGATAGCTTAGGTATGGAAAGAATTGATTTATGTAGGACGTCCTGACAAGCATCTTTGTTTTGATGTTCTTAGATAGGGAAGCACTCCCATAGCAACAGGGCTAGGTGAGAGATTTTCTTTTACTTTAATAAATCTGAAGTATTGCACCAAGCTGTCCAGTCGTCTGCATCCCATCTCCGATCCACCACAGATCCTGGCTCCTCCCGTTCCTGTGCTGCAGAAGAAAGCTTTTTATTGTTAGTGAGTCATTTTGATTTTTCATAACACATGAATGAGGGATTGGATCAGTGCGCAGGAAGTGCACACCCAGCGACTTTGTCCCGTTTAAGCAGTAAGATAGCAAGTCTCCATGTACAGAGGCATGTGCTTGTAAGACATTGTTCTGCTGCTAATCTCATTTCCCCCTTAGGTTCAGTGTGTGCCATTACACCAATGTTATGATCTCCTGACTGCTGCTGGTGGTGGCATAATGGGGATAGCTGCCAACACCAGGCCTAGAATCACCTCACTTGTGGGGTTACCACTAGCCACTTTTAGAGTTAGAACCAGGACATTGTCCCACCAGATTCAAATCAAAGTGTTTGAAATCTCTCTGTTAACAGTAATATTAATAAACACCATTCACCTCTTTTTAGGATGGCTTTTCGGAACTAGCCATGTGGGAGGGTTCTGAAAGCCGAATCTAGATGATGAGCAAAGGCTTTTCAAAATTGGGCTTCCCAAAATCCCTTAAGGCTATGGAGGTTGAGTTTTGTACTGCATGCTATTATCTAGAATATATTGAGGCAGGGTCAGTAATATGACCCTTTCAAGGAGGTTTTTGGGGTACCCCTCTCAGCCTGGAGAAGGTGGCCTACCAGGGTGAAGCCAGAGGAAGTCCTACCCCAGAGGGAGAAGGTGGAGGGTAGGAGGGTCCCAGTCCCTGTCCCTTCTTTGTGTACCAGTATGCTGTTCAATAGTACTCTGTACCTCTGTTACAAGATGCTGGCCAGTTTCCCTCCATTTTCTTTGTGGAACCACAACTACCTAACTCCCTAGGAGGTAGACTGACACAAGAGTTGCCCACAAAAGCCCCCAGAGAGGGTCTGTGTGCCAGCGCACCCCAACCAGCAGCACCAGGAAGAGAAACTGCTGCTCGACAGCCACAATGAGTGTCAGCGCATATGCCGTATGCTGCCATCCGCTCCATATGAAATGCTCACCGGTAACAGATCCATTGAGCGGCTCCCAGATAAAGACGGCAATCCTTCAGACATTCGGAACGCTTACACGAACAGGAACATTTACTATAGTGGACCACCACAGAGAAACTATTGTGGCCCCTCATGCGAGAAAGGGCAGGATTTATACCCCCTTTTATGCATTTTCGGATTTTAGCACCACCCAGTTAGAGAAGGCAGGGACTAATTGGCCTGGGGAACTAGCAGGAGCGGACCAATGGAGGGAGGAGTGGGGTGGGGTGAGGATAAAATATGGACAGGAAACCGGAAGGTGAGGGTTGTTGGGGTAAGGTCAGAGGAGCTGGACCAAGACACCAGAAGTAAAAAGGACTGTATGGGGGCAATTTATAGAAAAGATGAGGCATTGGCTGGTAAGAGAACGTGGTTCTGTGGGCAGGAATGAATGCACGGTTTGTGAAATGAAGAGTAGGAAGTGACAAAGAGGGAAAGAAGTTTGTCTTAGAAGAAGGCGGGGAGGAGTAGAGTGTTCTAAATCGCCAGGAGCTGGGAGCTATTTAGCTCCTGGTTATAGCTAAGGGGAGCCTAGATAGCTTGAAACCAATAGCTACCAGCATTTTTAGACTCCCCAGGAAAGTGGTGCCATACAAACTGACGAATCATTGGATGTCGTCCCTGCTCCCCTAGGCGGAGCACCTTCTCATGGGGCCAGGGAGGTGAAGCCGCTACCCAATAGTACCGCTGGGGGTGACTAACCGATGGTCCCCCTGGGGGCAGTACTCAGCGGGTGGATCTCAAGGGAGGAATCCCCACTATGAGACTAGGGACGACTATACGGGGATAACACTGTATGACCAGCCCATTGCACAACATCCCTCATTCTCCTACCCTGTACAGGGTACCAGAGTTGCCCACACTTCCATGTACTTGTGTAGGATAGATGAATCAACCTCCTGAAGAAGTACTGAGATGAAGAAGAGCAGGTACTGCCTATGTGAGTCATATGAGAAGACTGGGACGAAGAAGAATCAAAGTAACCCAGTTGACAGTGAGAACATCAATACCAAGATGAAGAAGAGACATGGAGTAATGAAGAACACCCTGCAGAACCAAAGCCAGCATTCTAGTCAATATGGACAACATCTGAGCAAGTGGAACATAAAAAGGGAAGAAGGAATGAAGATGCCGTTCAGCCCTCCCTCAAAGAGCCGCAAGCAGGTTGGCGGTGCAGCGAAGAGAAGGAACATGCAGAACCGAGAGGTAAGGCGAGAAGGTGAAGCCTCCGAAGAAGGTCGGAAGAGAAAAGGACCCTACTTCTGACTGGAAGCAGGCTGCTGGTGCAGACGGAAGAGAAGGCACTACGCTTTCCACGCCGGAAAAGCAGACCAGCTGGGAGGAGCAGCGAGAGAGCCGCTGTAGCAGACCACACAGCGAGGGTGGGAAGGATGAGATAAGAGTCCTGGGACTGGCCGGACCCCGAACTTAAGTAACTGGAGGTAGGGGCTTGCCGGGGCTAGCTGGTGGGGACAGAAGAAGTGCCTGGGCCCCATACAGAAGGATAGAAGTACCCTAGAGAACAAGGCTGAGAGAAAACCCTGGAAAAAGACTTTAAATAAATTATTGCACATGAAGTAAAGGTCAGGCACCCCCAATTGCATATAAGATTGTACAACAGCAATACCTAGCAGGATAGTGAACCAGGTCTGCTATATAATCAGCAGAGTAACCTGTGAAAAGCCTGAGAAAGACTAGGGAAGGGAGTCATTTCCCCTGGCATTTCAGGGAACAAAGTAAAGCAAGAGGCTCAAGTAAAGCCAGGGGAAGAGATTTCCCTGACGTTGTATACTGTGCTTGAGAAAACCAGGAGAAGGGGAACATTCCTCCTGGTAATAGAAACAAGGCGCCTGGAGAAGGGAGGCATTCTCCAGGACGCCCATGGTGAAGAACAACTATGAGCAACAAGGAATGTTGATCCTTTGGAACTGGAACATTGTTTTATAAGTGAACTGAGACTTTCAATCTGGAACTTTGTTTTGAACTTTAAAAAGGGACTGGAGCCTGGGGAGAAGAAGCCATTTCCTCCAGCCAAGGTCCCGCCTGTAATTAGAACTATGATCCATTGTCCAGAAGAAGAGAATCATTTTTCTGGACCAAGAAGATTCACCAATCCTTTAGTTTAGTTATAAGTGTAAGGGAAGGAAATAGGTTTCTGACAGAGGACGTTGGACTTTTTATTAACCTGAACATCCTGACAGACCAGTGTTTTTGGTTGAGGTAGGAAAACCCTTTGAAAATAAGGAACGGTAGGGTTTTCTCTTCAATTTCCAAGATAATAAAGTTTATAGCCAAAAGAATGCCACCTGTGCGTCAGTCTCCTTCTTTCACATCCTTACAAAACATAGCTATGTAATATTAACTGTGTACGTTTAGCAATGTGTATACTAGAGAATTAAGGACACACCTAATGGACATTTAAAGCTTATTGGATAATGTATAACAGGCACAAACTTACGAGTTTGCATCTTGCACAACATGTAATTGCGCCTGGTTCTCCAAGGGTAGCTCCTGCCTAACGGGCGATGACTGATTGCAGGAGAGGAAGAGGAAGAGGGAGAGGGAGAGAGGATTATTAGGGCTACATCCCCATTTCCACCATACTGGGAGTTACCAGACGGGGCGAGGAGGGGAATCAGCCTGGAACTTCCCGGCCAATAGCCAGCAAAGGGTATGATTATAATATGATATGGCATTTATAACGCATCTGTACACAAGTGTTTCTAGGCGCGACAGGGAATGGATTTACGCCCATGCAATCTACATCTGGCAGCAAAAATGTTACAACATTCACACCCAGAACCCTGGAGTACTCACAATCACCAGGGCTACTTACTATCATTGGTCCTGTGGGAGGATGTCTAGGGGTTGCAGTGACTGAATTAAGTGTCTTGTTTGGGTACGGCAAGATGTCGGTTCCGATTTGGTCCCAGCAGACTTGGGGCAGGAAAAGCCAGACCCAAAATCACAGCTGCCCCAATGACTCCCAGGATGAGGATGGGCTACTCAGGAACAGCAAGCAAAATACACTAACAAAGAAATCATGGTCAGAGGTCAGCAGGTTCAACACAGTGTGGCAGAAAGGAGCAGGCACCAGGTGGGCCTCTCTTTAGGATGGAAAGCAGCTGATGCAGGGGACTATGTTCCTTGCCACGAGTTGAGTGCCGGCATAGTCCAAAGCTCTAGATCGGGATGGCAACTGTTGCAGTGGAGAGCCCTAGTAGGTGAATGTTCAACCTACAGGAGGCTCCCAGGCCACTCACAAAGTCCACTGGTACAGGACGCAGGAATAGTTGATCACACCAGTCCAAGAGAGTGAGACACTGTTCAGAGTCTTCCCTGGTTAAAGGAGCAATATCACAGTTTCACCAGTGGATGGCTTGGGCAATGCAGGTTCGCTTCAGCAGCAGTGCCTTGGGTCTTCTGTACAGTCTTCATGTCTTTGGATGCTTGGCTCCAGTGAGCGACCACTCAAATGGCTCCAGAGCTCCTCTTATCCAAAATCTAGGGGGGCTGCCCAATCATAGTCAGACATTTACCCCACATATGCCTAACAGCAGACATCCCCTGGAAAAAGTGTGAATTGGATTTGGATGCTCCCAAGCCCAGTTTCAGCAAGTTAAGTCACAAAAAGCACTTTCCCGGGTGTACTAGGTAGGACCCTGTGAAAGTGCATGGCAGTGTATGTGACTTTCTGACCTGAGTGGGCAGAAAGACTAGCAACGAGGAATATGGTCAAAGGACAGAGCTTTATTTATTTTTACATTTATAAAGTGTGAAAAACCCTGGGACATTGAGGTGCTGTTACAGACCAGTTGCACACCTGCGAATGTCAAGAAGTGGACCATACGATAGCAGGCTCCAGTGGCCTTAGTTGAGTAGACACATTTTTAGGGCTCTTCCGAAGGCCTAGTATGATTGTTCCACTCTCAGGCTGGGTGGAAGGGAGTTCCATGGTCTTGCTGCCACTGTGGGGAAACTCGAGTGCCGCCTTTGGCTCACTGGAGCTTTGGTTAGATGAGCCGGTGTGCGTATATCAATCTTACTGGCCAGGATGACTGGGCCTTCATGAACCTCTATGACGGGTAGGGTGGAGCTATGTTTGAGAGACATCTGCGAGTGATGGATAACATTTTGAAAATCTGTTAACAGACAGGCAGCCAGCAGGCATCTCTTCTTGCCTCTGAGATAGGTTCTCGTTTTGCAATGTTAAGTGCCGCTTGGATGGCATTGTTCTGGATCACCTGCAACTTGCGGATGTTGTGAAGGAGGTGCCGGCAAAGAGAGTGTTGCACTAATCTAGCTTCGCCCCAATGATAGCTCTAGCAATGGTGAGGTACTTATTTGGGGAGAAGCATGGTCTAGAGGCATTGATCAGCTTATTGGTGTAGGCCATGGAATCTGCAATGGTGTTTATCTGATGTGTCAGGGACAGAGTGGCATCAAGATTGACATCCAGGGTATTCACTGTGGAGAAATGGATCTGCAGGCCGACAATGTTGAAGGTGGAGTAAAGAGTATTTTGTTTCTTGATTACCGCCGACAGCCCTACCATCAGGATCTCAGTCTTCCCATTTAGAAAGAGGCTATTTGTAGCCATCCAAGCTTGGATGGACATGTAGATTGTATTTAGGGTGTGCATGTCTTCAGTTGAGTTGCCGGAGAGGGCGAGGAGGATTTGGATATCATCGGTATAGTTTGTGTACGATATGCCAATGGAGTCCAATAAGTCAAAAAGAGGTTTGGTGGATATATTGTAGAGGATGGGGGAAACAAGAGCCTTGAAGCACTCCACACAAGATGGGTGTTTGTGGGGCACAGGCCATTTGAGCAAACGCTGTGCTTGTTCCGTCTGCCAGGAAGGATGCTACCCAGGCCATGGCCTCTAGGGAGAAGTTGGCAGCGGAGGTCAGGTGATGACATAGGATTTTGTAGTCAACCAAGTCCAACGCAGCCGAAAAGGGCCAAGAGAAGGGCAGGCTTTCCCTCATCTCTAATTGCATCAAGTTGGTTTTTTAAGTCTAGTAGGGGCGATTCCGTTCCAAGGCCTGGTCGGAAGACCGATTGGCACCTTCCCAAAATGTGGTTGATTTCAAAGTAGCGCTGGATTTGAATGCATGCTGCCCTGTCAAGAATTATTTTTTTGAAAGGGGACTGTTGTGATCGGGCGGTAGTTGTTGGGGGCTGAGGGGTCTAGCGTGAAATTTACAATCAGTGGGAGAACCCAGGCTTCCTTCAGGCTAGTGGGAACTGAGCCAGAAGAGAATGAGGCATTGATAAAGGGGATCATAACCTCTGCACAGTCTTTGATGAGGGAGGCAGGGCAGATATCGCCTATGCCAACTCGATGGTTTCAGGCTCTTCAGGATTGCTGCAACTTCAGTTTCAAAGACATTTTTATTAGATCTCACTTCCAATTATTCATTTCCATCTTTCTAGTATCTGAGTTCATATTCTATAGTCTCTGTTGATCATGAGTCTAATGTAGTTCTTATTACGCCATTGACGCTAGTTGCAATGATTGCACTCCAGAATTGAATAATTCTGAATGGGAGTACTTTATCGTCGCCACTTAAAATTCGTGACCATCGCTGGTTGGCATTAAGCTGTGCTCTTGTGGATGGAATCATGTCTCTAAACAATAATCTTTTTTTTTTTTTCATCAAGGGCCGGACACATGATAATATGATGGATCGACTCCATTTGGTCTTTCTTTAAGCAAAATATGCAAAGGGCATCGTTTCCAATATCTGTTTTGTTTTGTTTAATACCTCGCTGGTTGGTAAAAGATTAAGATGTAGTCGCAGGAAGGTATCTCTCATTGCTTTATCAGGAAACTTTTGTAGATATTGGGGTAGTTGGTTTAGGGCGCGCACATCAGTTGCACAATGGAGTGCGAGTTGATATTCGGCTTTCTTTTTCATAGTTTGAATACAATCATTAGTCTGAAGTCTTTTCTTTACGACCTGCGGGTGGCTGACAAGCATGTCCATAGATCCACCTTCGTTCTCCATTATTTGTGTGCATGCTTTTTCCACATGGTCAGAACAAATAGTTTCAATGAAAATTCTTTCAGGCGTAGAATATCAATTGCTGGTTATGTCGTCCTTTGTCAAAGTCTTCCTATGAAGAGTTAAGAATGTATAGTTCTTGATAGACTCGAGAGATTGATGAATAAGTTCAAATTTGTAGAGCAAGTTCAAATCGTATTCTCGGGACTGAATATGCAGGGGGCAAAGAGGATCTTGCGCCTTACCAGCCCTTCTAAAGAATACCATACATCACATGGAACGTTCAACATTACTTTGCGGCCGTAAATTAATTATTGCCTATAGAAGGTGATAACAGGCTTGAATGAGTAGGACCCATATTTATTATGTAGCACCATTCCCTGTTGTGCTAAAGATAGAACTTTCAAGTATTTGACTGTTTGTTGTTTTGAGTTTTTTTCCTTCTAGAAATATTGAGGGTTGCAGTTTTTTTTCTTATTTGGCTGTCTTGTTAATGACACTACTTGTGTTTTTTTGGTGTTCATCTGTAAGTCATTAGCTGATGCATAGAGATCCAGATGTCTCAATCTTTTTTGTAAGCCAACTTGGGTTCTGTCAAGGATTACTAAATCGTCAGCATACATCACATATGATATGGGCGAGTTGTTCAGTTTCGGAGGGTTCGCTAGGATATTTCCTTGGCCGTCTGCAAAATCTGATGTATAAAGGTTAAATAAGGTTGCCACCAAGGGGCATCCCTGTTTAAGTCTGTTCCACATGTGGATTTCTGCGGATAAGAATCCTTCTTGCGATAGTCTGATTCTTATCGTCGTGTTTGTATAGAGGGATTTTATTGGATCGAGAAATATCGGTCAGGCACTTCCATGCCACTAGTTTTCGCCACAACTTTTCTCTATTGATGGAATCAAACACGAGTTTGAAGTCAATGAAGGCTGCATAGGTCATAGATCTGACTTTTAATGCTTCTTGTTTCAGCATGTTAAGAATAATCAAGTTGATGTTTGTTCCTGCATCTTTTATGAACCCGGTTTGTCTTGGGTTCAGTCTTCCGGCTGCTTTTGCCCACTTGATTCGATTTCTGAGTAGAAGGTAAGCAAATACTTTACCCAGAGGATCCAGAAGCGCAATGGGTCGATAGTTTATATACAGTTTTCTATCGCCTTGCTTGAAAATTGGGACCAGAATGGCAGTTTTCCAGGTCCTTGGGATGATCTTATTTTTCTCAGTAGTCACCATTATTTGCATATAGAAGTCGGTCCATAATTCTGTATTCTGCCTGAGCATCTCATTGCTCAGACCATCTGGGTCGGGGGCCCGAGAGGGATTTCGTAGTTTTATATGCATTAGAATGTAATCAGGTTCCCTACAGATGTTCCATTTCTTACTTTTAACAGCTGGTTGGTATTTATGCAGGTATACCGTTTTCTGATATAATGCTGAAAAATGTGATACCCACTCAGTTTCAGGGACATCTAGTATAAATCTCTCGCTCTGTTGGTAATTTTCATTTAACAAAATCCATAGATTTCTGCTATTTTGATTTCAAAGTGAAGAGAGTATATTTGTTCAGCATTGTTATGAATTAATGTTACTTTTGTAGACGTATGCCAATTTCTGTGTTGTTGTTTTAGATGTTTCACAGTTTTCATAGAATCTTCCTGTCCAGATTTGATGGTAATTCTTATATTCTTTCATAGCTCTGTTTTTTCATTGCTATTTGCTTATTATATGTATGAGAATGTTTCTTTTTCTCAATTTGTTTCTTCTTATTTAATAGCATATATGGTTTTAACAGCCAGCTGTATTCTTGTTTCTAGGTGTCTGGTCGAGATGTCACTTGAAAGTCACTAGTTATCCTTGCTACTTGCGTTTCAGTTATTTTCTAGATGGTTTGTGGCAGTAGTCAGCTCTAATGTGGGATTGTAGCCTATTTTTGCTGTGGACATTAAATCCGTCCGTTCAATGGACATTCTGTTGTGGTCACTTGTATTAGTTTCATTGTTAGAGAAACTCTTGTCCCGGATACCCTCAGAAGTATATATGTAATCCAGGTGTGCATGTGTCAAGCCTCTCGACCAGGTTGGTTTGGCCGGAATATCATTGGTCCTGTGGACATTTATTAAAGTAATGTGCCTTTTCTCCATATCTTTGGTCCATATATTTGTGCTCGTATTGGCAAGTTCCGTGTTTCAGTTTTCTGCCCTTGACTATCAAACAAGTGCAAATTGAAGTCTCCACACACCACAAGATCTATATATCTGTATTTAGCGCAGATATCATCAATGGAAGTCAAAACTGTATCGAATAGATCAGGGTTGATCGCTATCAGTTCCAATAGATATTGACAGAGATAATCATTTTTTCCTTATTCTTCGTAGAATATGTAGATATTTTATATTCAATGATAGTATATTGCATCCAGGCATTCGGATTTGTGTTCTGGAGAACTTCCATAACACTGTCTAATTTAATCAGCGTCAGGAGGCCTGCCGAATGACGCCCCTTGGTCGATTTTATAGCTGGATTTATACAAGCTATGTATCCATCACAGGTTGGAGTCTGACAAAGCCAGGTCTCTTATAGGCAAATCTGATGTTCGGTAAGGGCGTTGTTTTCGTCCCTTAATAGATGTCCAGAACCTCTGGAGTCCCACGAGCAGATACTGATTCTGGTTTGTTGGGTCAGGATTGGTGGTTACTGTTGCTCTCTCTTGTATTTTGTGTATACTCGCGCTTCGTTTTCTCTATGAATTGGTCGATACGGTAAAGACAATCTTCTGCTTCGTGTCGAAGCATTTTCGCATAAGTGATTACTTCTAATATTATCCTCTTCATCTCTGTATTGAACCTGGGGGGAATCTTGGTACATCGGTCTATGAGTTTTAAAGAGTTCCATTCCCATTTGTTGGTTAGGAGCATTGTGTTCGATAATTTCATCAGTCTTATTTTTTTCAAATCGAGTGCAATTAAAGCCAAGTTTGACAAATATTTCCGTGTTATCCATCACCTTTTCCAGAATGAGAGGAGTTTTAAATTGGATCCATACCTCATCTGTTTTTTGTTCATGAAAAAAATTCGACTAGATTGATGTCATCAGATTTGATTGTTTTTAGCTGCAGGATAACATGCATTAGCAAGAGAATATTTGTTCTGTTCAGCATAAATCAATCGTTCTTTGTATGCATCCGTTCCAGCTTTAGCCTATTGCTTGAATCATTGCGTCAGGGGATTTGAAATATTGGTAACTGTCGGTTTTTTGTTGATTCTATGGAAATTGTTGAGTGGTCTCTATTACAGCTTTCTTCTGATTGGTTCACTTGTTCTTGGAGAGATGTATCTGACATGATGCTATAGTCTGTACTTATACTCCCTAATTCGTTGTCCGAGATGTTTTCGCAAGAAAAATCTCTTCTTTCACTTTTTATGGATTTACTTTCATATTCGTCGTCTACGATCAAGGATTGGTCCTCTTCATATACATTCCCTTTTTCGCAGGATGTCATCTCTTCTTCAGTATAAGTTGAAAGGTTCATTAGGACTCCCTGATCTAATAATTCTTCATTTGTCATCGGGATTCGTTGGTTTGCATTAGTTCCGCTTTTTTCTTTTCCATTTGGTTGAGCTATTTGTGCATTCATGTTTTTGAACGTTTTGAGGTGTTTTGAAGGGCTCCTTTCTATCAGTATCATCAGATTTCTTAGAAAAGTTCTTGACCCTCTATTTGTCTGTCTTTTGTGCCGTAGGACCTTACCTTCTTTCTTTTCCCCTTTGGCGGATTTAACTGGATATTACCAAGATAAAATTTGACTCGACGAAAATCTGAAAAGTTTCCGTCCCTTGTGACGTTGTAGAGGTAGCTATAGCTCCGAGGTGGGTTTCTTGTCTCTGTGTATCCAATTTGGTTTTAGTGTTTGGCATTTGAGTGGAATTATCACATTTTGGTCCACCAATGTCATTTTGATTTTTTAGAGAGAATTTGGTGGAGTCCTTTGTTCCTATGGTACACAAATGATCGTATTGTCTCGTTGCTTTGGACAGCAGCATTTGATGTTCTGATCTCCATCATCAATATACCGCTTTTGTTTATCCCTGATCGTTTCCATCATAGTTGTCTTCATCAGTGCTTTATCTGCTCTGTCACTGCGAGCAATATCGAACAATCTCAGTTGCCATTGATTAGACGTCTCTGCTTCCACATCTAATCTGCCTTCGATTTTAGTGATGAAGGATTCAAAGAATATTTGTTTTGTGTCAATCATAGCTAGTAGTGTAGGTTGATCTTTAATTGATTCACTAATTGCTTCGTGAAGCTTTAAAAATGGAATTAGTGTGTGTGTTGAGGCTGCCATAAGCGTGTTTTGGAGCTCAAGCAGAGTGGTCGGTTTTGCTTCACGTTCTGTTTCTGGTGGCTGGATACACTGGCATTTATCTGCCTCGCCATCTTGTTGTGGCTTTTGGGGTTTTGAGCCTGTGATTGGAGGTTATGTAATTCCTCGGTTTCTTGAATGCCGTTTGGCCCCGTTTGCATATATGCAAGTTGTATAAACGTATCTGTACCCTCATGGGGAAATGGCGTTGATATCAATATTGTTTCTAAAGTGTTCTCTTTCTTAATATTATAGGGCTCGAATGCTTCGTTTCATTTTTCGAGATTCACCATCAAATCCTCGATTTCCGTTACATTGTGTGAAAGACGTGCCATGCGTCCGTTGTGTATTACTGCTGTTAGCGGTCGCACGCTCAGGAGTGGTTTATTATATTGCTCGTAATTGGATTGCCAATTGCATTTTGCCAGCTCGCCTTTTATCTTCCGACTCATTGCAGGTGTTTCAAATGATTCTTTTCGGTATTGTCAAGGTTCTATTCCTCTAGTGAAGTACCTGTCTTTGTGCGCATCAAAGTTCTCTTCGTGGAACCGAAAGATTGCATGCAAGGCTTCTTTAATGAATGCAAGTTGCTGGTCATCAGAATCTGGGAAGAATTATTTATTCTGCCAGACTGTAGGGAATTTGTGAGTGTTCTTTACATTCATATCTCTATGTTTCAGTTCTGAGGGCCAGGTCTCGATATTAATGGGGGTAGCTTTCTCGGTCATGGGCTGGAGGGCGCAGTCGTTGACTTGTCTCACCTTCTCAGCCTCCTGAACTGGTTTCTCTGATCTTGAAAGATCTTCTCTAATTGTCACGATGTGAATGTCAGTTATCCCTTGATTCACAGGAAAGCCAACACTCTGACCTGGAATTAGAGGCGAAAGTACACTCACTGTCTTATTCTGTTGCTGAAGACATTTCATAACTGCTTTCTCACACGGCGGAAGGCACAGAGATGGCGATTGTTCCGGCAATAGGGGTGGAATCATTGTCTCGATTGTCTTGGTGCATTGCCGGGTGCGTGGTCCTGTTGCTGAGGCCATCTCCATCGTCAACGATCACTTCCCTCGCGTCCACAGGCTACGCGCAATTCACCCGTTTCCGGGTAAGACCCGGCTGGTCGCACAGCCTCACCGCAACCTCCACTCAGACTCCACGAGACTCTGCTGACTCCACGTCCGCTGGGATTTTAGCCACGAGTCTCTACCTTCAGTTGGTAGAAACAGTGGATGGACAGCTCGCTGGAATTGAAGGTGAAGGCACAAAGTTCAATGTTCAAAAACACATGCTCGAAAATAGCGTGGACTCTACAGAGACTCCAAAAGACCCTGCTGACTCTGGGGCAGATTTTCTTGTGAAGGGAGGCAATTTTGTCGAGCATGGCCATTTGGATATTTGTACACCATGCTTCATCTATGGTCAAGGAGAGCGGTGGGGCAGCTGGTGCTTTCAGCTCCCCAAGTATAGTGAATAGTTCTTTAGCATTCGATTTTGCATTGGTGATTCTGCTGTTGTAGGAGGTAGATTTCGCCAAGATGATAGCTTGTTTATAGTCCATGGAGACCAATCTAAACAGCGGCTTGTGGGTGTCTGATGGGTACTTTTTCCAGTTTCACTCTACCTGGAGTTTGTTGGCTCTAAGAGGTCATTGGTGAACCAGGAGTTAATATGGTCAGTTGGCTTGGGCATGCGGGGTGTGAGCGGTGCAGATGTGTCTACCGCTGTTGTCAAAGTCTTCAAGTACAGGTCTGCCAGTGCACTAGGATCTTTCGAGAGATGGAGGAGGTGTTCAGGTTGAAGTGCCTTCAACTTGGGGATGAGGTTATCTTTCACAGGTTTACGGGAGCGGCGGACCCAGGTAGGTGGCAAAGGGGGGGGGTGGCTTACCCTGGCGTGCCCTCAGGGTGAGATAGTAAAGGTCACAATGTTTTGGTCAGACCATGGACAGGGGGTGATGGCGCTGATAGCTACCTGGCAGTTAAGGTCAGCTAGCCAGTCTAGGTTGCGTCCTCTCACATAGGTAGGGGCGCTGACACAATGAATGAAGCCTAGGACACTAAGGGAATTCACCATAGAATTAGCATTAAGGTCCAAGGGATCATTGAGGCACATGTTAAATACTCCTAGGAGGAAGGATCTTGTGGTAGGTTTCATATTGTAACCAAGGGTCTTCTTTAAAGGTGACAGGTGGCCAGGAGGGCAATAGACAATATGGAAAGACATGGATTCTGTCGATGAGGGAGTGATTTTGACGGATAACAGATCAGTTTCCCTGCATCAATGTTGTATTGCCTAGTTGGTAGGGAGTCTTTAGAAATCAATGCTACTACGCCTCCTCTAGGGTTGCTATTAGTTCACCGATATCCGGAGCATGCACAGGAATGGATCTACCGTTAATCAGGGCCCCTTTTAAAGGCGATATGGGCAGTGCGGGTAGTTGCTGGGCAGTGGGGGTAGTAGCTGGAACAGGATAGGTAGGTGCAGGTAGGGCCGCCTTGGTATCCAGAGTGGTAAACAATCTGATGTTATGAGGGGGCAAAGATTGGGTGTATGCATGGGGCAAGAGGCTTTCTCCTACAAAGGGCGCGAGTTAAGATGCACACTCAGGATGTGGGCAGTGCGTTCTCCTAGTCTAGTATTTCTCTCTCACCATCATACAAGGGTTATGACCTCATGGGAGTACCACTGGTCTTGAGGCACAGAGTGGTATTCCTCTGCAATCTGGTGGATGGGTGTGTGGCGCGAGTGCCTGCATAGGCATTCCGAGATGCGCAGTAGGTCGTGAAGGTGGCGTGGTGTTTAGACCTAGCATTCAGGGGTTACGATGTGGTGGCAGATTGGGGGTTGGCAGTAGGTGCCTTGGCGACTGCAGTGCAGGCAGCAATTGGGATATTATCAAAGTGCAGGCGCTCAGAGGAAAGGGGAGGCCTGCCTATACTGCAAACCTTCTCTTGGCTTTGTGGAGCTAAGATGGGGTAGACATTTTATTTGGGCTTGTAGAAGTGCCGCTGGTGCGGGCTCTCTCGCACTGTTGAAGCGGGTTTGTAAAGGAGGGTGGAGCGCAGCAATACGCTGGGCATGCAGAATGGTTTAAGAAAAGGGGTAGGTGCTGGGAGTGGAATGTTAGTAGCACAGGTTAGGTGTATGGCGCTTACCTTCAACAAATACGATGTTACTCGGCTCGAAGCTCTGTGGGTTGCTGGATCACAGAATTGATTTATCGGGGGATCGGTGGTCGCAACGGAGAGCGGCATAGAGTGATGTCAGCCTTAAATACCGACCTTCATTACTGGCCGGCAGCACCATTCGGCTTGGTGGGGCAATTTCCTTTGGTTGGGCAAGAGCACAATCGACTTGCAGGCTCAGCAGAGCATTCTGGTTGCTTTGGCTACTTGGATCGCAGGCGGGGGCCATCTTAGAAGATGCAGCTTGTTTGTTCCTCGCATAGACTTCTGTTGGCAGTTGCAGACTGGGGGAGGAGTGCAGGGGGTCTCCAAGTCCAAGCTTAACCCACATGGGGAAGTCATTCTGAGAATATGGTATTCAAATCTGCATTATACTTTAAGATGGTGCACGTTACTGGATTGAAATAAGTAGCAAAAACACAGTACACTGCCACCGGCCCGTCCTGGGCACATCACAAAAACAAAAAACACTAATGCTTGAGAAAACCCCTCTTGTTTCAGAAAACACATACAACCTTCCGGAAAAAAGAAAAGAAAATCCTCCTGGATGCATGGTTGGTGTTCTACCTGGTTATCAGAGCCCTTCCCCTACCCTCTGCCATTCTGTGCACACTTGGAAGGCCCTCTTTGATCTGCTATTTTCTTTGCTCCTGTATTGCAATGCACTTACTGATCCCTTTTGTTCTACCACTGTATGTATATATTTTTTTTGCTTGTTGCTTTTTCCTGATCTGAATCTCCCCAGAGGTGCAAATGATCAGATGTTCTCTACCCTATTTCCACCAAGCCCTAGGGCTGCTGTGAAATGCAGGTGTTGCCTTACAAATAACCAATAAATAAAATCGATGAAGAATGTTGCCAGACAAAAAAGGGAAAAGGTGGTATCAAGTACCCGTGTAACACGCCACTTGTGGTGTGTGTCACAAAATAAAAACACAGGAAACACAAATGGGGGGAAAAGGTCTCCCCGCACTGACAGCCTTAGGGACTGACCAGTGCAAGCACAATAAATTAGTTGAACAGGTTAAGTGAAGCATAAAGGCTTTACTTACCTCAAACGTCAGTCAGGATTCCATGATATAGACAATTATGCTGGAGGTCCCAATTAAATCAATGGCAGGAAAGCTGCAGAAAGAATTCCCCAACACCCCTCACCGAACATGGAAGAGGTGAAATCAAACATTATTGTTAAAAAAAATAATTATACACATACCATAGCCTTTCAAAAGTCCCTTCATCAGTGTATCAAAATATCAAACGTATGTGGTGGTCGGCGGAGGAAGACATGCCTGAGCGTATCTCCCCACCGGGCCGCAGCAAAACGGAATAAACAAAGATATGTGGAGCGATCATCGCTAACTCCTCCAAGGTGAAGACGGGACAAGGAACCCCCTCCGAGGATCTAACAAAGCTCGGCGCCCGAAGGGATCGCCCCCAACAGATGCGGAACACTGAGATATGTGGCGGCAACACACAGAAACAAAAAGGTGAACACAGCGGGGGAATAGGAGCCAGTTGGAGGCGGAGACCAAGAAGAAGTCTAGGAGCTGGCGGGAGGCGCAGCGTAGACATCCGTGAGCAGGCTCGGTGAAGGCAGGAACTCCCCAGCCGACTCCACAGAAGACCAGAACACGCAGTGAACACTAGTGAGGTGAACAAAACGACTGGTGAGTGGGGAAGCACCAATAGAAGCAGACCGGAACCGGAGGGAAGGTAGCGTGGAAAGCGCACACGCCTGGGGGCCAAAGGTATTATGAGCCAAGGAAGGAGGGAGGCAAGGGAAGCAAGGAGGACAGGACCCTGACCCAGATAACACGCAGGGCACGGGGAGAAATAAAATAAACCCCCACAGAAGGAAATACCAGGATGGAAGCAACGGGAGAACAATACCAACAGTAAGAAGCAGGGTGAAAAAAAAGAAAACAACCCCGCCGTCCCGGAACCGGCAAGAAGACAGAGGAGGGCAATACGAACAAGGGACGCCATAGAAAGACCGATCAGCCCTGGCAACGCGAGTACAAGAAGGGAACCACTACAAACACAGAAGGGGCATACCAGAAGAAGCCCCAAAAGGTCCCACATATCCAAAACATGGGCGAAGGCAGCGTCGACAACCCACCAAAGCCCCCAAAGAAAGCAATTACCCAGCATTAAACAATTGTGGGCCACAGGGAACTCTGCAAATCCCACGAGAGGAGATACTAACCAAAGCCATCCCACACAGACAACCATAGAAGAAGGAATGATGGCAAGCAAGTAAGACATGCAGAACTGGTTCAGAGAATTTCAACATCAATTCAGGTCTTCCTTTCAGACCCAATTCGAAACGCTGAAAAGACTAAATCAAAGAGTGGCTACAAGGACTGAGAATAGATGTGGCGAAACTAGAGGAAAGGACAGACACTTTAGAAAAAGCTGTACAGCACCTAAAGAAAGAAAAGCAAAAAAAACGATGAAACACTAGACCACCTTGCACACCAGTCACACAATTTGGAAATCCAAAGCGAGGACTTAGAAAACCACTCAAGGCGTTCGAACATCAGGATAAAAAACCTCTCAGAAACAGTGGAGGACAAAGACTTAAAGGGCACAGTACAACAACTCTTTGCAGAAATAATGGCGGCAGACAAGGAGGAGCAGGTCCTAGTGGACAGAATCCATCAAGTAGGACCAAAAAGGACACGAGAGCCAGGCGCACACCCGAGAGATGTCCTGGTGGCAATGACATCATACTGCCAGAAGGAAGAAAATCCTACGGAAAGCGAGGATCGTGGGGCAGGTGCAAATCAACGGAGACAAGGTATCCCTCTACCAAGACCTCGCACAAACCACGCTCCAAAAAAGGAGAAGGATGGGGCCAGTAGTGAAATTCCTCATGATAAAAACAGATAAGATGCAAATGGCGTTTCCCTTCGGCCTACTCGTCACGTGGGAGGGACAGAACCACAGGATTAGGACATGCGAGGAAGGAGAACACATTTTAAACTTGCAAAGAGAAGATGGAGCAAGCACAGAGGAACGCCACAGGGGAGAGAAAAGTAGCAGGAAACCGCAGGGATGGACAACAGTGACAAAGAAGGGAAGAAGTGGAACCAAAAAGTGAAGGGGGGAACAGAGCTAGAACCAAAAGAACACTGGATGTGAAATAGAAAAAGGAAGGAGGAGTAAAGGACATAAGAAAAACCCTGAAGAAAGGGTAAGACAATAACCCGTAAGGAGGGTGTGGGCACATCTTGGAACCTCTATAGGGGTTTAGTAGTCCCCATGATGAATTCTCTGGGAAGATTTGAGGGCCAGGCGTGACGGACGCAGCGTCCGAGCGCTCATAGGAACCTGCTGGACCCTCCTCAGGGAGTGGGGGCTGGGGGATTCAAGTTGGGAGTTAATGTTGACATGGTGGGGGTTCAGGGAAAGAAAGGGAGGGGAGGGAGGGAGCCAGCCAGTGGTGGAGATAACACAAATTGTAGAATGGCAAATACAAAGGGCAGGGTACATAGGGAACCCAGTTGAAGGACCTCAAAATACTAACGTACAATGTGAGGGGACTGAACACCCGAGTCAAAAGGAACAAAAAGTAGAAAAATACCAGTGG
Organism: Ambystoma mexicanum; assembly: GCF_040938575.1. Classification (NCBI taxonomy): domain Eukaryota; kingdom Metazoa; phylum Chordata; class Amphibia; order Caudata; family Ambystomatidae; genus Ambystoma; species Ambystoma mexicanum. The sequence goes on from NC_090938.1 coordinate 371,225,146, forward strand.
GAAGAAAATAAACAAACAACAATCGATATGCTCATTTACCAAGAAACACATATGAAAACAAGACAAATGAAAATACAAAATCAGGGGATACACTCAAACTTACCAAGCAAATACCGGGGAAAAGAAGGTTGGGGCACTGATCGTGCTACACGACAGGCTGGGTGCACAGATCAAGAACTCGGTGGCGGACAAGGACGGAAGATACCTATTCCTAAACGCAGTCATTGGGGGCCAAAAATGGGGCAGGATGGCTTTCTAATGAGAGTACTATCAGAACTAGAAACCTTTGCTAAGGGGGACATCATAGTAGCGGGAGACCTCAACTTAGCGTGAGTCCCGGGTCTAGATAGAAGCGGAAATACTGCACAGGGAACCCAAGCCCCCTCCAAAGCATTAAAACAAAAGATGGATACAACGGCCCTACATGACATATGGATGGAATTCAAAGGGCAGGAACAGGGATTCACCCACTATTCACCTGTACACACTGCCATGACACGGATAGGCTACTACTGGGCATCTACAGGGCTAATGGGGAAGATAAAGGAAATAGACATAGGATCTAGATCCCTATCAGATCACGCCCCACTGTGAATAAGTATGAAAATGGGAAGCACAAAGGGGGGGAATATGGAAGTGGAAATTCCCAGCGGATCTACTATATGACCCTGTACAGAGTGAAATTATAGGAGAACAGATTGAGAAGTACTTAACAGAAAACGAATCAGATGAGGTACATCTCAGAAAATAATTTGGGACCCCGCATTCAAGGCAATACTGAGGGGGTACCTAATAGCACTAAAAGGTGGGGAAAGAAATAGACAGCAGTGGGAAAAAAATGTCAAAAGCCCCAAACAACAAACTAAGAAAGGCTCTGAGACATATTCAGGGACAGCTAGAGGCACTTAGGACAAATAAGGCAGAGAAAGCACTACTCCATTTGAAACGATGCATTATGTGAAGGCCAACAAGGCCAGCAGACACCTGGCCAGAAAAACTAAAGGGAAAAAAGGGGACACAAACCATCATTAAACACCAAAATAGCAAGGGATAGGACAAGACAACAAATTAAGAGATGGGAGAAATATTTAGGGAGTTCTATCAGAGACTGTATGCATCAGATAACCCTCTAGAACGTACATCATACATCAAGAAGAATATCTAACACACTTCCCCATTCCACGTATAACAGAAGTGGAACGGGCAACCCTAGAGGGGGAGGTTAGGGAAGAAGAGGTCCAAAAGGCCACAAGAGACATACCAAAGAATAAAGCTCCAGGGCAGGATGGATGTATGGCAAGCTTCTATAAAACAAAATATGGTGACATTCTGACTCCAAACCTCACAAAATGATTTAATGCATTCAAAACAAAATAAAACATCATGCCTTCCATGAACGAAGCAAAACTATTAGTGTTCCACAAACAAGGTAAAGATCCGACAGCACCAGGGTCATACAGACCAATAGCATAAATAAATAGCAGACTATTATCGTCTCAGAATTTCAAGGGCTCTGAGTGACTCTTTTTCCCACCATGTTCCCACCGTCCTTGAGCGCTTTGAAACACTTGCCTGTGTGTAAGCACTTTATAAATAAACAATACCATACCATACCAAACTTGGATGCAAAACTCTACACCAAGATTCTAGCAAATAGATTGCTCCACCTCCTGCTGAAACTAATAGGGCGGGACCAATCAGGCGTTATATCTTCCAGACAGACATTCGACAATACTCGCAGAATCTGCCACCTAATAGAAAAATGAGAATAAAACAACACCCAGCGATACTAGTGTTGCTAGACGCCAAACAAGTGTCCGATAGGGTCAAGTGCTCAATGTTGTTCAAAACAATGAAACATATGGGGTTTGGCACTAACTTTCTCAGCATGCTACAAGCCAACTATGCAACACCATCAATACGAAGAACACTAAATAGTATAGTATCTAACAAGGTATCATTAGAACGATGAACCAAACAAGGCTGCCCATTGTCACCCCTGCTCTATGCCATATACCTAGAACCCCCATTGATCAGAATGCAGGAAGTAGACCAAATGAAGAGTTCTCTCCCCGGGGCTCCTGTGGTTGGATAAGAAAAAGACA